>NW_022196903.1:82405107-82523208 GCF_008632895.1 Mastomys coucha | reverse complement strand
TTTTTTTGTCTGAGAGGATGCCACTGACTGGAGTCCCCAGTTGCTAGGTGATGAGAACTCAGTCTGGCAGGCAGAGTAGGGAGAAGGGCAGGGGCTGGTGGGCTTGAGTGGCCCCCCTCCCATGCTTCCACAGCCCTGCAGACAGCTGGGCACACAGACCCATAGGCCCGGTGGCAGGCAGAAGCAGACAATGGTAGTCGCGGGAGCTGGGCCCCTACAGCACACTCACACCATCAGAGTACACCCAAACAAATCCAAGGCTTCTTTATATAAACACCCTTCACTACCCAGACAGACACAGCGGGAAGACAGGAGGCTTGCATTCACACAAACACAGGCACAGGTGCACCCCAGATGCCTGCTACTCTGCAGAGAAGGGAGGGGCCTCTCCAGGCTGTACTAGAGATCAAAAGGACCCCCCACCCAGGGCAGGGACAATGGGACACCCAAGGAAAACCACATCCTCTCCCTAAGAATGCTCCCTGCCCCGTCCTTCCCTACCTCCCACATCATCTAGAAGACTAGTGGCCATCTTCCATCCAGAGCTAAACTAAACCAGGCTTTGTGCTCCACTTTATCTCCCTTGCTGGGGACACTGACAATGCCCTCCCTCCAGGCACTTGCTGCGTAGACCAGGCTGGCCTCATATTAATAGAGATCTGCCTACCTGTCTCCCAAGTGCTGGGATTAAAGGCATGTACCACTATTCCCAGCAAGTGACCCAGGACTTTTACAGAAGAGACAGGCGCATTGTATCCCAAGAGACCCTGATCTGGGCGCATTTGATAAGGGGAAGCTACAGTAGTGGTGGGGATCATCCAAAGGCTGAGGGAGAAGAAATATGAGTTAGATGCTTTTCTCCTCGCCTTGAACAAGTATCTGACAGGGAGCAGGTGAAGGAAGGGCTTATGGTGGCTCACAGTCTGAGGGTGCAGCCCATCCACGGTGAGAAATCCTGGCAGCAGGAACATGAAGCAGCTGCTCACAGCGCATCCACAGGTGGGAAGCAGAGAGAGATGAGCGGCTGGTCTCAGCTCACCGGCTCCTTTCACGTGGACCCCAGCACACGGGAACGGTGCTGTCCACATTCAGAGTGGCTTTTCCCTCCTCATCTGACCGCTGGGAATACCTCAGGCTGCTCAGAAGCGTGTTCCCATGGTGATCTAAATCCAGCCACGGTGAAGGAAGATTAACCATCACAGGGAGCCACAGTGGCTGCGGCACAGGGACAGGACGGCCAGCAGGGAATTCAGTGCCTGCCCGGGAAGGCTTGTAAGTAGAGAATGCCAAGAATTCCCGGGGAAGCAGGTCTAGAAGGGAAACCTGGGTGCAGAAGGCCACACAACCTTGCAAGAGGCTGAACCAGGGATGGCCTTGGGGACTAAAAAAGAAAAGATGTGCAATTCGGCAAGTATAGGACCAGGTCCTAGACATGGTGGGGTGTCTTTCATTCCAGGAATAAACCCAAACTCTTGATCCTCTCCTTAAGTGAGCATACTGGTTGTCTGTTGACACAACAGTGCCAGGCAGCATGAAGCTAAGATCCAGTCTCAGCCCCTGAGGCCATAGGTGGCAGCTACTGCCCTTTGACATACACTTGTGGTTGGTGTTCTGTAGGAGCAAGGGAAGAATGGAAGCCATGGACCAGTTAGGAGCTAACATAGTTGAGCAGTCAGACCAGGCTTCCAGGGCAAGCCAGCACCCAGCATATGCAAGACACCTTCGCCTGGTCCAGTGTGATAGCATATGGTGGCTTGAGACTCTCAATTCTCCATGAAGGCCCAGCCACAGCAATTATACTATAAGAACATGCTAGAAACTTTACACCCACCACAGAGCATGAGAACAAAATAGTAGAACTTCTATTGTGTGTATCTCCCCCCAAAAGAAAAACAAATTGGTATATGAGAGCATACAAAAGTCCAATCCCCTCATCAGGTAACCCTGCCCTTCACAGGGACACATGACAAAATCAAGCTGGCCTCTCCCAGGCTCATCTTCCTTCACACAGCACCCCATAAGTGGATTTGTGGATTAACATCTCTGGATTTAATTAAACTAACCCTAACAAAATGCGCAAGTGGCTTAAGAATTGTCCTGCCCAGGAAACAGGGTTGGAGATAAGGGAGACAAATGCTTAGTGAAAGACTTGGGGACTTGGCATCAGCCCTGCTCTTCATGGGTCTCCTGTGCTTCACACACTGGCTCCGATGGACCTGAAGGTCCTCCCCTCCCCCAGGGGACAGCAATGCTTTATATCCTATGCGGGACAAAGTAAATAGTGAGAGGCATGCATGTTGGCCTCCGAGTAAACCCTGGGTACACTTCTTCCCCAGGACTGCCACAACTGCAGGTCTCTGGGAGGTCAAACCATTAGAGTGAGTTTGCATTGCAGCAGAGATGAAAGTGCAGTGAAATGTTAAGCCTCTGGGCTTTTAAACTATTTTGAAAATAGTTTGAAAAGTTGTAGGCTTATTACTGAAGAATCTCTCTCTCTCTCTCTCTCTCTCTCTCTCTCTCTCTCTCTCTCTCTCTAACACACACACACACACACACATACACACACACACACACACACACACACACAGTTGAGTAAAAACCCTCCCCTAGCTCCCCCTAGTGGCAACATGTCACATAACCAACATGCGCTCAAATAGGTAAGAAATGGATAGTGCTGAGATGGGTGGAGTAGTCTTGATGGTGCCATGAATGCCTGAGAGGACACAAAGGGAGTCTGCTTTGCTCCAGTGGTTTCTCAAAGCCCACAAGTCAGTGCAGATATAAGATACCACCACCAAGTCACCAAACTCAGGGTGTTCCCTAAAGAAATGGGCAGTCCTCTTTCAAAGTCAGAGGTGTGGTAGGTAAGACTGAAGAACAGTGCCTGGAAGATCAGCAGAGACCTGGACATCACCATTCCTGCTGAGCTACCCCAGCCTGTTTCTTGCCCCACCCATGGACACCAATGAGAACCTCAAAGCCTCAGCTGACTGTGTCGTGGCATAGGCAATGTAGGACCCTAGCTTATTCCCTGGAAAACAGAAGAGCACGGGTGGGGAAACAGAGCATCTCACCATCTGTGAACAAGGATGCTGGGGCTTGGTTCTAGACTCCAGAACAGTGCAGACTATAATTTACTTTGAGGTTGTATCTCCAAGCTGTCAATCAAGTTGGAGTTTGACTTGTGACTAAGCTAAAGGCAAGCTTGGGTCAAGAGACAAGGCAGAGGCCTGTTTGGACAGCCCGGACCACAGAGTCAGAAAAGCCTGGTGTAGTCAGTGTGAGGCTCTGAGGTCCCTGTAGTGCCTATAGCTGGGGCAGGAGGCAAGCCAGGGCAGCTAAGCAGGAATGAGGATGTCCAAGTGATAAGGGAGGAGAGATCAGATGAGCATCAGTGAGTCCTATGAGGAGACAGTTGGCTATGAGAGCATCTCTCCTCTGGAGAGCAAAAGCTAGGCCTCAGAGGGGCTCTTTTGGGAGACTGTATCTGTCATGGGGCACAGATCCACCTCCTCAGAAGGCTGGCTCAGGAGGGCTGTGCACACACTCCCACTGAGCTAACACAGCAGGGATGAGAGCCAGGGGCCCAGCTTGCCATTGTGTCTCTGTGCTTGAGTCATCAGCATGTTCTGAGCCTCCTGCTTCCTGTTTAATGAATGAAGGAGACAGACTGGGGGAGGTGGGGACACTGACTGGATGCAGCCCAAGCCTGAATCCCTTTCTCTACAGCACAGGCTCCTCCAAGTCTCTGGCAGAGATAGGTTAAGCATTAAGCGGTACTCTGGTCCTGGGCTCCCAGTCCACCAGCTCCCTGCTGGGTCTGGCTCCAGGTTAATAGTGTCAGTGGCCCAGATCAGGTGGGGACCAGCAGGAGAGGGGCTCTACTAGAGTTACTGCTGCTGTGAACCACTCCTGACTTCCCAGCATTAAACAGTTTCCTCAGAGCTCAGCTCTGAGGGACAGCACTTCACACAGAGCCCAGCGGGGTAGCTCACCTCCACAGGTCTGAAGCTAGGGGTGGAGGGAGGTAGGAAAGCTTGAGGGCTGTTGGGGGTGGTGACTGCAGCCACTAAGGATAAGAGTCACCTGGAGCTTCTTTGTCACCAGCATCCCCAAGGGCTGGGCTAGGATACAGGTTGTGTGGCTGGCTACATGTGACTTTCCTGCGTGCTGGAGGTTCCTGCCAGGCTGCTACAAAGAAGGCGAAATCCGACCCTCGCCTCTGAGCAGCATTCTGTCCACGTTGTGGAAATCCAGGAAGGTTGGCCCAGATCCAAAGCTGAGGCCAAGCCCTGACAGGGGCAGGAAGCCATTGCAAAGGCTCCTGTGAGCTGGAGCATGTTCTGACCCACTTTAGGAAATGCCTCTTTCTGCAGGGTTCTTCTGGCTCTGTGTCTACACCCAGGTTCACATAAGGACCTTCTTTCTGGCCCCAGATCGCCCCTGTAGCCACCACCATTGCAGTGTTGATCCAGCCCACAACTTGGTCTAATGGCCTCAGTTTCCATGCCTGGAAACCTTCATGACCCTTCATGTGGCACAGTGACCCACAGGAGGGACTCAGCTCCTGGCCTGCCATATCTTTTGAAGCAAACCATTTTGTATGAGGTTCTGACCTCAGGAGCAGCTTATGTCAACCATGGGGAAAGGGGAAGTAACTCCTCTGTCTCCCTCTGCCTCAGGCCTGGCCCTCACTCCTCTACATACCCCCAGCCTTCACCAACTTGGTCCAGTATCCTGTCCTGGGCTGACACTCCACTCTGACATCCTCTGGGCCCCTCTTTTTTCCTCAGCCCAGAACTTTAGCCCTTGACCCCGATCATTCCACTGAAGGTCCACCTTTCCTGAAATGTCTCAGAGCCAACACCTGCCAGCTGCTCATCCTCCCCTCATGTCACAGGTCCAGGCAAGGATAGAGCCCTATCCCTGTGGAGTTCATATCCTAAGAGATTAATAGTGCAGAAACCACCAAATTATCAGATTGTGGCCAGGCATAAAGAGACATGAAAAGAAGTGGATGGGTCCTGTGGCAGGCTGGAAGAGGGGGATCCATGGGTTAATGGAAGCAGGTGAAAGGAGACAGGACTGAGATGGGACAGTGTACCCTGACCAGCTGCCCTCCAGCCCCAGCTGACCAATCAGAGCTTGGGAGCTGGACTCCCCTGCAGAGCTGTCCCTGTAGGGAGAGGTATGTCCCATCCAGGCAGCTCTCTGCAGCTGGAATGCTGGCCCTACTTATCTGATCCTGGGCTCCTGAGAAACTCCCATAGGTTCTATGTAATTATGACTTCTGTGGTGGTTAACTCTGAGTCAAGTTAGCCAGGTTAAACCAATACCTAAGCTGAGGTCAAAAGTCAGTCCTAGATGTTTCTACAAGGGTGTTTTCTAGACAAGGTTCATATTTAAATCAATGGACTTTGAGGAAGTCAGATCACTGTCTACCGCACAGTCAGTCTCACTTGACCCATCAAGGCCAGAAGAGAGCAGAGGCTGATCTCTCCTGCTGGAAGGAAGGCTTCAGGATGCTCTCGGATTTGAACAGCAAGGCACCTCTTTCCAGCTGCCCAGCCAGCTCTAAGGTGCTTGACCTCTGCATGCCTAGGGACCGGTTCTGCAATCTGTCTCTCTCCCCCTTCCCCTCATGAGTCTGTTGATTTCCTCTCGGGAGTCTAGCTTCTCTAAGGAGCTGTCATTTACACAGATTTGAATGACATGAGCCAGGGACACTGACACGCAAGCACCTGGGACATGGGTTCGATTAAGGACTTGAGAGCAACTGGCAACTTATTGCCATCCAGCGTGGCTGGGAAGTCGGAGGCGCTAGCAGAATGCTGAGGTGGGGACGGCTGCGGGGCCAACCATGCCAGCCTTGTAAAAGAAGATAAACTGATGTTTGTCCTGAGGAGGGAAGAGGGAGGCGACCAGGTGGACCATGGGGGGTGGAGATCCAAGAGGAAGTGATGCTGTGGCCTGTGTTTTCAGTGACAATCACAGCTAATAAGCCTGGAGTATGGGTGATTTGATTCTGAGTATGTTTTGGATGTTGAACATAAAGGTTATGAGCTCTGAAGCAACGAGAGGGATTAGGTGGGATGAGGGTGTGGTCAGAGTTTAAAGAGCTCCAGAGAATCCTGTCCCAGTGGCATGGCATGAAAGGGGCAGTCACTGCTGTCCCCAAGGCAGGGTAGGATTTGGTAACATGAGAGTAAGGGACCATCTTTATCCTAGCCCCCCTGAGACCTGTAGGTGTAGACACCTATGCTCTAGTCAAAGACCAGTGTAGGCCCTAGCCTGGTGAGCAAGGACCCTGCAAAGAAAGCAAGACCAGAGCCAAGCCAGCCACAGAACAGAGCCCGAGGAACTCAGGCAAGCTAAAGAGAGAAGACACAAAATAATTAGTGAGCAGAGTGTGTAATTAAGTGCTAAATTGTGTGTTTCAGACTGGCTGAGCTGCGGGAGTGTAGAGTGGGGGAGTCACACCACACAGGAGTGGCTGAGGAAGCGGGATACTTGGAGAGGGTGTGCCACAGAGAGAGAAGTTTCCCAGGTGTGTGAGCAGTGGTGTATGTGGGAGATTACAGTGTGGGTGGGGGGACATGGGGGGTGTGCTAAGGAGAAAAACCTCAGAGCAGTAGAGGAGGCGCACAGTCCGTGAGCCAGGAACCCCTGACACCCTGTGCCATACTGGGCCTCGGGTGCCATGACTGTGGAATATGGTTGCTTGTACTTAGGGACAACAGTGTCATTCAGCTGTGTTCAGGCCCAGGGCCGGGTCTGGAACTGGGAAGACCAAGCAGATAGGAAGGCAGGCAGGCAAGGGAGACCTGGGTGGACAGGTACACGACGGCTTTTGATCCCCTAGTCTGGCCCTGCCACAGGACCCTTAATGCAAATCCTACCCACTCTTATTGCATACCTTATCCAATGGGAATATAGGGCCACATAGTGGCATTGGTTTGATCAAGACTCGAGGGCCCTTCATGACAGGGTGATCTCACTGAGGCCCTCAGAAGTCAGGAGTGCTGAGAGAGGACCCTGTGGAAACCATAGGCCGCAGAAAGGCAAAAGTGGGGGCCTCAAAGCCCAACAATATTCAAACATTTAGAGTTCATAGCTGGGTCAGGAGAAGGCCTGGCTGAAAGGTAGGCTTACCTGAGATGTGGGCCTGGTTGAAAGGCAAGACAGAAAGGTCAGGCTCCATCCAACAAGGTCTGACAGGGTCTGGCAGGACATGGAGGCCAGTGACTGAGAAGGAATCAGTGTGCCGAAAGCCCCCTTCTTCAGCTCTCTGTTTGCAGTGTGGCTTAGCACACACTGCCTGTTAAACAAATGTTGTGACAGGACTACTTGAGCACCCAGAGACAGCAGTGACACTCGGCTGTCACCAAGGGTGTCCTGCAATGGGGCTCTCTTCTCTAGCCAAAGCCTCCAAGGTTCACACATGGGCAGAAGGGAAACAACACTGAAGGATCCTTCCATCCCTCCAGGCATAGTCCTGCCCATCCACAAGGATTGATGCAGGCCCTGTCCTGGGGCCTAGGACACAGATGCTGCCTGGCTGCAAACGATACCCAAGATGACCAGAGAGAAACAAGTCCAACTTACGCAGGACCCATGTATAGACAGAGCATAAAGCCTCAAGGTAAAGAGATGGAGAGGTAGCAATCCGGGGCAGACTTCAGGGTGGAGACCTGAACAGAGTGAAAGAACCAAGTAGGGATGTGGAGGAAGAGTTTCTAAGCACTGAACAGCATGAGCAAAGGTCCTGAGACCAAATGATGATGGATGGTTAAAGAAGTGGTGGAGGGAGAATGAACACAGGGAGCTAACTCCATTAGGCAGAGAGGCCTCTGTGGACGCACCACGGGGCCATTGGAGGGGATGGAGTGGGAGGGACCAGATCTGAGGTTAGAACAAACAGGACCTCTCTGGTGCTGGGAGGAAGAGGGGTGACCAAGAGCAGAAACAGGGAGGTTAGATATTAGGGGATGGGTGGTTCTACCTAGGAAGCTGTCACAGGATGTGGGGTCAGTGTGTCTAGTATGGCCTTGTCAGGACCTCTTTACAGAGGAAATGTAGGGTCTGAGGGGCTTCCACAGGCATCCAAAGAGTGTCAAACCTCCTCATTCATCCATCCATCCATTCATTCATTCATTCATCCTCCACTCATGTCTCTTTGCTTTGGGAGGGGTGAGGAGGAAGTTATGGCTAACATGAAGATGCAGGTACAGTATTGATTGTCAGAGCGAATAGATTATCCTTTTATCAACAGCGTAATGAACAAACACATCACTCAGAGTCACTCAGAACAAAGGATGCAGCTCTGAGACTGGGAGAGATTTCTGCCCCCCCCCCAGACCTTTGTTCTCTAGAACAAATACTGCCCAACCCTGTGCAGGCCCCTGGGGATGCGGAGACCCAATAGCCCAACCCAGGCTGTCCCTACAGCACCAGAGCACAGGCCAGCCAGAGGACCGGGAAAGTATGCTGAAGATAGTGAACAAAGTGAATCCAGCTGCACACACAGCTGGGACCAGAGATGCTTCGACGATGATCAGGGGACCAAGTGCCACAAGACAGACAGGGCGGGCTTGTACCAGGAAGCTGTTGGGCCCAAGAGACCTCTGACTTCTGCTGGGAGTGTGAACTATGCCCACTGAGCTAAAGCTAGCACAGGAGAAGAACCATCCTGTCGTTCCCTCAAGACTACAGAGCTCCCTGCTGGTCCTCCTACCTGGATACCACCCAATGCCTTTCCTACTAAGCCTGTACCTGCCCTCTGTCCTCTGAGCCCTAATCCTATACCTTATTATAAGACCTTGGCAAGTCCCCTGCCTGCTCAAGGCCTAAATTCAATCTGTTATTTGCAGAGTCAGGGACACGAGGCACAATGAGCCAGTAGCCCTCTAAGGACTGCATCCTCGGCAGTAGCCCAGCCAAGCAGCTGATTTCACTGTCTTTAAACAAAGCTTCCAGATGGGGCACTGCTGTCTGTGGGTGCGCTAGCCGGCTGCTTCAATGATCCACTAATTGGGTCTCCAGGGAAGGGGCTGAGGAAGAGCAGCCTCTACCCCATCCATCGGTCCATCCATCCGTCCATCCTTTCACTGAGAGTCTACCATGTGTGTGACGATGCTGGGGGCTGTTGCAGTTAATGGGGAAACAGCGTTGCACAGATGGGCCAGCTGGCCCACCGTGCCTGCACAAGGAGCAGTCCCCAAACCCCGTAGGATAGCAAGTTGAGCACGATTGAGCGGTGGAGTAGGAGCATCCTGGCAGGTGACATTTAAGTTGAGACCTGGCAGGTAAGATGGGACCAGCAGGGCACCATAGGGAAGGGACAGGGGGCTGTAGAGCAAGGCCTAGAACCAGCCTCTGCTTAAGGGTTGAACTGCTTTGTTTGTGTTGGTGGGCAGGACCAGGAGGAGGGAAGACAGGATGCCTGTGAATAGGTAGGTACCCTCTAAGTTCTGAGCCCCAGGCACCAGGCCCAGAAAAGGTGTATCACAGCTAAATTACTCCCCCAGCTGGGCAGGGCTTTGATGACCATGAGTGTGTTCAATGCTGGATTGGGAACCTAGGGACCAGGGGCTGACTGGACCATGCTGCTCAGCCTGGTTGGACCCGGCCCAGAGACCCATTTTCTTCTACTCGAAAGTTTGGAAAAATCTGAAATCTCTTGCCAGCTCTCACAAACTGGAAGACAGAGCTGGACACAGGAGGCTTAGGCAGGATGGAAAATTCAAATCCAGCATGAGCTACAAAATAAGACTGTTGAAGAAATCAAAGTCAAATGAAATAAGACTTCATGCAAATGAGTCACTGTCCAGTGTCTTTCATACTGCCTGGCAGAGGTGGCCAGGCATCCTGCCAGGCCTCATCCCTCTTCTGGGTCCAACCTCAGCATGCCAGACTGGGTGTCCAAGAACCCCTCTCTCATCTGACAAGGAGCCCAGGGAACTGGGCAGCCTCCTACCCCTGCTTCCAAAACCATCTCTTCACATCCCTGCCTACAGACCCAGGAACAAAACCCTTTAGGATACAATTAAATTCAAAGGCCTCCACAGCCAGAGTGCATGGGCAGGGTGGTCCACACAAGGTGAAACTGAGGCTCAGGGAGTCTCAGGATAGATAGCCCAACCAGACACACCAGGTGACTTATAAGACATAAAGAAAGCCAGGCAGTGGTGGCGCACGCCTTTAATCCCAGCACTTGGGAGACAGAGACAGGCCGATTTTTGAGTTCGAGGCCAGCCTGGTCTACAGAGTGAGTTCTAGGACAGCCAAGGCTATACAGAGAAACCCCGTCGCAGAAAAAACAAAACAAAACAAAAACATCCTTCCTAAGCCCTGGAGTGTGTCCATTCAGCTGTGTGATTTTGGGTGAATGGCTAACCTCTCTGAGGCTCTGAGTCTTCATCCTAAAGATGAGCTCCTAGGGAAGGCCAGGTTCCTGGCAATGTCTTCAATGTCCACCTTCCTGGGTGTGCAGCCAAGCTGAGGCCGGGAAAAGGCAGTGGAGTGATGCCAGGATCTAGCTCAAGGTGATAGGCAGCCAAAAGGTTGGAACCATGCAGCGGTAGCTCCTAGCCCATCAGTCCAGGCTACAAGGTGCAGCAGGAGAAGAGGACCCAGGCTAGGAGGGGAAGAGCAATCTGGAAGGGAGGGGCACAGCAGTAGTATACAGCACAGGCTAGACCACAGCTGGGATGAGAGGGTGGGGCAGGGACCTGAGAGGAGACACAAACTGGGCTTCCAGGAGGTGTATAGGAGGAGGGACAGGGTAGAATAGATTGGGATATAGGCAGTGAGCTTGGGCAGGAGGACATAGTGAGACAATGGGGATACAGCTCCACGGTGTATCCCCACAAGTGTCTGGGCTCAGCAGCTGAGTATGGCCAGGTCCCAGGTCCATCCGAGGAAATAGCCTGGAGGATGGGGAGGGAACAAGAGCTTCCCTCTCCCTGCCCTCCCCTCTCTCTTCTCCCTGCCTCCCCAACCCCTTCCTCTCTTCCTTCGCCTGTCTCCTTAGAGCCTGGAGCCACAGCACCCCCTGCTGTCCTCACATTGCATTGCGTCCTGCCAGATCGGACCCATCTGCATCCTGAGACTACATTGCCTTCTCTGGCATATGTTTCCTGAGGAACACAAACCCAAGGTTTGTGGTGCTGTCCACCCAGCCAGAGATTCTGGACCTTAGAACCTCCATCTGATACTGATGGGCAAGGTCTGGGGTCCCCACCGTGTACCAGTCACTGTGGTGGGACAAGCAGAATGCCGGCACCCCAAGTCTCCAACCATGCTGGATTCTCTACTAAGCCTCCCCTCTTCTGCAGCTTCCTTCCAGAACCTTGGAGAAGGGTGATGCCGAGGTGGCTTCCCTGGGCCGGGCTTGGGAGAGGACAGCCCAGGAACTGGCTTCAGATTTAAAATACACTTAAAGCAAAGGAAAAACAAAGTCACATGACAGATGGGAAATTGTAGCCCTACACAAGCTAAATGAGAGGTCAGCACAGAAAAACAGCCTCACAGGAGAAAAACAGCAGAGACCCAGAGCAGAAGGTCTGCTGAGAGAAAAAGAAAAAAAAAAAAAAAAGCCCAAATGGCCCTGAGCTGGACAAGGCTGTCTCTACAAATGATGAGTGAACCAGAGATCTGCAGGCACCATTAGTCACCATCAGAACCACAGTGTGCCCTCAGGTGTGCATGCAGCGTCATGGAAACAGAGCCCTGCTGAGCTGCCACCACCACCAAGGACAGACCCAGGGTCCTATAGACACAGGGTGTCTCTACAGTTACACCCTGGGAGCTAGGGCATTGTCTCCTTGGAATTGCTGGTAACACCCTGCCCAGGAGCTGGTGTTACATAAGCTCTGCTATGTCACAGGAGGAGGGCCTCTGGCTGCGGAGGGCTGTGAGCTCCCTGTGCAGCACAGAGCCCCAGACTCGGCACTGGGAAGCCTCTGGCCTGGCTGTCCAACCTTGGCTGGACTACCTCTGAGAAGAGGAGGCTCACCCCACTACAGGGAGAGGGAGCTAGAGCTGGAGGTTGGGACTCACACCAAGGGAGGACTCACCTCTCTGCTCCACAGCATCCTGGGAGTTCAACCACCCTAGCCTTCAGCAAAAGCCGGCCCCTGCCAGGAGTCTGGGGATGGTCACTGCTGTGGTAGCTCCTACTGAGTAACACTGGCCGTTCCTTTTCTTCTCTGAGTGGATGCAGGTAACCTGTCCTCCTTCAAAGAGGACTATCCCAGCACACACAGATGAGGCCAGTCTCCCCTAACTCTTCCCAGACTCCATAGTTTAGTCATAACATTTGGTTTTGCCTAAATTGGGCATTCTGAGCATACCCCAGGGCCTTCACACTACTGTCCCTTCTATTTAGGAAGCAACTCTGCCAGCATCTTCTCTCCTTTATTGCCTTAGATAGTCTCTATTCCCTCCTCAGCTAACAATAGCCTCTTTACAACCCCTTCCCCCTTCTCATCCAGGCTATTATTTGCCTATTATCTGTGATTTCTAACACAAGCCCAGAGGACAGGGGCCCTGTCTATTCCATACACCACCAGAACCTAGAGCCTAGAGCACTGTCTGGCACATAGTAGGTATTCAGTAAACATCTGCATAAATGAACAGACTGGGAGCAGCAGGCTGAAAGAGGGCTGCTCCACACAGGGCCAAAGTCAGAGTCTGGCTGTGAGCCCTGCTCTGAGCTGCGTTCATTCAGGCAGGTCCCATGCACTGTCAAAACCCTGCCTTTGTGCCCCTTCTCCCATCAGCCTCCTCAGGCAGGGGAGAGGCCAAGAGGTCATGGGTCTCCTAGAGACACACTGGGGGGTGTAGGGGGGGGCCTCCATTCAATAGGAAGCATTGTGGCACCTAATCACTCTGTTTCTGGTAGAGGATGTCCCAGGGGTGATTCTCGGTAACCCAGCTAGCCTAACAAAAAAATTAGCAAGGCAGCCAGAGAGAACAAAGAGGCAGAGCCCGTGGGGGCGGGGGACTCCTGCTCACAGCCAAGCACTCCCTCCCAGTATCCCTGCCCCTTTAGAAAGCCTGGCCACTCACAGGACTAGCACAGATGCAGGTGCTCTGACATACTTGTGGAGGGAATGAGCAGGTGCTCAGCGCTCTGTGGATGGGCTCCTCTGTTTAGTACTCTCCTGCCCATGCCTGTGCTGTTCTGGTCTTTTGTTTTTAATGTGGACTTTGCAACACACAGAACTTGGAATGATGGGTCTTCAGTGGAAAGGATCCCTTTCCACACCCGGCTCCCACCCCACCCCCAAGATAAGCACACCCACTGAATCCTTACGAGATTTTTTTTATGTGTATAGAGAGGTGTGGACATGCGGGACACATGGTTCTGCTTGTTAGATCTCTCTGCTCAGTACTTCTGGAGACTCCTCCTCATCGGAACTTATCTTGAACCCCTGTGGCTCTCCTAAAAGCCTGTGAGTCACTTCACAGTGAATCCCCTCTTGTTGGACATTAAGGGTACTTCCAGCTTTCTGCTTTAACAGATGATATCTTGATATGCCAATCTTTACACATTCCTCATTCTGCAAGCTGCTTTTCTTTTTTTGCTCAATAATAAATGATGCTTATCTTCCCGGGTAAACAGCCCTGCCATTCCTTTGAGAGCTGAATAGCATGCCATTGTGCTTTCTAGCCAAAGCAGATGTAACCACTCCCTCACTGGAGTCTAGACTGTTGCCAGCATTTTGTTATTACAGGCTGCTCTGCAGGGACATTCCTTCAAGCTAAGCCTTGGCACACATCCTTAATTCTCTCCTCGGCCACGTGCCCAGAGATGGAATTTATAGGTCAAAGGGGATTTTTTTTTCTTTTATCTTTTTTTGGTGCCACATTTTAAAATCCTTTGAAGTGTGTGTGTGTGTGTGTGTGTGTGTGTGTGTGTTGTGTGTGTGTGCCTGTGTTTTGTGTTTTCTTTTGGGCTAGAGGTTCCTGTAGGTGCCCTCAAAGCTTTCCTGTGGTTTTGCATAACGGGCTATGTATGCTTTCTCTCCCTGCCTCTAAAATTGCTCAGCCATATTCTGCTCCTGCTTCATGGGTGGGAGCAGACCTAAGTCTTTCCCCAGCCTGGAAACTTTCCCCCTGAGCAAAATGTGAGAGGAGTTGTAGATCGCTAGAGTTCCGGTCTGACCTGGGCAGCCAGGGTGGAAAGCAGGGTGTGGTGGTGTGTCTGTCTAGAACCACAGCTGCTCAGAGGCTGAGTTGGCCTGGGACTTGGGACAAATATCTCGCTACTAGGAAGCATCCCCCAGACTCAAGCAGCTGAGCTTGATTCAAGAACCAGAGGGCAGAGTTCCAGGCCAGCCTGGTCTACAAAGGGAATTCCTGGCAAGCCAGTGCTACACAGTGAGATCTTGTTTCAAATAAATGAACAAAAACAAAAACTAGAGCTCAGTGTTCCAAGGCATCAGGTCAGTAAAGACTGAAGAGTTTTTCTGATTAAAGAGATGCTGGAGATGGGCCAGCTCATCACCTATGGGCCTGACTTGATACTTTGGCCATTAGGAACATTACTAGGCCCGCTGGTCAGGCAGGGCCTGAGGGTTGACTCAGGGTGTCTCGTATCACTGTCACTGCCTGCCATGGGCTGGAGGTGTTAGAGCCATTGGAGGAAAAGATTCACCTTGTCCCTGTACTCTCTGGCCTTCCAGCCCGATTGGGTGTTCTATGCTCAAATGCAGACTTCTAATGACACTGTGGTAACTCCCCAGCCACCAGGTGGACAGTTGCAATAGTTTTTGAGAAGCCTGAGGCAGAAGAGGAGACCCCACTGACCTTGGAGTGCTAGGCAGGTGCTGGGCACTGTTAAAATCACTATCATTGTTAATTATAAATTCTCTAGGTTCTTACTGTAAGCACACCCTTCTGATATTCATGTTATTCATGTTCCTGCAAATAAACAAAGGGGGGGTGCAGATTGACTCCCTAATTAGCAGCTGTTAGATCCTCCCTAGCTTCTCTGAGCACAAGGACTATCAGATAGTGAGCCCAGATTACTCTTATGCCTTGAGGAAACTACACAACAATTGCAGCTGATTGCTACAGCTCATGAAAGTATAGCCTAGTCCCGGCTGTTTTAGTATAAGACTTTCGTTATTACAAGTCTTGATGAACTCTAAATAACTCTAAAACCATTTCTTCCTAGGGACCAGGGGAAGAATACTTCCTCTGGTGATCAAGAAGAGCAGCTGCTGTTGATTGGTGGCAAGAAGGAAGGCTGTGATTGGCCTAAACACAAACCTCCCTGGCTGTAATTGGAGCAAAACGAGTTAGGCTGTGGTTGGCACAAAGTCAAACCATCATTTGCATGTAAGGCCTGCTGTAATTGGTGTAAAAACAACCGTTTATTTGTATGTGAGGTTTATGGTGATTGGTGCAAACACAAATCATCATTTGTGTGCAAGGCTTGCTGTGATTGGTACAAACTCAAACTGTCATTTGCATGCGAGGTCTCTTCAGGTTTTAGAAACAAGCTGCTCAGCTCACTTGGCTCAGTGTTAAGAGAACAAAAAGTGTGTCCCAATATGGTGGTTCCTAGCACCAAACTGCCCTGAGCACCACTCAGGGTTGTTGAGAAAGCCAGTGTTTGCTTCCACCTGACACATTTTGAAGACCCTTTGTGAACAGCATCCCAAGAAGCTCTCCTGGATTCGAGAAGAGGGCAAAAGACACACAGCTGCTTCAGCCTGAGGCAGCTGCCCCCTGGACTCTCAAGGGGGTTGCTATGCTTTGGCCCCATGGGTCTACATAGTGGTTATGTCCTCGGCAATCCTGAAAGGTTTTGATCTCAAAACTCCTTTACTTTCTGAAACATTGAGGACCTCAAAGAACTTGGTGTCCATTTTCACTGTCTACATCATGACACTCGTGGTTAAAATGACACACTTAAAACTTATGACACTTTTTGTTTGAGAAAAGGTCTCATATAGTCCAGATTGGTGTCAAGCTGGTTATGTAGCTGAGGTTGACCTTGAATTCTTGATCTTCCTGACTGCACCTTCCAAGTGCAGAGATTACAAGCATGGCTCATTATAACTGGTTTAAAGTTTTGTTTTGTTTTAGGGTTTTTTTTTTTGGTTGTTGTTATTTTGTTTTGGTTTTTGTTCTTTTGCTTTGTTTTCTTTTGTTTTGTCTTTGAGACAGGGTTTCTCGGTGTCGCCTTGGCTATCCCGAAACTCATTCTGTAGACCAGGCTGGCCCCAAACTCAGAGATCCATCTATCCCTGCCTCCTAAGTGCTGGAATTAAAGGCATGCACCACCACCACCAGGCAAAAGACTTTTTAAAAATAGTTTTAAATTACATGGTTTAAAAGTGTATTGTGTGTGTAGACACACATACTGTGGTGTACACACAGAGTTTACAGTATAACCTACAGGAGGTGGTTCTCTCCTTCTACCATGTGGGTCCCAGGATCCAAAGTAGATTGCCTAGCTTGGTGGCAATCACCTTTACCTGCTGATCTATCTTGATGACCCCTAAAATAGACTTTATAAAAATTACTTTGGTAACAGTAGTACTTAGGTAGTCCAAGCTGGCCTTAAATTTGCAATCCTTCTGTCTCAACCTCTCAAATGCTAAGATTGCAGATGTGCCACCACACCCAGCTGGAGAGAATTTTAAAGAACATGCATACACCCATGCATGCACCTCTAGCTTCCAGAGCTATGATGTCAATACATACTGTGCCTAGAAAGTTCTGCTGGACATCAGTGAGAGAATGAGAAGGCAGGGGTTGTCTTACATTACTTTAAAATAGTTTTGACCTTGAGAACTCAGAATTCCAGTTTGAGAATTCCTGGTCTATGCCATGCTCCTGCTTCCAAATCTTCAGGGATTGTTAAAACCACTGGGAAGCAAATAGCAGCATGGGGGACATGCATAGGCTATGGTCACAGTGACTCCGTTCCTCAGAATAACACCCAGAACGGCCCTCAAGAAAATCAGACGCAGAACATGTGTCCCAGAGTCCCTTGTTATCACCATCACCAAACAACTCAAATTGGCAAATAAACAATGCCACTTATGTAACAGCGGCACATGGGCATCTTGAGTCCCTAAATCAAAGCCAGATGAGCCAGCAAGTTGTGGACGATGAATCAGAACAAACTGGTTTGGTTCACTTCAAAGCTGAGATGACAGAGGTCATGTTGTTTACAGGTACACACACACACACACCCACATACACAGAGAGAGAGAGAGAGAAAGAGAGAGAGAGAGAGACAGAGACAGAGACAGAGACAGAGACAGAGAGACAGAGAGAGAGAGAGAGAAACAGAAGCAAAGACAGAGCAAGCACAAAGTTCCAGTTGCCTGCTGTAGGATCAGATTGGGAAAGAAGAGATGGACACAGGGGGTTTCCCCTGTACCCATGATGCTTCATTCCTAAAATAATGACTTCAGTACGCAGTGACAACGGGAAAGCATAGAACTCCAGCGGGGGTGGAGAGAACCACACCAGCCTCTGAGCCCATTTGTTACTATTTCCAGTCCTGCCAGCCACCTGCCAGCTGCCTGCTTAGTATCCATCTTCTTTCTTATTCACTTATGGAGAATAGCCATCCCTCAAAGGAAGCCAGACAGGTCCAGCTGCCATCGTAGAGAGGAGACACTTCCAGCAACTTTTGGCCAATGAGGCGAAAGTAGACATGAGGCACCCTTGTCATGCACATAGGGTGACAGTGGTACCAGGGAGACACTCTGTCAGACAAGACAGTTGGAACCACCATCCTGTGAGAGGTGGGGGGCTTAGGACAGCACATCTCAGAGGGACCTAGGTCATAGATGACATCATGGGGCCCTGTGCTAGCCTGGACCTCAGGCTCTCTTTTTGAAGTCAGTGTGGCCCAGCTGGGGAAGAATTCAGCCATGAATTCTTCAGCACCCCAACACTGGCCAAGCAGGACTGTCACCTTCCAAGCATATCCTGAGTATGTGTTCACTCACTGAAGATGCAAATGTCAGGTGCTCCACCCCACTTCCTCCCACGTAGCATTCCTTGAGGAGTACGCCTTCCCAGGCACAGCAGATCTAAGAAAAGGACTAAGCACATGAACCAGTCAGTCTGGAAGCATCTGGATCCACCTGTGTGTGAACAGGCACAGCCCTATTGTTTGGATGCCTACAGGCCCCTGGTTTACTTCAAGCCAGTTGGAATTGGATTCTTGTTGCTTGTATGTAGAAGAATCCCGCTGACGGGAAGGTGAGAGCGGAGTGGCCTTTGTGTCTCTAGAACAGAGGTTCTCAACCTCCCTAACGCTGCACTGTGGTGACACTCCTATCATAAAATTATTTCATTGCTACTTCATAACTGTAATTTTGCTATAGTTATGACTAATAATGTAAACATCTGCTATGCAGAACAGCTGATGTACGACCCCAGTGAAAGAGTCATTTGGCTCCCAAAGGGGTTGAGACCCACAGGTTGAGAACCTCTGCTCTAGCATGGAAACTGTCACTGGGCAGTTTGACCTAGAAACCTGCCACGCAGTTTTCCTGTAGTTTAAATGAGATAAGGAACCACAAATTGGGGCTGGTGACCGGGCTGGTGAGATGGCTCAGCGGCTAAGAGCACTGGCTGCTCTTCGGAGGGTCCTGAATTCAAATCCCAGCAACCACCTGGTGGCTCACAACCATCTATAATCAGATCTGAAGCCCTCTTCTGGTGTGTCTAAAAACAATGAGCAGAGGTCCTGAGTTCAATTCCCAAAAGAAAAAAAGGAACGACAAATTGATGAAGGAAACAGACTTACAGCTTGGTCAAATGGTGAGTGTTTAAACTCTTGCGCATTCCAAGCCCTGTGCCTGTGGCTGTATTACAGTTGTGAAAGTAATGAGTCAAGGCTGTCAGTCAAGGGGTCAGCTCACTTGACAGACACCAGGCTGCCTTCTGCTCTGTTATAGGGAGAGCCTTTTTATTTTTTTAAAGATTTATTTATTTATTTATTTATTTATTTATTTGTATGAGTACACTGTAGCTGTTTTCAGACACACTAGAAGAGGGCATCAGATTCTATTACAGATGGTTGTGAGCCCCCATGTGGTTGCTGGGAATTGAACTCATGACCTCTGGAAAAGCAGTCAGTGTTCTTAACCGCTGAGCCATCTCTCCAGCCCCAGGGAGAGCCTTTTATTCTCCAGCCCCAGGGAGAGCCTTTTATTCAAGTCTAGGCTGAGGAAAGTGAAGGTCTTGAAGATTCCCCATTTGGAAGGAGAAAAGAACTTTGGGGGTTTGAAGGATTCTCTACCAAGTCCAGGCCTGGCAGAGGATTTTGGACAAAAGCCCCCTTCCTTTGATTTAAGTCTACTCAGTGTGAAAGGTGAGCTGGGGGTAGGGGTGAGGGCTTGAGGGAGGGCCCGGCAGGGTGCTGTGTCTGAACATCTCCCTCCCCAGGTGGGGGTGGGTTGCAGCCCAGGGTCATAGCCCCCTGTGCTTTGGAGCTTCTTACTGTTGCCTTTAAAAAAAAAAATTTTAAAAGTCTTCCTCTTGGTGCCAAATAATGACATTTCAGTGTTTAGCCTTGAAAACTCTGAACCTTTCTTCCCGCTCCTGAAGAATCCACACCAAGATAAGAAAGAAAAAAACGGGGGAAAAAAAAATCACCTCTTCGCTACAGCTGCAAAAGCAGCCACACTCAGTCACAAAAATGGGTTCTGATCAAGTGGGGGTTTATATATATGTATATATAAACTGAAGTCAGTGTCAAAGCCTGAAGCCCATTCTAGTTTCTGCTGTCGTAGCTACATCTTCCTGGAAGGATGATTTTGCACAGAGCCTTTAAGATGCCTTCGGTCGCGTCCTCCGAAGCGTGTGATTGTTGAGATATCTCGTATGATCATTTCTCACCCTGCTAATAACATCTAATTTGGCGTCTGCTGTTTTCTGAAATCTCTTTGTCAAGTCTTAAGAGGATCACTGCCATTTGCATAGATGGAAATAATTAGCAAATGCTGAGATATTGTTAAGCGTCTTATTGGAGCCAAGACTCCTAGGGTTGAACCTCATTTAAATCAGAGCCCACCTGGTTCTCCCTCCTGCCCCACCCCCACCCACCCCTTGCTTACCTTCAAACCTGCCTCAGTGACCACATCTCTTTGGGTGGGGCTAGGGATCCCTCTGCTTTCGTCTCCCTCTCTTTCACATCTGCTGGGCTCTTCTAGGTTCAAGTGCTGAGAGCTCAACTCAGAAGTGGCTTGCACTAAACGGCAGCTGCACTGGTTCTTGGGCCTGAACATCCCAGCTGGTCCCTGCTCGGTCACTGGTGGATCCAGGTGTTCGAGGCTGATTGGCTCCTGTGCCCCACCTGTGCCCAGCCCTGGCCTGGCTCTGCTGTGCCGCTAGATAGCTTCCTCCTCTAAGAAGCAAAACTATTCAGCAAACCCTTTACATTCTGCAGAATTCCAGAAGCACTTTGGCTGGAGACTTTGGCCGGGCCTGAGGCATGTGCCCATCACTCCTTGGGGAGGAGTGCTCAAGTTAGTCTGTGGCTCTGTAGTTCGGTTGGTAGAGAGTTTGCCTGGCATGCAGTTACCACTACCTCCCACTGGCAGAAGTCCTTGGGGAAGCCAGAGCAAGGGTTCCATTATGGTCAGTCTTCCATAATCGAAGTCAGCTCGGCAGTGCAGAGGAAGATCAAGTGTAGATATAGGAGTAAGGAACAAACACTGTTAAAGGCTACTAGGATTGTTAGTCGGGCTGGGCCTGCCTTCATTAAGCTTTGCTGGAACCCTGCATTGAGTGTTTCCTGTGAATGGTTAAGAACATTGAACAGGTCTTCCCACCCACCCACCCCTTACCCCTCTTTGGCTTCTGCTTTGAGCAAAAGAATGTCAGTCAGCTGCATCTCTTGGGCAGCCTGGGGCTTTGAGTCCTATGCAGAAGCCTGAAGGAGCGATTCTGTGACCACAGTCACTGACTGCTAAGCACAAAGTTAGTCCTTCGGACAATTTGAACCAGGCTTTCTGGGCACCACCGCCTCCTGTGAACTAAGAAGAATCTGCAGTTTTTTGCCCAGACCAGAGGGAGCATTTCCCCTGGGGTAGTGTGAAGAACATGAAGGGCTCCCTGGTTGGTTCAGGGAGCCCTTGTCACACCTTCATCTGGCTACAGATTACTAGCCTCAATGGTCCTTACAATGAGAACACAGAAGCAAGGGCTGCCGGAAGCAGAGACACCAGGCAGTTGGCAGAGGGCAGAGAGCAAAGGCTGATGGGAAACAGAGAAACTGTGTTTCTGGTCACTGGGAAACTTCCATATCAGGGCACCACCCACCTCAAGAACCAGAGGTCTTTAGAATCAAGACCACTACTAGGATCTCAGAGTCTGGATGTCCTTTGCCTGAGAGCTGTTACGATAGCAGCTGTGGGAGCTGAGGGTCCCAATCCCTGAGACTCACCCAGGAGCTGTAGCTTCCAGCAGATGATGTTTGGTAACACCATGAGATGCTGCTTAGAGCTGAGAGTGAGTGCTGGACTAGCAGAGCAGAGCAGTGAACCTCCAGCCTCGGGGCCTGGAGCACCAACCCTCTGCCTGCTGAGGCTGAAGCCATAAGTCTTTTAGTCTTTCCAAACTCTGGAGTCTGTCTGTCCCTGAGCCTTTATCGCCATGGTCCCCAAGTCTGCCCAGTACTAGAAACTGCTTTCTTCACACTCATGACGTCCTTCTGAGATGTTCATTGGCTGGACTGCTAAGGGCCGTGTCCCTGAAGACTGGGTGGGCAGGGTGGGCATAGTTCTCCCTTGTGCACATGGTGCTTGGCAGCAGCTGCCTACAATGCCTGAGCAGCCTGTGAGGTGTCACCCTAGTGCTACAAGGTGACACCTAAAGCTTACACATGTGCAGAGAGTCTATAGGACAGCCCTCAGGACAGAGGACCTGAGGACAGAATACCCCAGTCTGGGGGTGTCACATTCTGTGACTTTGCTTTGAGGGTGGGATGGTTTGTATATGCTTGGCCCAGGGAGTGGCACTATTAGAAGGTGTGGCTCGGTCAGAGTAGGTGTGCCACTGTGAGTGTGGGCTTTGAGATCCTCTTCCTAACTGCCTGGAAGTCAGTATTCTGCTAGCAGCCTTGAGATGAAGATGTAGAACTCTCAGCTCCTTCTGCACTATGCCTGCCTGCATGCTGCCATGTTCCCACCTTGATGATGATGGACTGAACCTCTGAACCTGTAAGCCAGCCCCAATTAAATGTTGTCCTTATAAGAGTTGACATGGTCATGGTGTCTGCTCACAGCAGTAAAACCCTAAGTGAGGCAGAGGGGATACAGAAAATCAGAATATGGTGGGAGAGGACTGTTGAAATTCAGAATGCTTCTGGGCGGTGGTGGCACACACCTTTAATCCCAGCACTTGGGAGGCAGAGGCAGGTGGATTTCTGAGTTCAAGGCCAGCCTGGTCTACAGAGTGAGTTCCAGGATGGCCAGGGCTATACAGAGAAACCCTGTCTCGAATGCCCTCCCCCCACCCCACCCCCCAAAAAAGAAATTCTGAATGCTGATTATTTTTTAAAGCATGTTTCAGGCCTAAAGCATATCCTATTAATAAGGACCAGGGCCTACAACATTAATAAGGATTGGGGTTAGCCTTTGAAACTAGAGAAGAAGTTCCAGGAAACTTCCAGAAGGCCCCTTTGCAGTGGTGAACCCTAACTATCTGGGTCCCAGTCCACAGAACCTATGGAGTGGAGCCTAGCATCCTTGTAGTTGGAGACCCATCTTTGTGGGGTGGCTTTGTGTTTCTCGGCTCTATTCAAGCTGCCATCTGCAGAATGCCACAAGGTCCCACAAGACGGAACTGATTCTGCGTTGCAAGGCCACCTAAGAACATCTGGATGCAGCAGCCCTGCACATGCCTCCCAGCAGGCTGCAGTATGCAGCTCTGAGGCCTCAGGGCCAAGTGATGTGAGAAACCAACCGCTAGGCATGCTCAGGCAGCCAGCCCAGGCCCTAGCCTCAGGGTCACACAGCCGCCCCTTTATCACCTGGGATGCCTTCTATCTTCCTTCAGTCTCAGCTCTCCACCGTCTGCCATTCTCTGAAGTCCTCAGCTACCTTCAGAGCTGATGCTGAAGCTCCTCTTGTAATGATACCAGAGGGCAGCATAGGATGCTCACCACACTAGAAGAATAACCCTGCACCTTCAAAGGTAGAGGTGTGCATATGCGTGTGCGTGTTCCTGTGTTTCTTGTGTGTGAAGGTGAACGGTGTCTGCACCATTCACAACCCAGTCCTTCCTGTACATAAAGGACTTTACTTTACTCTTTACTCACAACTTGGAAACGAGGGACCACTTTGTCCACAATCATAGCATTCTCTCATGCAAATGAGGAGCCATATTTGCACCAATCACATGCTCTCTGCTGTTTTTTGGATGGAAATGGCTGCTAGAGTTCCCCCAGGCTTATGATAGTAAAAAACTCTCACACACGGGGCTTCAAACAGTGGCCAAAGCCTTCAGGAGCCGGAGTGCTTTGGCAGCCAACAGCTGCAGTTGGCCTGGAGATTTCATCCATGGAGAGTTCAAAGCAGTAGGTGCTGGCATAAGCCGCAGTTAGGCTGGCTGCTTGGCTGACAGTCTTTGCCCAAGGCAGGCTCTTCAGAAAGACAAGGCGTGCACAGCATGTGACTGGCAGCCTGGTATGTTGGCTAAGATTAGGTTCAAGTGTGAGGGGAGAGCCCAATGTGGTTAAACAAGATAGCCATTTATCTTGCTCATTCCAAAAGCCACTGGAAAGCTGAAATCTGGGGCCATGGCAGACACATCGCAGTGTCAGGGATATCAGCCCCTGTATCTTGTTGAATGAGAGGCTTCTGGTCCCAAGTTAACCTATGGGTCAAGATGGCTACCATTACTACAGCCATTGCAAACCAAAAGTAACTCCCCCCACCCCCCAGAGCTGGAAAGAGCCCAGTCCCTCTCTTTGAGAATGTAACTTGCCCATTCCATCCCCTGACCTGAACTTGGCTGCTGGGCCCCACATCACTCAGGGGAGGCTAGAAAGCATAGGCTTCCATTACAGTAGGGAACAAAAATAAAATAAGACCTAAGACCTATCTGGGGAATAACTCTTAGTCCCTGCAGAAGACTGATTAAAACTAATTTAACTGTGAATTCCAGACACTGCTCTTGGGTAAGTCCCTCCAAGCCAATTTATAGGGATTTGGAGTTGTCCTGTTCATTGTGACAACACCAAGTCTATCCAGAGTGCTTGCTGGTCATGAGCGAGCGAGCACCCACACACATGGGCTCCTACAGAGGAGGACATCTCCCCTCTGCCTGGAAGGACTGCAATGGGGTACTAACAGCTGCAGAGCTTTCAAGATACCAGGATGATATGGTAACAGCCTCCTGGTGAGCACCAGACACCGGCTAGCTCCAGGTCACCCAGCTCCTGCCCCGTGTGACTCAAAGTCAGAGAGGTAAGGTCACCGTCTACTACACACATCTCAACCTACAAGAAGCCGACAGCTTGCTTTGCTTTGCTTTCCCATGTATGAACAGTGTTTGTGTTTATTTTTAAAACAAAGACAGAAGAGATGGAGAGCTGGCTCAGTGTTTTAGAGCAGAGCAGATGACTCTTGTAGAGAGCTGATGCCTTAGTCAGGGGTTCTGTTGCTGTGATGGAACGCCATGACCCAAGGTAACTTGGGAAGGAAAGGGTTTTCTTTTTCTTTTTTTTTTTTAAAGATTTATTTATTATTATAATTAAGTACACTGTAGTTGTCTTCAGACACACTAGAAGAGGGTGTCAGATCACATTAAGGGTGGTTGTAAGCCACCATGTGGTTGCTGGGATTTGAACTCTGGACCTTCGGAAGAGCAGTCAGTGCTCCTACCCTCTCTCCAGCCCCGGTTTTCTTTTTCTTATACTTGCATATCACAGTTCACCATCCAAGGCAGTCAGGACAGGAACTGAAACAGGTCAAGAACCTGGAGGCAGGAGCTGATGCAGAGGCCATGGAGGAGTGCTGCCTACTGGCTTGCTTCTCATAGCTTGCTCAGCCTGCTTTTTTATGGAACTCAGGACCACCATCCCAGGAGTGTCTCTTCCCACATCAATCATAATGTTAAAAAAAATGCCCTCTGGGGAGTGGGGAAGGAATGGGGGTTGTTTTAGTTTTAGGTTTTTTTTATTTTATTTTACTTTATTTTTTTTTCTCTTTTCTCTTTTTGGAGGGGAATTTGGGAAAGGAGATATTGTAAATAAAGAAAACATCTAATAATAATAATAATAATAAAAGAAAGTTCAAAAAAAATGCCCTCAATCTGTGGTTCTCAACCTGTGTGTCGTGACCCCTTTGGAGTCAAACCCCTTTTCACAGGGGTTACTTAAGACCACTGGAATACACAGATATTTACATCATGACTCATAACAGCAAAACAGAGTTATGAAGTAGCAACAAAAATGATTTTATGGTTGGAGGGCACCACAACATGAGGAACTGTGTTAAGCACTAGGAGGGCTGAGAACCACTGCCCTTCAGGCCTGCCTTCAGCCTGATCTTATGGAGGCATTTTCTCATTTGAAGTTCCCTCCTCTCCAATGCCTTTAGCTTATGTCAAGTTGACATAAAACTAACTGCCACAACTGAGTTCTTTTTCTAGGACCCATTATGGGCTGCCCATAATGCTCTGTAACTCCAGAGGACCCAATGCCTTCTTCTGGTCTCTTTGGACACCCCTCCCCCCCACACACACAGTATATACCCACACAGACATACACAGTCACATAAATAAAAATAAATCTTTTTTTAAAGTTGGCATCTGCCTCAGCTCTGTGGTGGCTTCCCTCCCTGTACTCCTAACAGCTTGCCCAGTGACAGCTCTGACAAGCCAAGTTTGCTACTGTGATGTCACAGCCTACTCCTCCCAACTACACACACACACACACACTCACACACACCCACACTCTCTCACACACACATGCACCCGCACACTCACACACACATGCACACACGTACCCACACACCCACTCTCTCTCACACATACACATGTAAACACACACACACACAGCAAAGACGAAGATGTAAATCTAGCTCTGGACTTGACTGCCCAATCCTCCTTGGTGGTCCCAACAACTGCTGTCATTTCAGAGCGAGCAAGCTATCTGCACCTGCGGACCAGGCTCCCATGTAAGCTACAGGGCACACCTCCAAGTGTGCCACTTGGGAGAAGCTCCTAGAGATTTCGGCAGCTTTGTGGTCTGTCCCTTCACCATCCAGACTGAAGCTCACTGACCATGCCAGGTCATGTGCAATGTCCAGGCCTGTCATTGTCCTTCTGGGCCTGGATGCCAATGGGTCTTCTCTGAGGGCCTTATCATGTGACAAGATGTTAGAGGCCATGCCCTTGGGACCCTTCTGGCCTGAGGGCCAGCCTTTGGGGCAGGTAGATAACCAGCTGAGCTGTGATTGCCTTTGGGCTCTGATCTCTTGGCTTGGATATAACCTTAGCAGACCTCCTCCTTAGAGGTCACCAACCACATTGAGTCCTTCTCCATTCCATGCCTTACAGATGGTGCCTGAAGACATAGGGCAGATCTCCTGGGATAGGCATTATAGACGGTTTTGAGTCACCACATAGGTGCTGGGAATCAAACTCAGGTGCTCTGCAGGAGGCACAACCAGTGACCCTAACCACTGAGCCACAGCTCCAGCCCAGTCAGGGCACTTTCTTCCACTGTTCCTGTCAGCTACCATTGCGCTCTCAATCTGCATCCCTGCAGTGTCCGGAAGTGTCTCAGAGACCTAGAATGAGTTTCTAAGGCAGGCAACTGGTAGCACACAGGGTCAAATGGGTCTCTTTGCCCTTACTTTACAGATGACATAACTGGAGAGAGGTGGCCTGAGATCATAGCTTAAGGCACCAGGGTTGGTAGGGAACACAGGCTCCACTATACTGCACTAAACATGGCAGGGAGATCTCAGCTCCACAGGACTCCCTTCTTTCCATAACAGTCTCCTCCCCTCCAACCAGTGACAGTGACCTGACCCTCACGCTGCCCTGGCAGCCAGGTCTGGAGTCATCCCTTTTTGGGGGGCCTCCCTACCACTTGTATGGCTCTGCTGCTGAAAGGCATTGGCCCACACCTACTACCCTTTTGCTTTTATTAAAAAATAGATCAAGAAAATATATACACTTGGCCAAGAGGCTGAGAGCTGTGAAGGAGGGACAAGGAGCTGGGCAGGCAGGACCCCAGCAGGAACGCTGGGAAGGCAACAGTCCCAAACTAGAGCACAGGAGGCAACAGGGAACTGGGGTGGAGAACAGGAAGAGGCTGGGGCACAGGCACGCCTGCCCAGGGGTATCCACACGAGTTCCCAACCGCACTCTGCTCCACCCAGGAGCCCATCTGTCTTCACAGGCCTCCCCGATGCTTAGGTGCCCACTCAGGCATTGATGGCTTTCCAGCGTTCGCTGTCTGTGCTGTTGATGCTGCCCGTGTGGCAGGGCATGGAGGCAATGTCATCTAAGTAGGCCACCCCAGCCGAGTCAAACTGTGTGCTGGAGTAGTTGGCTGCTGAAGCCCCGGCAGGTCCTGCAGACTCTATGCCCTCGCGCCGGGCCACGGCATAGGGTTGTGGCAGGTGCATGTCTGGCTCTTCAGCCTCGTCCACTTGGCATTTGTATGAGAAAAGGATCTTGGGCTCTGAGCTGGTGAGAGAGTGTAGAGAAGCCACTGCTGTCAGGAGGAGCAGAGCCAGACAGAAGCCTAGCAGAGAGGCCTAGGTCCCTGGAGGAACCCTTGAGCCCACCAAGATTTGCTTTGAAGCTGGTCCCACCTACTCCTGAGAGCTGGGGCAAGAGTTTCTATACCTCAGCACCCATGGGTCTTGTCAGCCCCTCATGGGAGACAATAACCAAACCCTAGTCTTCACCAACCCCGGCCAAGTGTGTCCCCTATGCCTGCAGCATCTGACTACCCACTACTGAGCCTGGGCGCTGTCTTCCGGACAGCTAGAAGTTCAAAAGAGCAGCAGCCTGTGCAGATGGGAGCAGGCAACAGCCTAATACAGCCTCACCTCGGCTTCCCCTGAGATGGCCCATGTCTGCCGCCCAGCCATGACAGGACAGCAAAACCCTGCCTGCACGCCACCAGATCACATTGCAGCCAGTCCTTGTTCCTGCATCCTAGCCTCAGCCATTCCCCACCCGTACCTATCCACCAGCTCACTGTGGTCCCTCAGGGTCCCTTCCAGGTACATGCTCCCTGAGCACACTCATGCCTACTTTGTTCCCCTGCTGTCTGTACAGCAGGGTCTGTGCAGTAGCTCATAGTAGGTGCTTGCTGACACACTAGGTAAGGGAACAGCACTGCTGAACTGCAGCCCTGTCTCTGGGGTATGCACCTGTCTGTGCTCACTGCACACACAGAGAGCATCTAGACAGATGCACACACGTGCCCTCTGCACACCCACCTCCATTGCCATGCACACACAGTAGGTACAGGTGCAGCCACATTAGAGAGCAGAGGTCTGGCCATCACTCACCCAAAGAAACCACGGAGGAAGGCCACATAGATGAGCGGTGCAAAGAAGCTGAAGTACAGGAAGGTAGTGGCATCCACACAGCTGCGGTAAGGAGCAGGTCAGCGTGGCCAGGGCCTGTGCTCCTGCCCTGACCCCATGCCTTGCCCAAAGGAATGAGGACTGCTTCTGCCACAGTAGTGGGCACAGTACCCCATACCCACCCCACCCCCATGGTGGGCACCCTCTTACCAGAGCCCTTCGATGATGTCAGCGCAGAGCAGAGCACTCCCCAAACCCTGCAGCAGGTTGAGTGTGGCCAGGATGCCTGCATACACGTAGAAACTCCTCCGTGCTGGGGGGCAAGCGTCATGAGCTCCTGAGCCACCCTACCCTTCAGGCCCAGGGATAAACCTTGGCGTTTTGCCCCTTCCCAGGGCTCCCCAGCTGCAGGCTAGGAACAGGCCAGGGCCCTCATACCCCAACCCCAGCAGGTACTCACAGGGCAGGGATACGCGCTCCTTCAGCGGGGTCTTGGGGAGAATTACCACCAGTGAGTAGACCTGCAGAGATAGGGGTGACAGGGAGGCCGGGCCAGGCCAGGCTACTTCACCTGCCCCCAGGGAGCACGCCAGACCTCACCAGGAAGAAGAAGCAAGAGCTGACGAGCCAGAACTGCCGGCCACCATGGCCATAGATGTTGAAATCCTCCGCGGAAAGATGGGAGTCAGGATACAGGATCTCTAGAGTCCCCTGTAGTAGGCGAGGGGGTCAGCTCAGTCCTACCACTGAAGCCTCTCTTGGCTTCCCCTTGCATAGCTCAGCGCTCCACAGCAGGCCAGGCCCTAAGCCCACCTATGCCTCGGCCATGCCCACCCACCTAACTCCAGCGGCAGTTCAGACCCCGGCTGAGTCCCTTGTGGACAAAGCATAAAGACAGCCCTATCCAGCCCTAAAACAACAACAACAGCAACAACAACAACAACAACAACAACAACACACCCATAGCATATACTCTCAGGGTACCTGTGCAGGCACTAGCTCTCACACATTTCTTAGCCTTCTCAAGGTTCATTTATACCGTATGTCCAGGGAAAGTTGGCCCTGCCTAGTTCACGTGACTCCTTGGGAACACTCACAGTTTAGAAACATGACCCTTGACCCTACCACCGCCACATACCTGGGTGACTGAGTAGGCCAGAGACAGTACTGTGGTGATAGCCAGCACCCGCTTGATGCTGGACTTGCTCTCTAGGTGGCCTGTAAGGTACAGGGGTGAGTCAGCCCTTTCTTCTAGGGGCCATCTCTGGGTAACTCCAGGAAGGATAGGGAGAGTGGGCCCAGGTCCAAAGACACGTACCAAAGGCAAGGCCCAGGATGATCACACTCAGCTCAATGGCCAGCAGGAAGAAGCGGGTGATCTCCCACAGGATCTGGGGCACAGAGAGGCACAGGGTCAACTAAGGGTGGGCTCCGCCCAGCTAGACATCCCTGAGGATCTCCAACAGGATGAGGATCCAGAGGGAACACCGTAACCTCCACCAGACTGGCCGCCCCCACACACCTTGTCAGCAACTGTTGCAGCATCAGAGGCACTGACTGTCATAGAAACCACAGCCCTGGCAATGCCTACCAGGGCTACCACAAACACCTGTGGGGCAAGAGGACAGAATGCAGTGTCAGGACCAACAAGGCTTCACTTCCGCAGGGTCCACTCAAGAATGGGAGATTTTAACTAGACGAGGAAAGGGACAGGCACGGACCACTCCACAGCCACCCACCCAGAGCCCTGACGGACACCCGTGGTTAGAAAACCAGGGCAGTTGGGGTTCCGGCCTATCCCTGCTGCTTCCCTGCTCTATGACTCTGTCCATCCCCACCATCACACACGACACCAGCCTCACTAGCCTGTTAGATCCTTGAGGCTATGCCCCCAGTGCTCCCCACGTCATGTCCCCCTGCATGCCCACCAACCATTGGTGAGAAGCTCAGAGCTTGACTACAGGAACCAGGGAGCCACTCAACTCTTGACATCTGAGTGTCTCAGTGTGGGGGTGATTCCAGTCGGGCTCCTCTTCTTACAGAAAAAAGAGCCTTGCGCTCTGGAATGGTCACCCTTAGACCCTCTGCCTCATGTACAGCCTTCTCCGCATCCTAAAAGCAGCATGCATAGATAGGGCCCACCAAAGGCTGAGACCACAGGCCCTCCCCTCTGGTAAGCTTGCTGCAAAGACGTTACCCAAGTGGAGAAATGGTGGACTGAACGCAGCTACTATGCACATTTTTCCTCACCCAGTGTTCATTCCACCCCTCTAGTGCCAGCTCCCTAGTTTCCCATAGGAATTGCCTGCCTCCCTCAGTCAGCATGGTCTACTGACCTGCCCCAACCTTCCCTTTTCTTGCTAGCCTATTAATGGCTCAGGCATGAGTGTGGGATCCTAGGTGGGCCAATCAAAGGACAGGCTAGGTCTCCCCTAGCAGCCAGGAAAGAGAGGCTCCCTAGTAAAAGCCAGGTAAGTTCCCATCTGTTCTTGGCATCATCTTTATAGGGAGAATCAAGTGCAGTGGTGAGCAAGAGGAAGAGCCCCTGGATCCAGCCATAAGGGAAGGCAATGTTCATTATAAAAGCAACTCATTCATTTCCCTTTTATGCTTAAAGCAGAGATGGGCTTTTTGTCACTGATGGGAAGAAACTCACCAAGATGTAGAAGGTGATAAAAATGGGGCTGGAGGTGACACGGATCTTGGCCCGAGCTAAGGGAAGCTTCCAGAGCAGGAAGATGAAGAAGAGCACATTGGGAATGAGCAGCAGAAGGTCCCAGTACCGGACCCTGCGGGTACAAAAGCTGGCTCACTGGAGAGGTAGGGACACAGTTCTCCAGCCCATAACATCCCGAGAGCTCACCCACAGCCCTCCCTCAGTGGGACCAGGAAACCTACCTGGAGGAGCCGATATCCTCATACAGCAGCAGCAGGCACTGGTGGGGCTCACTGATATTGGATGCTGGGGGCGGTGGCCACGCTGTGCTTCCATTGGCCTCCTGCAGGCTGGCCATTCCACCGGCAGTGGCCCTGAAGACAAGCCCACGTGGTTAGGGCACAGGGCCTTGGCCCTCCTCCCTCAGTCTAAGGCTACCAGAGAAAAACAAAATGGTAGGGCAGAGTGCAGGCCTCACTAGGGACTCTCAGAGTAGGAGGCTGGGAGAAGGCTGAGGGGCTCTTAGCTCCATGCAGGGCCTGCTTCCTCCTCTCAGGCCCTGCCTTAAGCCTCTGCCCCTGAGAGCCACAAAAGCCACCTCCAGTTACTGAGCATCATGTGACAGAGCAATGACAGGCATCATCCAAATTGTCCTTCCAGTCTCCAGAGATGAAGGAGCTCAGAGCATGGTCCCTACCCTGCTCCCGCTGCTTGGCCTCCTGATGCTTCAGTGTCCCCTCTGGAATGTCACTGAGACCAGTATTCTCTTGGTGAGGCCATGGTGATGCAGAATGCCCCAGCAGGTATTGGGACGGCTAAATGATATGGCTCCCAATCCCACTTTACAAAACCCACCCACTATCTGATCTGAGGCCACACAGCCACTAAGGTCCTCAAAGGAACACAGGACCCTCTCGCTGCACTGGAAAAGCAGCTGCAAGTGGAGGGGACACCTGAAGCACGCAGAGGACTCTAGGTACAAAGGGGGCCAAAGGGTCATTTGAGAAGGCTAAGTCCCCCAGAGAAGCTGAAGGCCAGAGTAACCCAGAGGCCAGTTGTTGTTGTGGCAATCTGGGGAGGAAAGTCTGACATTCAGCCTGGAGAACCAAAGAACTCATGATCTGAGGTCCCAGGAATGCCTTGGAGGGAGGGGACTAATAGTAGCCAGAAACCCCTAGATGAGGAACCTTAGTGAGAGGACTGTGTAGGGATGGTAGTGGGGACTCCTGCAGGACAAGCTGAGCCTCAGGATTCATAGATGACAGTATTCTGGTCAGTGATCCGAAGGGAATCACTGCCTCTATCCAAAAACAGCCGGCAGCCAGGCAATAGTGCAAGGGCAAAGCAGTGTCAGCCCTTGACCACAAGATGGCAGTAGAAAGAACGAGCCTGAACTGCGGCAAAATGAATGGGCCTCCCAAATGTGATGTGGGTGGATCCAGACTCAATAGAGCCAAACACGTGACCAATACAGAACCAGGCTGGGATTGACTCCGCACACTACTTCCCAGACACTCCACCTAGACGTGGGCGCACGAGCTTGTATACCACCAGGAACGCTTCAGAAATCTTTTCAGAGGAAAAGGTCGTGGCTTGGTGACCTGACTGTGGCAGGAGTGGCAAAGAGCTTGGTGCCCCTGTTCAGTGTCAGCAGTAACTCTAAAGCAGCACTGTGGGTTCACTAACAGCAGCAGGAAGAGGCAGGCCAGGGTCATTCCACTCTAGGGCTGCTGCCTCTGCTGACAGGGACGGGAAACCTCTAAGCAGGCAGTCAAGACCCTGTCCCCAGCCTTCTCTGATTTGTTATACCTCCAGCTTTCCGATGGGGAAGAGCAAGGAGGGAAGTATGTACCAGGTTCCTAGTGGGACATCTCCACTTTTTCCCACTCCCGACAGTGGCCAAGGTGAACGGAGCACCGTCCTTCACTCATGCGTCCTCTGCTTGCCCAGCAGAGCTGACCGTGTGGTTAGTACAACCAGCAACTCACTGGGCTGCTCAGGTGTGGAATGGACAGGGCAAGGCAGGGCCTACCTTCTGCGGTCTTCCTCCCAAGGACGGGGCTGGGGTGGGAGGAGACACAAACCTTTGTCCTTAAAAAGCAAAGTTCTGCTAGTGATAAGCTCTGAGTGAGCAGACAGTGGAGTGGTTCTCTATGAAGGGAACACAGCACAGACAAGTCTCCAGGACCCACACGTCTTACCAGCAGAACCCTGGCTTTCAGTCTGCTTTCCCCAGCTTCCCCTGAAGGAGGGACTGGCCACGTGGACACCAGCAGAGTACAACTCGCCAGTTTCAGGTTGCGTCCTTCTTCCTTCCTGTTAGCTGGAATGTGCCAGTAGGAACAAGAGCAGCCATGTTAGACCACGAGATAGAAGTAGGCCTTTCCATGCATGCCCAAGGCTGCTTCCACAGACAAACAAGACAGTACCATCATCTATCTAGTTATCATGGCCTTGCTTCACAGTTAAGGTTGAATTCCAGGAAACATAGGAAGGTTGATTTGGGTTGGTGTTCTGTCAAGAGGACATACGACTGAGGAGCCAGCCTTGGAAAACTCTGGATAAAGAACATTCCTTACAGAGAACAGCAAATACAAAAGCTCTGAAGGAGAAAGACTTGGTCAAAGACCAAAAAAGTCTAGGTCAGGGCAGCTGGAAAGATAAACGTGATTGGTAAGGCTGGGTTAGATGGGGTAGCACAGCTATAACATGATTTCACTCTTAGTACCAAAAAGGCTCTTTCCAAAGAGGTGACAAGACCCCAATGTCATGTGGGCGGGGTCCCTTAGGCCACTGGAGAGAATGGACAGGAAGGAAGGACAGCAGCAGGTCAGAGGAGGAGGGATAGGATCAGGCAGCCAAAGGGCCCACTTTCCCGAGGGCGCTCAGCACTTCTGCTCTGTCCAGAGGTTTAGACAGGATTAACTCCATACAGAACAAATGTCAGGAAAATGGGCGCATATCCAAATCTGGCCAACCAGAAAGTCCTAGCACCCCGGCCAGAGAGTACCCTGTTAGGTCAGCAGGCCAAGTGTGACTCTGGGCTGGAGCCCTGGGGAGAAAGCTCACAAAGGGCAAAGCCACAAGGTGCATGCAGAGAGAAACACTGAACTCCTAGTAACCCCTGGATTCTGAAACCTATCCTTCCGAATCATAAGACCACCAGGTCCCCTTCACTGCCAGAGTATCTGAGTTTGACTTCTCAATTTTCCAAATCTATCAGATGTTTACTTGTTTTGCACTGCTGGACACTGGACACTAGGCACTGGACACTGACTTACATCCTCAATTGGCGACAGGGTCTCCCTAGGTTGCCCAGCCTTGAACCTGTGATTCTCCTGTCCCAGCTTCCTAATAGCTAGGGTGACAACAGGCTTGTGTCCCCAGGCCTGGTTCCCATCTCCTGTAGGTTATGGAATTGGCAAGTCAGACTAGGATGGCATTCCTGGTCCTGCCTGCTGCTTGCTGTGACCTTTGATGAGTCACTTCCCTTCTGAGAATCACAGGGACAATCACAGCTACCTAGCAAGGTTGCTATGACAGTCAAAAAAGGCAAGCTGTGAAAATGTCTACCAGCGGGCTGGAGAGATGGCTCAGCGGTTAAGAGCACTGGCTGTTCTTCCAGAGGTCCTGAGTTCAAATCCCAGCAACCACATGGTGGCTCACAACCATCTGTAATGGGGATCTGAGCTCTCTTCTTCTTTTTTTATTTTTTTAAAGATTTATTATTTATTTATTTACTTATTTATTTATTATATCTAAGCACACTGTAGCTGTCTTCAGACACACCAGAAGAGGGCATCAGATCTTCTTATGGATGGTTGTGAGTCACCATGTGGTTGCTGGGATTTGAACTCAGGACCTTCGGAAGAGCAGTCAGTGCTCTTAACCGCTGAGCCATCTCTCCAGCCCCCTGAGCTCTCTTCTGACATGCAGGTGTACATGCAGACAGAACACTCATATACATGAAAGGAAGGAAGGAAGAAAGGAAGGAAGGAAGAAAGGAAGGAAGGGAGGAAGGAAGGAAGGAAAGAAGGAAGGGAGGAAGGGAGGGAGGGAGGAAGGAAGGGAGGAAGGAAGGAAGAAAGAAGGATGGATGGAAGAAAATGTCTACAGAAGCCACACAGGTAAGAAGGTTGGGCGAATGAACACCGGGTGAGGGCAGAGGTCTGCCCTTGGACTCAGATAGGAATGGGTGGCCAGGTGTGAGTTGCCACCTGTGGCACGCCTCTGTAGAATTGGGAACTCATCCCTAGGAGTCACAATGTTCACAGGTGTGGCCACCCATAGTTCAGCTGCCTCCTCCAGAGCCCAACATCATGGCCAGTTCTACACCTAGCTGTAGCTCAAGGTGTTCCTTTCTACCTGAGCAAGGGGACAAACTCCTGACCTGAAATATTCCTGTTCCAGCAGTACTGGGGCTGGGAGGCAGTCAAGCACACTACACTTGCCATGACTGTGCTCCTCAAATAATTGTAGTAATGATAACAAACACATTAGGACACTTCTAGTGCATGGGCTCCATGCCCTGTGCTTCCTTCCTAGGAACATTGGACAAGCATCATCAAAGGAAGAGCAGGTATGGCCCAGAGGATCCACAGATCCCACCCTCTATCCTAGGGCCCAGGGCTTCTCCTCCCCAGATCTGGCCTTGGACACATGCAATGACAGAGAAGTGAAAGGAGCTGGCCCACTAGGAAAAAGAGGAAGGAGAGGGGGCAGACTGGGACAAAGAAAGGCTGTAACATTGTGAAGGAGCAGCAGAGCATCATGGGGAGCCCAGGCCTCTGGGGATCAGGGAACTAAGGCAAGGTTTCTTCCACCCGTGAACCTGAAAGGGCAGCTCTGACCTCAGAGCATTCTCTAGAGGCCAGGCTCCTGCCCACGACTCAAGCCCTGCCTTGCTCCTACCCTCTGTGGCTAGCTTGCTGGGCCTAGGTGGGACCTATTCTGACACCCCAGACACCTCCCCAAGGGCTTTCTCTCCCTGCCCTGGGAGAGGTAGAGAGCTTGTCTTTCCCATCTGTGCAATGGGATTGCCCAAACCTTCTGAGCTCTTTCTTATATGGGATTCCTACCCAGTGGAAGGCTAGCAGTACAAGAAGCCCCCAAACCTTCTCTCCCTTATGTCCTAGGCTGCTAAGCCTCTAAATCTAACTGCAGAGCAGCACAGGAAATCCCCAGAGGACAGAGGCAAAGTTCTCTCTGAATCAGTCAGACTTGGTGATAGAGAGGAGATTCTGTCCTAAGAGGCCACCGTGGACAACTGGCAGAAGGGATAGCCCAGGTGACCTGCTCTCTGCCTCCTAACAATCCTTCTTGCCCTTCTTTAGCCACCAACTTATATCTCACCTGCTTACCTTCCCCCAGCTTGATCTCATCATTTGACTTATTACTTCAAAAGGACTTTAGCATCTCAAGCCCACCTGGGTGTTGTTCTTTCAATGTTTGTTTTTAAAGATAGGGTCTCATCGGGCCCAGGCTAGCCTCCAACACTGCGAACAGCCAAGGCAGGTCTTGAACTTCTGATTCCCCCTGCCTCCACCTCCCGATTCCTCCACCACCACCCAGTTCTTTGGTGTGCTGTTTATAGAACTAGGACTCCATCAGCAGCAGGTGTATTTACATGCTTTATGTTTGTCTGTCCTAAGTCTTGTGACCCAACCATCTAGAACAGATAAGATCTCATAAAAATGCTATGACGCGCACTTTTCCAGTACAATGCAACCGAGCTGGACAAGGATTGGGGAGTCTGCACCCCAGACCCCACCATCCCCTCCTCGCAACTGAGCTAAAAGGAGTTGCCCTTCCTTCCGCAAGGCCAGGAAGGCAGAGGCAGAGCACGGGCTGTCCTTTCCGGCTGCCGCCCGAGCTCTGGCTGCACCCGGAGCTGCGGGTGTCCAGCTCCATACAGGATCCGGTCCTGACCGCTAGGGTCCCCAGAAACTTCTCAAAGGTTGTCTTGCGGCTGTACCCCAAGTGGCACGGGGACAGAAGGAGACCGCAGGCCCGAGCCTGAAGGAGAAGGACAGGCCTCCTCGCTAGTTTGGCTGAGCAGGAGATGAAGGCTCGGCCGCGCTTACCTGAGAGCCCGGCTGCGCAGGCCGCGGGACTCCGACCCCTAAGAGGTAGCGAGAACCGGGGAGCGTCGCGCAAGAGCCGCAGCTGAGGTCCTACGTGGGTCGGTCGTAGGTGGCCAGACACCGCCAGCGCGCGGGACTCACGGGACCCGCGGACTTCCCTGATCCTCCCCTGGCAGCGGCGACCTGCAGTCGCCTTGGCTAGTAGTGTGTTTTTCGTCTGAGCAAGACTGTGAAAACAGTCACAACCCCTGTTTGTGGCCCTCATCCCCGCCCCACGGCCTCCAGCAGCCTATCGTAACAGGATCCCACCCACAGGAGTGGAACAGACCAATAATATTCCTCAGGGAGGCGAGGCGGCCCGCGGAGCTCTTAAAGGGACTGCCGTCGAAGCGAAGCAAAGTGTAGGTGACAGAAACTTCAAACGGGGAGTTTTCTACACAGCTCACCCCTAAAGCGTTTCGGGAAACTCACCGAGCACGCTCTGCCTTTGCCCCTCATCTTCCTGCGGTCACCTCTGGTCCTCCGATCTATGTCTCCGTGGGTGAAGCCTAAGGGACCGGCGCCCCATAATAGTGACCTCTGGTCACCTAGACCGGGAAGGAGGGAAGGGAGGGCATCCCTTCCTCGGACGCCGCGTGCTTGCCCACTTCAAAGGGATCTGGCGTTTACAGTGCTCCAGTCCGGGTCTCAGTCACCCAGAAGGCTGGGTGCTATTAGTAGCGTTTTGCAGAAGAAACCTGATGTTTCTTGAAGAGGTTAAGGGAATGAGTTCAAAGCCATCGGGCTAGGAAGTGGCCAGACCATATCTCCCGTTTAAGCAGGTGCCTTCCAGAGGGACAGTCTTCTCTGACTGTCGCCTTCCCTCTCACCCACCCCTCGGACGTCTCAGTGATGTTCGACACCCCCAAGGCAACTTGGAGGCCTCATTTTAGGTCATCTGCTGACCTGTGCACCTTTGGCCGGCCATAGGAGCTTCCCTATAGGCCTTATATATTCAAACTTGTGGCTGCCCTTGGGCCTCTCGGCATGCATCCTCAGGATTGGCTTCTCACATTCTCTCTTTACAGAGAGAGCTTCCTGGTCTCTTCCTCAAGAGATGGTGTTGACACGCCTGAGAAGGCCTGCCCCTTCTCAGGCGTGGGGGTTGGGGTGGTAAGTATGTCTCAGCGACACCTTAAGAGGTGACTCAGTGCTGGCTAAAGATGTAGGCACCTGTTTATTATAGGATCCCAGGATTGTTCTGTCCTGGGCACAGTGGGCCTGGAATGAGCCTGAGCCTCTTTGTGATTGGTATGAGAGAGACTTAGCTTTCCGGAGACTTCCAGATTAGGCCCATTTGTCCATTCTGGTTTTAGGCAGAGAGGCTGGCTGTGCCTGTCTGCCTACAAGGTCAGCAGTCTTGTACCAGCCACAGTGAAAAACACCAAGAGCTCCCAACTTCCTGCCAAGAGAATACAGTGCCCTGCTTAGGAATAATGGTAAAAATGTGGCTTAGGCCCTCCTTGACCTCCAGGGGTCAGGAAGGCCACAGGAATTGAACTCAGGGCTTCTAAAGGCTCATAACCGCTAAGCCTTTTCTCCAGCACCTGACCCCAAACCCCACTATCAATCACAAGGGCCTAGGGACTAAGGAAACAGGGTATGGTGGGATGACATGCTTGTCATTCCAGTGCTCTAGAGGCTGAGACTGAAATATTGTCTCGTTTCTGAGGCTAACCAGGACTGTCTCAGAAAAAACAACAGTATGTTACTCTGCATTTCACGCTCTGGAACTTGGGGCTCCATGTGTAGGTGTCTGGGAGATGTTATGGCATTTGTTGAGTAATGGAGGTCATCGAATGTCTCTTTTCCTCTGGCAGCAGAGGCAGTGGCTCCTCCATCGAGGTGGTCTCTGCACACACAACAGTGTGGCATCCAGGGAGTCATATGAATGGGGATCTGTCAGGTAGTGTTCCTGACTTGTACCATTGCAGGGTGTGGACAGCTGTGCCAGTCTTGGGAACCTAAAGCATGCTGGGACACTGAGACCCTCCCTATGTCAGTTTCAGTCACTGTTCTGATCTTCAAAAATTACAAACCACACCTCTTTCCCATTATGGTAAAGGGATTACCCACCTACAGGGTCCTTCCAGGCCTGGGGTGACTCCACCCCTCTCTGTTGTCACATGGTCTGTCAGGGCTCAGGCTACTTGGACTCTTCACAGAATGTGGCTCTGATTTATCTTGTCCATGACACCCTGCCAGTAGTTTTCTTTTTTTTTTTTTTTTTGAGGAACTGGGGACTTGTCACATCATTAGAGTTTGTCACATCATTGAAGCTTGCAGGAGACACAGTCAGCTTTTCAAAGAACATATCCTATCCTGGTGGCATGATAGGCTTTTTATTTATTTATTTTTGAGTCTCTGGCAGTACCTTCCTGCATCTGAATGCTGCTCTGGGCAGCACAGTGTCATCCAGCTTTGAGGGGGGAGCTCCAGCAGGAAAGAGGATGTGGAGTCCTGTCTCAGAGGCCATACTACTAACACATCTCCCTAAGACATCCTTTAGCACCTAGGGGTATCTCTTGTACTCTAAGGCCCGCAGATCCCACCTTCTGAGCTTCCTTCCTGATTTCCTCTCTGCCCTGCACTAGGTTCTGTATGGAATTATTCATGTTGGACACACCGCAGAAGTCCCAACCTGCCCTGTGGCTGAGAGCCTGATGCCCAGGACTGTAGGAACAGGCGGCCCTCTCATTGGAAGCATCCAGCCTGTCTCTGCCCACAATGCCGGGTGACAGCTACTCATTCATCCTGCACCTAGATCCCACAAACCCCTCCGGTGACCTCATGCTAGGACAGAGCTCCAGTTCCTAGACAGACTGCTAATCTGCAATCTGAGCTCTCCCACCTTTTCTGGACATTACAGCCTGTGAACCAAGGGAGTGGTAGTCCTATATATGCTCCAGCCTGCACTCTACTGGATCATGGCCCTCGTCCTTTCCGAACATCCTCCCCGTACCTTTGCCAACTGCAGGCAAGTACGATTCCCACTTTGATAAGAAGCCCACAGCAGCCTGGGTGCTTGAAGGATGGAACCTTAGTGTTTTGGGAGAGGTTGATACCAAGTCAGGAAGAAATCAGAAAACAGTCTCAGTTGCATCAAGTGGCCGGATTGGTCCTCAGAGCCACAAGTGACCCAAAGTCCCTCTTCGTTGCCTTAGTGTGATAAACGCTGAAGGGTTATTATGCCTGGCAGTGGTGGCGCATGCCTTTAATCCCAGTATTTCCGAGGCAGAGGCAGGCGGATTTCTGAGTTCGAGGTCAGCCTAGTCTACAGAGTGAGTTCCAGGACAGCCAGGGCTACACAGAGAACCCTGTCTCGAAAAACTAAAATAAACAAACAAACCAAAACGCTGAAGGGTTAAGCCTAGGTGTACTGGAGGCGTGGGCTCAGCTTTTTGAAAGCTGTGGGCGGGTTTCGAGGGAGCGGGGCGGGGCTTCATGGTGTGGGCGTGCCCAAACAGTCTAGCTCTCCTTCCGCCCAGGCGAGAACGTCGTGACGTCTGTGTCCGCCGGGCGCTTCCCGGGCAAGGGCGGGTCACGTGGTCTAGTTTTCGCGCGAAAACCTGTGGCAGCTGGTGCGGTGGAGCTAGCGCAGGCATGGCGGTGAGGAGTGGGCTGATTACGGGCGGGCGGTACTCAGCGATCTAGGCTTGCTTGGTCGATATCTTCCTCCAGTCGCAGGCCTGCGTGCGGGGCTACCTGCGCCAGCCCGGGACGGATCGTCCGTGCTCCCCTCATGTGTCCCTAGGCCCCGGGTTTCCACGCACATTTGGTGGTGAGGTTGCAGGAAATGGAACCCAGAACTTCGCGCTTGTAGGGAAAGCAGGCTACCACGTAGCTGCATGCACCCCTACTCTCTTTGAGAGTCTCATAGCCGGGCGGTGGAGGCGTATGTCTTTAATCCCAGCACTAGGGAGCTAGAGGCAAGCGGATCTTTTGAGTTCTACAGAGTGAGTTCCAGGACAGCCAGACTTACACAGAGAAACCCTGTCTCAAAAAGCAAGAAAGAAGTAGAAAGGGTCTCAGAAGTAGCCCAGGCTGGGGTTGAACTCGCTCTGTAGTGCGGGTTAGCCTTGAACTTGGAGATCCTCAGGCTTCAACCTCTAGGTATTCTGGATCACATGCCTGTGACATCTGGCCCGGCCTTCCTACGCTTACTGTTAGTGTTTTCGTGACTCATTAAAAGTTAAAGATCTGTTCTTTCCACCAGTTAGTTCTAGAATAGTGTTCCTCGATGCCTCTTAATCTTCACCTCATGTTCCAGCACCCAGCATATTGTGTGGGGTTTGGAGTGAGTGGGAAATAGATTAAAAACAGGTTATAAAACGCCAGGTGGTGGTGACAGTGGCGGTGGCGGCAACGCCTTTAATCCCAGCATTTGGGAGGCAGAGGCAGGCGGATTTCTGAGTTCCAGGCCAACCTGGTCTACAGAGTGAGTTCCAGGACAACCAGGGCTATACACAGAAACCCTGTCTTGAAAAAAAAAAACAGGTTATAAAAAATAGCCCCCGGGTTTTTCATAAGAGAGACACAGAGTGATCTGAGGGGCTTCTGTGTCCTTGAGAACAGTGTCTAGTGTACAGGAGACAGACTGTGGGAAGGCCCCATGGGAACCAGGAGGCTGCCAGCCTGTGTCCCTCCAGTGACTTGATGGCAGACTTTCTCTCTTGCAGGAGTCCTCTGAGTCCTTCTCGGCAGCTTCTAGCCCTGCTCCTCAGCGACGTCGGATCAGTGATCCCCTCACCTCCAGCCCAGGCCGCAGCTCCCGACGTGCCGATGCCCTTACCTCCAGCCCTGGCAGAGATCTCCCTCCATTTGAGGATGAGTCTGAGGGGCTGCTGGGCACAGAAGGGCCCATGGAGGAAGAAGAGGATGGAGAGGAACTCATTGGTGATGGCATGGAGAGGTATTTACAGTCTAGGCTGTGGTTAGGTGGCTCAGCAGAAGAACCCTGGTGTTTGGTGGGCTCGGCCTTGGGGACCCATGAGTGTCTGACCAACCTGGTGACTTTGCCTCCTTTGAATATGGCTTGGCTGGGATGTGGGGGTTGTTCTTCAGCCACAGTGAAGATGCATTTAGCTCACTTTATATAGTTTAGACTAGACCCTAAGGCCCAGGCAAGCCCCAGCCCAGGAGAAGGGAACCCATAGAGTCTGATCTGAAGAGCCCTAAAGGGTGGTGCCAATTCAGAGAAATGGTTCAGACAGCAAACTTGCACCCAGCCTGCATCAGGCTTAGGTTTGTAAGCAGCCACACAGAAGGTGACTGAGGCTGTATGAAGCAGTGTCAGCTTTGCCCGTAGGGTCGGTAGATCTCCGATTGAGCCTTACCAGCGGTTACGGCTGGGATGTGGTGCCAATTTTGTGACCACTCAGGATCCTGTGGCACTGTACCTTTCCATAGGGGATATCTGAGGGGTATGAGCCATCACAGGGACTGTCATGGACTTTCTGCACCATTTGGTTCTTTGCTCTAAACACTGCCAGGCTAGGTATGAAGAGACTAGGTCTGTAATGAGTGTCCATGTACGGAAGGAGTTGATCATCCTGGGCTCAGCAGCAAGGGCTCACACACAGCAAGGGCCTTCTGCACCGCTTCCTCTCTTATTCTTGGGTTTGTACCTCTGTTTTTGCTTGGTTGTTTTTGTTGTTGTTTGAGACAAGGTTTCACTGTGTAGCCCTGCCTCTCATGGGAACTTGCTACTCCTGCCTGGCTTTTTTCTGTTTTTTTTCTGTGGCTTCCTTCAGCAAGGCTTTTTTTTTTTTTTGGTCGTCTCTGTCATGGCTATCATAACAGAAAAGGTGTAACGGTGTAACGTGTTTAGTGTAGCAACTTGCCCATAGGTCAACTAGTGACAGGTACAAGAGCCTCTGGAAGAGCAGTCGGTGCTCTTTACCACTGAGCTGGCTCTCATAACTTCTTCTTTAAAGTGAGAGACACTTTGGAGATGTCTGAGGACCATCTGACGTAGGGTTTGTGTGGAAAGAGGCTAATTTCTATACTATAAGCCTTATCCTTATAGATGTTCAGCCCAGGGACAGTCGTGCAGACTTTCTGAGCGCCATTTTTATCACCCCACTGTGGTCTCTTCTGCCTGTAGATCCCAGTTCCAGTCATATTACGGGAACTGGAATAATGCTGTTCATCCTTTTGTGCCAACATATCACTCTGTGGTATTTCAGACTTTCAGTCTTCTTTTTTTTTTTTTAAATGTATTGAGCGTTTTACCACATGCATACCTATGCCTGCAGAGACCAGAAGAGGACGTCAGACCCCATGAAACTGGAGGTAACATGGCTCTGAGCTACCTTGTGGGTGCCGACAATGGAGCCCAGGTTTTCTGCAAGAGCAGCCAGGCATTTTTAAATGTCTTTTTTTTTTTTTTTAAATATTTCATTACATCACTCACTGTGTGTTTGTGTATGTGTGCACATGCTATAGCATGCATGTGGAGGTCAGAGGACAGCTTTCTGGAAATGAAACTTGATGAAACCCAGATTATGTGGCTTGTTTCTCTGTAGTGTCTCAGGTGACCGAGATCCTTTAAGGGTCAGAATGTGGTCTATACGTTCTGCATACAGCCAGGCTGCACTTCTACCTGCTTTGCCTTTGGTGTTTTGAAACTCTGTTAGATGGTGCTTCCTTCCAGGACCTAACGGGTGGTCACTTGGAAAGAGACTGCTCAGGTGTGAGCCAGTGGGTGTGACCTTTTCAGGCAGCCTGGCTGGGCTGTGTTCAGTTGGGGAGAAGGCATAGATAGATAGAGAAGGTGTAATCCCTGGATACCTGGGATCTGCGCTCTGACCTTTCTGGTGTCAAGGTCTTGGCTTCTAATTCTGTTTTCTTTTCTTTTTTTTTTTTTTTTTTTTTTTTTTTTTTTTTTTTTTTTTTTTTTTTTTTTTTTTTTTTTTTTTTTTGGTTTTTCAAGACAGGGTTTCTCTGTGTAGTCCTGGCTGTCCTGGAACTCACTCTTGTAGATCAGGCTGGCCTCGAACTCAGAAATCCGCCTGCCTCTCCCTCCCAAGTGCTGGGATTAAAGGTGTGTGCCACCACTGCCCAGCTCTAATTAAATTTTTAAAAATTATTTATTTTATGTGAATTGGTATTTTGCCTGCCCGTATATCTGTGAGGGTGTTGGGTCCCCTGGAACTGGAGTTACAGACAGTTGTGAGCTGCCACATGGGTACTGGGAATTGAACTCAGGTCTTCGTGAAGAGTAGCCATTGCTCTTCACTGAGATGCGTCTCCAGCCCCTAATTCCATTTTCTTACTGGGAGTTAGGAGCTCTTTGGAGATTCCCCATTAGAAAACAAAAACAAAAACAAACAAAAACCTTGAGTATACTTGAGTGTCTGGTGTTTATGTGCATGAGTGTGTAGATGCTCGCAGAAGCCAGGAGAAAGTGTCAGATCCCCTGCCTGAATTGGAGTTCTACAGGTTGGTTCTGATCTGAATGCTGGGAACTCCGGTCCTACTGAGCCCTCTCTCCAGCTCTCCCACCTCAGTTGTAAATACACCACAAAGCGTCTTCTCCATTTTTAATGTGTGGCTCAGTGGCATTCATCTGCATCATTCCACCAGAACTTTTTTTGTTTTGTTTTGTTTGTGATTTTTCGAAACAGGGTTTCTCTGCGTAGCCCTGGCTGTCCTGGAACTCACTGTAGACCAAGCTTGCCTTGAACTCAGAAATCCACCTGCCTCTGCCTCCCAAGTGCTGGGATTAAAGGCTTGTGCCACCACTGCCCGGCCCACCAGAACTTTTTTTATCATCTCAAAACTTAATCTTCCCTTCCCCCCCAAAACTCTGGCTCCCTGTCCCCATTTGTCTGTCTTCCTGGGTCTGATCCCTCTGGACCCCATGGGAGTGGTATGGCTTAATCCATTGGTGAAATGTCAAGAGTCATCCATGCAGCCTCACCTGTCAGAGTCTCCTTCTGTTTTAAGGTTGTGTGATAATCTACCATGTGGGTTTATCCATCGACCACCCTGGGATGTTACTGCTAACCCCTTTAAAGTTTGCCTCTCACTCTGTAGCCTTGACTGCCTCAAACTTTCAGCTCTGCCTGACGGTCTCCTGGCTACTGAGAGAAAGGGTGTGCACTACTACACCTGGTTAGGATGTTTTGTTGTTTTAATTTAAAAAGTTATTTTATGTATATAGGGGTATAGGTAGGTATGTACATTTGAAAGTGCAGGTGCCGGGGCTGGAGAGATGGCTCAGTGGTTAAGGGCACTGACTGCTCTTGCAAAGGACCTGAGTTCAAATCCCAGCAACCACATGGTGGCTTACAACCATCCGTAATGAAGCCTCATGCCCTCTTCTGGTGCGTCTGGAGACAGCTACAGTGTACTTACATATAATAAATAAATAAATAATATTAAAAAAAAAAAAAAAAGAAAGAAAGAAAGTGCAGGTGCCCTGTATGGGTGCTGGGAATTGAATTCTCATTCTTTGCAAGAACAGTTTGTGAGCTAGGCTCAGTGACTCACACACACAGCTTTAATCCCAGCACTTGGGAGGCAGAGACAGGTAGATTTCTTGAGCTCCTGTACAAGTACAGCCAGAGCTACACAGAGAAATCCTGTCTCCAAAAAAAGAAAAAAAAGTACATGGCTCTTAATCACTGAACCATCTCTAGCCCCAGATGTGTTCACACTGTTGAGAGCAGACTTAGCCAGTTACTACCTTGCATTTCCACTGCGGTCATGTTGTTCTAGAGATTTTTACCACATTTGTTATCCAAAGAGCATGTTCTATTGCCTTTATTAGGTTTTCGTAGTTTCAGTCCAGTGTCATGAGTTCCCCATTTCCTCCCTGGCTGTGAGTTTCATGCTTTCTACTCTCTGATGAAAATGGTGCCAATTGGAGATTGTAAAAATGACTTTATTTTCTACTTTGTTGGTTGATTTTCTCAAGAATAGGTTGGGAGACTGCATATAGGGAAAGCACTGGCCATATCCATCATGTACCACCAGCAGGTGGCGCTGTGGATGTGGGACTTACTCTCCTGCCCAGATTCACATGGCTGTGTACCTCATGCACACAGACGGGGGACCTCCTTTTCCATCCTGGGGGCTTGTGCCTCCTTGATAGAGTCCCTAAATCATATTTTTCAAACTTTCATATTCCTTTTTGCATCTGACCAGCAAGAACCTTGTAAGCCTGTGGAGTAGACCTGATTCTCAGATGGGTTGTTTGGGGACTCATTGCCCACTGTTGGCCTCTTGCAGAGACTACCGTCCCATTCCGGAGCTCGATGTCTACGAAGCAGAGGGACTGGCCCTGGATGATGAAGATGTGGAGGAGCTGACAGCCAGTCAGAGGGAGGCAGCTGAGCGGGCCATGAGGCAGCGGGACCGCGAGGCTGGCAGAGGCTTGGGACGTATGCGCCGGGGGCTGCTGTACGGTATGTGTGATGGGCATCCCAAAGGTGCCGCTTGGACCTCCAAAGCCTCGGGAGTGGGGAAGACGTGGGCGGCAAGTGTTGTACGGAGGATGCTGGGGGAGGCTTGCTCACAGGGGGGGCTTTGCTACCCAAGACAGCGACGAGGAAGATGAGGAGCGGCCTGCTCGTAAGCGCCGCCACGTAGAGCGCGCCACAGAGGATGGCGAGGAGGATGAAGAGATGATCGAGAGTATTGAGAACCTGGAGGACCTCAAGGGCCACTCGGTGCGCGAGTGGGTAAGCATGGCAGGGCCCAGGCTGGAGATCCACCACCGCTTCAAGAACTTCCTGCGCACCCACGTGGACAGCCATGGCCACAACGTCTTCAAGGAGCGCATCAGTGATATGTGCAAAGGTATGTTTCTGATGGGCTGGGGCGAGGCTCAGAGTTGCCACGTTCATGTTGAGTGAGGTCCTGGCACTAAGGGGTGAAAGTAGCCTGGTATCCTGCTGGCTTTGCTATACCACAGTGAACACACAATGCACGGGGATTGGTGACAAGGACAGAACCTGAGGAACCCGAGGTCTCCTACATCTGCACCAGTGCAGGGCTGTTTGGGGACATGCTTAAAAATGTATTACTGCCCTGTTTTGGTTTTTGGAAGGTTTGGTTGGTTGATTAATTAGTTGGTTTTTGCAGAGTCAGGTTGAACCCGGGGCCTAGGACATTCTAAGCAAGTGTTCTCCCACTGACCCACTCCCCAGCCTGTGCATTTCACCTTTGATCCAAAAATGCTAGCATTTCTGCGTGACAGCATTGGCTTTACAGGGTACGACAGCTTGGGGCTGTGGCAGCCCCTCCAGCGATGGCTGTAGCTCCTCTGTAGCTTCCCTATGGCTTGTGGTACACTGCTCTGTAACCTGAGGGCTCGATTCCTCCTGGAAATGACATCCCCAGAGATTTGTATGTTGTTAATATTATCACTTGGGTCTCTATGGTACAGCCAGCCACAAGTCGTGGATGCAAACTTGACTTTCTGGCCCTCTTAGGTTTGGTTTGGGTAGAGGGCTTTGACCAGCGAGGTTCTAAGATGTTAGCTACCTTCATGACCTCGGCTATGTCTCGGTCCCACCCACTGTCCTCCTTAGAGAACCGTGAGAGTTTGGTGGTAAATTATGAAGACCTGGCAGCCCGGGAACACGTGTTGGCATACTTCCTGCCGGAGGCACCGGCTGAGCTGCTGCAGATCTTTGATGAGGCCGCTCTGGAGGTCGTGCTGGCCATGTACCCTAAATATGACCGTATCACCAACCACATTCATGTGCGCATCTCCCACCTGCCTCTGGTGGAGGAGCTGCGTTCACTGAGGTGAGCAGGGGGAGAGAGCGGGGCCTCGTCCAGAGAGTGGTGAAGGAAGTAGCCCCATAGCCTCTCGTGTGCTTGTTACCTCCCAACGTAGGCAGCTGCACCTGAACCAGCTGATCCGTACCAGCGGCGTGGTGACCAGCTGCACCGGAGTCCTGCCTCAGCTCAGCATGGTCAAGTATAACTGTAGCAAGTGCAACTTTATACTGGGGCCTTTCTGCCAGTCTCAGAACCAGGAAGTGAAGCCTGGCTCCTGCCCTGAGTGCCAGTCAACTGGGCCCTTTGAGATCAACATGGAGGAGGTGAGTAACCCAGACCTGCCATGCTGTCTTTAGTGTGCGAGACCTAGCCCATCTTCAGGGCCAGAAGACTTGGAGGCAGTTAAACGTGGCTGAATGAACTAGGTTGGCCCTGTGTCTTCAAGAATTCAGTATATTTGAAACTAGGTGATCCTGTTTGGTGTGTCCACTTTTATGACCTCTAAAGATAAGGGCAAGCAGGGCCCACTTCCTCCTGCCCACACCCCAGTAGAGCACTACTTGCCCATCACATTGGAAGCCATCTGTTGACTCCTCTGGTGGGCCTGACTGGCTCCTGGTACCTTCCGTGGGGGTAGCCAGGGTTATAACCACCTTGGATCCTGCAGAGCCCTGCTCGGGAGACTCACGTACCTCTGGACTCTGAAATCCTGGTGTAGCATGCATACCTTTGTGCTTGTCTTCCTCTGCAGATGCCCCTCCCACCCCTTACTGCCTGGCTTCGGAAATGTTAGCACTCTTGATACTGTCTGTGGTTCTGAGCTGTCTAGTTTAGAGCTGCCTGGCCAGGAAGTTGCCCATGACAATCTTCAAGTCCAGGCCTGTTTTAACCCGGCTGACCCAGCTCCAAGGCTGCACTTAGCCGTGTCCCCTCCATCCTTTGCAGCCCCACCTTAGCTGTGTCTCAAACTTAGACTCTGGCCCTAGGACACTGAGCTGTACTGTGTGGGGATTAGCAAGTGGGGTCAAGTGTGTGCTAGCCTTGCTGGCTGCCCGGTGCGCTCCTTGGGTCTTAGTCTTGATTACGTTGTGGGAGGGAGGTTCCGAGGCTCTCTTATGGAAAAACAGGTGTTTGGAGGCTTGACTGTAGTCTAAAGTCTCCTGTGCAGCAGTGTCCTAAGGATCAGGCAAGCATATAGATGAGATTGTGTGCTTCTTTTATTGGGACAGGGCCTTACTGTGTAGCTATGACTAGCCTCAAGTTCACAGACACCTACCTAACTTTACCTCTAGGGCTCTGGGCTTAGAGGTGTACACCACCATACCTGATGGTGTGCTCTCTTAGCCCTGTGTCTTGTGGATTAGTCAGCTCTGGGTGCCTGTACTAAAAACCCTTGGTGTCATTGACTTGAAGGAGAAAAGTTGATTTATGGCTTGGTTTTAGAGTCGCATTTGGGGTCAGTAGACCCTGTGGCTTTGGGCCTGTGTGTGGTACAGCAAGCTGCTCACCTCACATCAGAGGCACAGAAGAGAACAAGAGATTAGCCAGTATCCTCTAGTCCCCTTCAGGGGCTTACCTCTGTGACCTATGGCCTCCCACAAGGCTCCATCATCTCTCATGTGTGGACTGAAGAATCAGTGCCCTACAAATAGGCCGTGAGGGACATTTGCAGCCCAGACTATAGTATGTTGTCTCCTTTTTGGATAGTAAATGAACTAGTGGGATGTTACAGCACATGGCACTCTCTACCATGTGGTCTTGCTCTGGTGTTTGTTGGTGCTGCTGCATACACATGGCCCAGCTTGACCCCCATAAGGTCATGCTTAAAGCTCGGCATTCCTTTCTGTCGAGGATCACCCTAAGGTGTGGACACAGGTGAATCCAGGTTTTGGGGCTTAGAGACACTGCCTAGGGATGGTGGCGGGTGAAGAGGCTTGCTGGGTCATGGTTGGCCTGCAGTAAGGTCAGAGCACATGGGAAAGCTACGCTTTGAGGAGAGCAGTTAGCTGTGTAGGAACCATGATCTTCTTTGTCCTGTGCAGACCATCTATCAAAACTACCAACGAATCCGCATCCAGGAGAGTCCCGGCAAGGTGGCGGCTGGCCGACTGCCCCGTTCCAAGGATGCCATTCTCCTTGCTGATCTGGTGGACAGCTGCAAGCCGGGAGACGAGATAGTGAGTGAATGTTAGGAACTGGTAGTGTCTGCTGTGGCCATTGGAGGTAGGGTCCATGTCCACGGGTGAGCTCAGCCTGGCACCGGCTCTTGAGTCAGGAGGAGAGCTTTTCTCCTGCTGGTTGGAGCGGCGGGTGCTACTTGGTCTTGCAACGTTGATGGTACAAGAGGAAAGGTTTATCTTGGGTCAGTGCCAGAGGCCTTAGTTCATGGTCTTTGTGCCTGTGGCTGTGGAGGTAGCTGCACATCTCATGGAGCCAGAAAGCAGAGAGAACTGGGAGATGTGTCAGGGTCTAGATAGCTCCTCCCAAAGGCACAACTGAAATGACCTCACTAACACTTTGTAGTTGTGCCAAGTTGAGGATGAAGCCTTTAGTAGCCAGCTCCTTCCTTTGCCCCTTGCGTTCCCGTGTAAAACACAGTAGGACAAAGCTCATGTTTCTGAGCTTGTTGGGGTGTTCATCTTGTTTGCAGCGTGGGGAGCGTGGAGATAGGGAAAGCAGCATGGATGTGGGCCCTACCTTGGCTCAGGACCTCAGGTTTGCACCCTCTGACTTGTGACCGCCCCTTCCCAGGAGCTGACCGGCATTTACCACAATAACTATGATGGCTCGCTTAACACCGCCAATGGCTTTCCAGTCTTTGCCACTATCATCTTGGCCAACCATGTTGCCAAGAAGGACAACAAAGTAGCTGTGGGTGAGCTCACTGATGAGGACGTGAGGATGATCACCAGTCTTTCCAAGGATCAGCAAATCGGAGAGAAGGCAGGTGGTTGGGCAGGGCTACACTCTGAGGCTGGGAGGGGCCTCAGAATATGGGCCTTCATGGCAGGCTCTGATAAAGGGGACAGTAGCCCCAGCTCGGTCTGGAGTCTGGAAGTCTTAAGATCAAAGGTTACTTAAGGAAGGGCCTCCATGATGTGACAGAAGATCTCGTATACCAGAAGGGCAAAGGCTCAGCCTACTGTATATGGTACCAAGCCCTGCTGGCCTGATGGTTGTTCTGCAAACTGAGTATCTGGGAATAGGATCATGGCTCCTGGGGAAAACATTCCCAGCACTGCTCTGTGCCCCATATCATAGCTGTCAGTCATAGCCAGTCTTGCTGCTTTGAGCCTCTCAGTGAGATTTTATTTGTGGCTCTATCTGTGCTCTAAAGGGAAAAGTCTGTTCTGGCTTTCTTCTTCTATCAAGACCATGACCAGGCTGGAGAGATGGCTCAGTGGATAAGAGCATTGACTGCTCTTCTGGGGTCCTGAAGGAGTTCAATTCCCAGCAGCCACACGGTGGCTCACAACCATCTATAATGGGATCTGATGCCCTCTTCTGGTGTGTCTGAAGACAGCCACAATGTATTCGTATATAAATATATATAAATATTTTTAAAAGGGGGGGGCATGACCAAAAGTAGCTTGGGGAGGAAGGATTTCATTTGGTTTCATGCCCTGATGGTAGTTGAGAGAAGCCAAGGTGAAAACTTAAATGTCTTACCTGCCTGTTAGGTTCAGTCTCACGGGTCTCCCTCTATCCCTCAGATCTTTGCCAGCATTGCACCCTCCATCTATGGGCATGAAGACATCAAGAGAGGCCTGGCTCTGGCCCTGTTTGGGGGGGAGCCTAAGAACCCAGGTGAGCCCCCCTCCCCCCGCTTGCCAGCTCTCACTGAGGGGATTATAGGGTTAACAAGAGGCTGCAGGGAGCGTGGAATATACACGCCCTGGTCCGTTTGGATGGGCTGTCTCTGCTGGTTGGCTGTGGTCTGGTCTCAGGCTATAACCTCACCACTCAGGGTTTTGTGATATGTGTGCTGTCTTGCCTGTGTGGCAAAGCTCCGTAGCACATTCCTCTGAACTCAGCTTATTAGGGTCCTGGGGGTGGGCTCCCCCTACTTTGCTGAGGAACAGGTTTGAGTCAGAGGGATCTAGCCTGTCTCTGGCCCTCCTTCCTGTCTGCACACATCTTCCCATCCCTGCCTTCTCCTGCAGGTGGAAAACACAAGGTTCGAGGTGACATCAATGTGCTCTTATGCGGGGACCCTGGCACAGCAAAGTCCCAGTTCCTGAAATACATCGAGAAAGTATCTAGCCGTGCCATCTTCACCACTGGCCAGGGTGCATCAGCCGTGGGTCTCACAGCGTATGTTCAGCGGCATCCTGTCAGCAGAGAGTGGACCTTAGAGGCTGGGGCCCTGGTTCTGGCCGACCGCGGTGTGTGTCTCATTGATGAGTTTGACAAGGTGGGTGTCTGGGCTCTGGGGCTGAGCTCTCGGTGGTGGGAGGACTTTCCTAGGGAGCGTCAAGGCCTCTTGTGATGCCCTGTGTTGTGCAGATGAATGACCAGGACAGAACCAGCATCCACGAGGCCATGGAACAGCAAAGCATCTCCATTTCCAAGGCTGGCATCGTTACCTCCCTGCAAGCCCGCTGCACCGTCATAGCTGCTGCCAACCCCATAGGTATGCCTGTTGTAGTACAGGCCTGGGGATGGCAGCAGATACAGCCCCATCCAGCATGACCTACCAGATGGGGGCAGAGGAGGAAGGAACCCGGGGTGATTGTCCGTCTGTTCCTTACACCACCTTTGCGTGCTTTGATCATTTGTCCAAATGGGGCTGGAGCTGCACCCATGCCCAGCCAGTAGGTGACTAGCACCCAGGGGCCCATTTATCTTATCAGAGTCGGGCTTTGCTTTGCAGCAGCTTGGTTCTGATGGAATGTGGCATAGTATACCAATCCCCTCCCTTTTCCCCCACCTCTGCCCTAGAGGCACCCTGGTCCTGGAAAAGGTTCCAGAGCCCTGGATGGGTGGGTGGGTGGACGGACGGATGGACGGACACACTGAGAGCTTGCCCCCTCATCTTTCAGGGGGCCGCTACGACCCTTCACTGACCTTCTCAGAGAATGTAGACCTCACAGAGCCCATCATTTCCCGCTTTGATGTCCTGTGTGTGGTGAGGGACACTGTTGATCCAGTTCAGGTACATCCCATATCCCTGGTGCCACCTGTAGGTTCTGGGCCATTGCCTGAAGCTTGGGCTGTGCTGTGTGCTGAGTGGACATGTCCTCATACCCAGGTGTCATCCCGAGCTCTTATGGCTTCTCCAGGTCCTCCCTGGCTGCCTACCCAGTCCAGTCACAAACCATACCCTGTCCTATATCCCTTCCTCTAGCTCTGCCCTCTGACCCAAGGGACTGCTGTTGTCTAGATTAGTTGCTTATTTGCCTGTCAGTTAAAAGAATAAGTTACACGGCACCTGTCCTCCATGGCGACTCACAAAAGCTCTGCTCTGTGGCCAGCACATGTTCCACATCCACCCTGCACCTGCTGGGTAGGGAGTAGCTGCTGTGCACTGCCCCAGCCAACTCTGCAGCTGCTGTCTTCGTGTTAAATGAGCCCATTGCCTCTTCTCCAAAGAGATGACCCCGGGCTTTAGATGTGCTCTTTCCCCTGGAGTGCCCTCTTTCCCTCACAGATGCCTCTTAGATTTTCCTGTGGTGAAAGGCTTCTTGACCACTCAATTCACTGCGGTTCCATTTTTCTCCCTTAGCTTATTACTTTCCATTATCTTTTTTGTTGTTGTTGTTTTTATTTCCGTTTGGGTCTTAAGAGTTAAGAATTTTTTCTCAATTCCTGGGTTCAAGTCCTGTCTCTGCTCCTGAGTAGCTGGGCTTGTCACTGGTGCACGGCTGTCTCCTGCCCACTCTCTTAAGTCTAGCACTACTTTGCACGCTCATGGGCCTGCCTAGCCTCAGTCGGGTGTGGCAGTCACTCTCCTCGATGTGTAGCTTTTCCTGCCTTCCTATCCACACCTTTACTGTGCTCTCCTGGTCTCTTGTCCTAGGACGAGATGCTGGCCCGCTTTGTGGTTGGTAGCCACGTCAGACACCACCCTAGCAACAAGAAGGACGAAGGGCTGACCAGCGGTGGCACTTTAGAGCTGGCCATGCCTAACACATATGGCGTGGAGCCCCTGCCTCAGGAGGTGCTGAAGAAGTATATCATCTATGCGAAGGAGAGGGTCCATCCAAAGCTCAACCAGATGGACCAGGACAAAGTGGCCAGGATGTACAGTGACCTGAGGAAGGAGTCCATGGTGAGCCAGTGGGCACTGCGATGGTTGTTTTCTGACCCAGACCCAGGGGTGCTCAAGGCAGGCAGGAGGGGCTTGGCGCCACTCTGTGGTGAGTGCCTGCCTTGCATGGGCATGGTACCTTCCCCAGCACTGGGAATAAAAAAAATGCCGTTCCATGTCTTAACCATTGAGTTACAGATGAACTTTGTGTGCAAAAGTGTCATAGTCTTTTGATTGCTAAAGTTTTGTATTAGCTGGTTTGAGTTCTCTGTTTTGGTACCAGATCGCAAGGCCACTGGCTATCTTACAGTCAAGATACCAAGAAACTAGCTGGGTTTTTTTCATTTGGGGGGTTTTGTTTTTGTCTTTTCTATTTTAATGTTATCCACCATCTTGGTTCATACAGAAATGATGGCTTCACTCTCATTGTTCTGGATCACATAATGCTCCATGTAAGCTAGATGCAGGTGCAACTGACCAGAGAGATACAAGCTAAGGGCAGAATAGCCAGTGGTGCCAGTGGCGGCCACACAGGTCAGGTTTTGCACCTGGCATTGGAGATGCTGCTCTGTTGGCCACCTTGGCTCTGGCTGCCTGGCATTTGCCTCCGGTACCTTCTGCCTCCTCCTCCTCCTCCTGAGGAAAGCCTCAACATTGTTCTCTGCAGGCAACAGGCAGTATTCCCATCACAGTGCGCCACATCGAATCCATGATCCGCATGGCAGAGGCCCATGCACGCATGCACCTGCGGGACTACGTGATGGAAGACGATGTCAACATGGCCATCCGCGTGATGCTGGAGAGCTTCATTGACACCCAAAAGTTCAGTGTCATGCGCAGCATGCGCAAGGTGGGTGTGGCGGAGGGTTTTAGGCACTGGAAAAATGGCCTGGAGCCTTGCTTAGCTGCAGGCTAGGCATATCAGGGGAGCCCCTTAAAGCCATGAAGGTTGCCTGACAAGACTGGCAAGTGAGCTGGCTTCTGACCTCTGCCCTCTTCTCACAGACTTTTGCCCGGTATCTCTCCTTCCGGCGAGATAACAATGACCTGCTGCTCTTCATACTGAAGCAGTTGGTGGCTGAGCAGGTGACCTATCAACGCAACCGCTTTGGGGCCCAGCAGGACACCATTGAAATACCTGAGAAGGACCTGATGGACAAGGTATGTAAGAACAGGGCAGGGGCGGGGCTTGTTGCTCCGGGGAGCTCTTGGCCTTTTTTGGTGTATCATCAGTTAACAGACAGTTGAGCTAGAGATGGCACAGGAAAACCGGTTCCTGCAGGCTGGTCTGAGTACCTAAGAAGCTGGTGAAGCTCAGGAATGGAGTGCTAAACCAAGACAGCCCTTCTGAAGGCGAGGGCTGGCATCTTCTCGTGCTAATGGCTCTGATGCCGCTCTTTCTCCAGGCCAGGCAGATCAACATCCACAACCTCTCTGCCTTCTATGACAGCGACCTCTTCAAAATCAACAAGTTCAGCCGTGACCTGAAACGCAAACTGATCCTACAACAGTTCTGAGGCCAGCCAGCACAGGACCCTCTGTGTCTGGATGAGGCTCGGTCACCACTCTGAGCCCATTTCACTTCCCACTTCCACCAGGGGTTCATGCCCCGTGGAGGCGGGGTGATAACTTAATACAGATCTTTACCCATGAGCCCCTAGGCCAAGGCTATAGTGTTGAATGACTGTATTTATTCTTCTGTGCACTCTAGCCCCCTCTAGCGCACTCTTCTTGGCCAGACCCTCTGTCCAAGGCTCATGAAGGCCGGGGTTGTGTGCAGGTGACGGACCTGACCAAAGCTATTGCTGTTTGGCATGAGTTATGTCCCTGGGCTGTTTCTTCCCCTTTTAGATAAAGAGCAACTTACAAGTGTGTGCAAACTTTGCCAGAACATTCTCAAAGTCTATGACGGGGGAGCATAAGACCCTGCCTGCCGAGGGCACGTGCTCCACGTGGTTTGCTCCCCACCTAGCCAGTGCCTTCATTCACTGCTTGTACAGTTTCTTGTAGTTTATTTTTTAATAAATTTGAATAAAACCTAAATAGTGCTATTCCTGTGGTTCTGGTTTATGCGCCAGCTAGGCTTCCCTGAGCTCTCTGAAGGCCCTTTCTGCCTGCCCTCAGTTTCAACGTGAAGTAGGTGTGGTTAGATCTGCTTTGTGGATGTGTCCTGTACTTTGGGTTTTAAATGCCCCCCTTAAGGGTCATTGCTAATGAGATTGCCACTTTTTTTTTTAAGATTTATTTATTTATTATATGTAAGTACACTGTAGCTGTCTTCAGACACCCCAGAAGAAGGGGGGTCAGATCTCATTGCAGATGGTTGTGAGCCATCATGTGGTTGCTGAGATTTGAACTCACGACCTTCATAAAAGCAGTCAGCACTCTTAACCACTGAGCCATCTCCCCAGCCTGAGACTGCCATTTTTCTTTCTTTCTTTTTTTTTTTTTGGTTTTTCGAGACAGGGTTTCTCTGTATAGCCCTGGCTGTCCTGGAAGTCACTCTGTAGACCAGGCTGGCCTCGAACTCAGAAATCCACCTGCCTCTGCCTCCCAAGTGCTAGGATTAAAGGCATGCACCACCACCGCCCAGCGCCATTTTTCTTTTTCTCCTTCCTTCCTTCCTTCCTTCCTTCCTTCCTTCCTTCCTTCCTTCCTTCCTTCCTTCCTTCCTTCCTTCCTTCCTTCCTTCCTTCCTTCCTTCCTTCCTTCCTTCCTTCCTTCCTTCCTTCCTTCCTTCCTTCCTTTTTGGTTTTTCGAGACAGGGTCTCTCGGGGCAGCCCTGGCTGTCCTGGAACTCACTCTATAGACCAAGCTGGCCTCAAACTCAGAAATCCGTCTGCCTCTACCTCCCAAGTGCTGGGGTTAAAGAAAAGCGTGCACTACCACCGCCCAGCCAGATAGCCATTTTTCAGTTCAAGGTCTCACCATGTAAACCTGGCTAGCCTGGAACTCCATATGGAGTTCTGCCTGTCTCTGCCTCCTGGAATTAAAGGCGTGTACCACTAGTCTTCCTCACTGCTAATTCATCAACTTGGAGCCTTGTGGGAGGAAGTGAGGTTATTGGACCCCAGTGTAGCCTTTGTTTCCTGGATACCATGACGTCTGCCGCTATAAAATTTTTTCTCGGCACACTCAAGCCAGCAGGCCATGGTCAAGTCTCTAGAACTTAACCCCAAGCCTTACTTCCTTAGAAGCTAATTATCTAGGTGATTTATCACACCAACAAAAGGCTGAGTAAGGCCAGACGGTGGTGGCACATGCCTTTAATCCCAGCACTTGGTAGCCAGAGGCAGGCAGATTTCTGAGTCCGAGGACAGCCAGGTCTACAGAGTGAGTTCCAGGACAGCCAGGGCTACACAGAAACCCCGTCTCAAAACAAACAAACAAACAAACAAAAGCAACCTGAATAAGGCAAGACAGAGAACTGACATCTTTATAGTAATGGGCTCTTGTGTTCAGACAAGATACATCTTTAGCCATTGTCCCCCTTCCTAGGAAGCTGCAGACCCTTCTGCATTACAGGTGACAGGTCTGGTTTGCTTTCTCCTGCCTTTTAATTGTGCTGTTAAGACTGCAAGTTCTCTCTCTTTCAAGCAGTGTTCAAGCCAGAGCCCTGTTCATGTTCTGCAAGAGCTGCACTGACCACCACCCACATCCCCCATGGGCAGTACTTCCCAGGGGTCACCATTAGCTGGCCAACTGTCTGCTTCTCTCCAACCTTGAACTCTGTTCAGCAGCTTCCGAAGCTTTGCAGTTTTTCCCATTTCACGTGTTTTCTTTATCCAGTGGCCTTTTAATTACAGAAATCAGCAGTTTGGGTATTTAGCAATGCCTCTCCTCACTTGATCTCTCGGGGCACCCTTGTAACAAACACCCCATGAAATCTAGTGTGTTACTGACTGTAGGTTTCTGGGAGATCCTCTTCTGGATCGTGGAAGTTTCCTTCTCTTAGTTTTTATTCCTGCAGAGGTTTTGTTTGCTCTTTTTATAGAGATGCCAAGTTTAATCACATAATTGAGAGAATAAGGCTTGTGTCTTTTTCTCATACTCTACCAGTCATGTCCTGAGCTGAGTCTTGCTGAGCTGTGACAGTAATACCTGGAATGAATGGCTGTAGGCGGCACGCCTGAGATTGTGTAAGTGAGGCTGTGACTGCTGGGTGAGACGGGCTCCTTTGTTCCCAAAGCAATTGGTCTCAGCTTTTCTACTACCAAGATGAAGTTCACTAAACCTAATTCTACTTTCAAGCATTCACTCAGGGGCCGGGGAGATTGCTCAGCTTTTGTTTGTGTTTGTTTGTTTATTTTTTTGCTTATCGGGTTTGGGTTTTTTCAAGACAGGGTTTCTCTCTGTAGTCCTGGCTGTCTTGAACTTGCTCTGTAGAGCTGTGGCCTCCAACACGGAGATCCATCCACCATGCGTGGCAGTTGCTCAGTTTTTAAAACATGGGTTATAGTCTCAGAACCTATATAAAAATGTTTGTCCGAGCACTGGAGAGAGGAATAGGCAGATCCCTGGGCCTCGGTGGCCACCCAGACTACTCTGCTTAGCCAGCTCCAGACCAAAGAAAGATCCCACCTCAAAAACAGTGGACAGGGCCTGAAGGGTGGTGCTCCAGTTGTCTCCTGGCATACACACACTTGCACACAGGCATTCCTTTAGACTTTTGTTTTACTATTGTGTATGTGCTACAGTGTGCAGGTGCCTTGCTGAGCCATTTCATCAACATCACTGAGACCAGTGGCTTCTTAACCTTCCGAACCCTGCAACCCTTTAATACAGTTCCTCATGTTGAGGTGGTCCCTAATTCATAACTGTAAATTTGCTGTTACAAATTGTCATGTAAATATCTGAGATTCTGATGTCTGATATGCAACAGAGTCATCTGCCCTCCAAAGGGGTCACAGCCCAGTTTGAGAAACATTGATTTAGACTTTAAATTTTATCCATAAATCACGTTGTTTTTCTTACAATTTTTAAAATCAAATGTGTACTTCTATTGTTTTCTTAATGTCCCTGATGCTATTTTAGGTATTCTGCTTTACTTAGATAGACAGACAGACAGACAGACAGGTGTGCACGCACACACACTCATTTATTTTGAGACAAGACCAGTTCCTGGCTTGCCTGGAACTCAAAAGAGATCCTTCTGCCTCTGCTTCCCAAGTTCTGGAATTAAGGCCATGTGCGCCACATGATTTTAACTTTTGAGACAGGCTCTTACTCTATAGCCCAGCTCAGCCCCTGGCTTGGAACTTAAAGCAATCTTCTGCCTCAGCCACCTGATTACCAGGAATACAAACACGAGCCACTGGGCCTGGCTCTCATTTATCTTTTTGAATAACAGAATTGGTTCTATCAGGTTCGTCGTTTCTCTTAAAACAGTAGACATTTATTGATTTGTTTTCTGTGGTTTTTTTTTTTTTTAAGTAGCTTCTTAGGTAAACACTTAGTTCATTCACGTTTAACCTTTTAAAAACATAAATACATGCATTTGAAGCTGTGATAGCTCTGCCAGCTGTGGGACGTCCCTGGACTTCCACACACAACATTCTCATGGTATTAATTTTTGAAAAGACAAAGTTTGGATTCTGATGGGCTCTGACTGGAGACTTATTTAGAAGCATGTGCACTTGGGCCTGTGGTTTCCTCCATTGACTAAATCTCATTTGCTTCTGTGCTTGGCTGCTTTATGTCAACTTGACACAAGCTAGCCTCACTGGAGAGGAGGGAGCCTCACCTGAGGAAATGCCTTCATAAGATTGGACTAGCAGGATGGGCATTGTGGTACACACCTTTAATTCCGGCACTTGGGAGACAGAGTTCAAGACCAGTCTGGTCTACAGAGTGAGTTCCAATACAGTTTCTTAAGTGACTGATGTGGAAGGATCCAGCCCAATGTAGGTAAGGCCAACCCCTGGACAGATGAACCTGGGTTCTATAAGAAAGCAGGCTAAGCAAGCCACGGGGAGCAAGCCAGTAAGCAACACTCCTCCATAGGCTCTGCATCAGCTCCTGCCTCCAGGTTCCTGCCCTATTTGAGTTCCTGTCCTGACTTCCTTCAATGATGAACAGTGATGTGGAAATGTAAGCCAAGTAAACCCTTTCCTCCTCAAGTTGCTTTTAAGTTATGGTGTTTCATCATAGCAGTAGAAACTCTAGCTAAAACAGCCCCTTTTACACCTTTAAAAGTAGTTCTCTGTGTGTGTGTGATATGTCATGTGTATGCATCCATGTACAGAGACCAAAGAGGATGTCAGTTGTCCTGGAACTGGAGTTTCCGGCAGTTTTCCATGGTGTATGGGTGCTGGGAACCAAACCCTGGCCCTCTAAAACAGCAGGCACTCTTAACTGCTGAGGCATCTTTCTAGCCCACTGTCATCTTATTTTTCAGTAGTCCTCGTAGTGGTGTACCTGCCAGACCCCAACATGAGGCAGAACTCTCTGGCTATGCTGCATGTGTGTCTTCCCATCGTTCTCAGGAGGGGGATCAGCCTCTGCCCAGGGCACCAGACTGTCTTGTGGGAAGTTTTTCCAGAGATGGGAGAGGCTAGACCATGTTTGTAACTAATGAGAATTATCTGGGAGAGACTCAGGGCAACATTGTCCATCCAAGAGTGCCATAGTGAAGTGAGATGAGAAGCCCAGATAGGGAAGATGCTGACCTAGACATACCTTGCTCTGCTTTCCCAAACCAGATACTCTAACACTTGACACTGCAGGTAACTCTGTGACCTTTGCCCAGCCTCCACTCCCAACAATGGTCACTATAAGAACAATGTCTGTGAAATTCAAAACAATTCAAAGCAGCAAGGCCATTAACTTTCTGGACATTTCATTTAGTTTCCATGCCTGTGTCTTCTGGTGGCCTGGCTTTGCACAGAAACTTTACATACCAGTTCTTCTCTAACTTGAGCTGCTTGTGTTTAGAGTAAAGTGTGTATTTGCACATGTGAGCATGCACATCACACACACACACACACAATTAGTCCACAAACACTAGCCAGTGTGGGCACTCTCTGTGTCCTATCAGCTCTATCTCAGTGTTCCACTGACTTGAACTCACAGCTTAGCCTAGGTTAGACCTTCATCACTATCCCCCTCCTCCTTGGTTATTGATGGTTTGTTTGAGTACCTGTCCACTACCATTCATGAGACCTAATTGTACCATAATTCCTTCTTTAGAAATGAGTTCCTTACAGGACAAAGTTTATACTTACCCTGACATCCATAATCCTTCACTCTCCAGGATCTGGCCCATCAAATGATGCAGGCTGTGTAGTCAGGTTGTCCTCAGGCTAGGTAAAGGGTAAGACGATCTTCACTCTTGTGTTCTAACTGTTGCTGCTTTGCCTTGTACCCTTAGGTTACTTCATCCTTGTGTTCAGGGCCCTCACATTAAAGGATGAACTACAGAACTGTTAAACACCACTATCTCTCTGTCTTCTGCACTCTCTCCCAATGATATTCCTTCTCCCACATGTGACAGAGCATGTCCGTTCTGCTCCAATGATACTCATTCTCCCACATGTGACAGAGCATGTCCACTCCAATGATATTCATTCTCCCACACGTGACAGAGCATGTCCGTTCCACCCCAATGATACTCATTCTCCCACATGTGACAGAGCATGTCCACTCCAATGATATTCATTCTCCCACACGTGACAGAGCATGTCCGTTCTGCTCCAATGATACTCATTCTCCCACACATGACAGAGCATGTCCACTCCAATGATATTCCTTCTCCCACACGTGACAGAGCATGTCCACTCCAATGATATTCATTCTCCCACACGTGACAGAGCATGTCCACTCCAATGATATTCCTTCTCCCACACGTGACAGAGCATGTCCGTTCCGCTCTCCTGTACGCTCATGTCTTGCCTGTACCTTCTTCTCAGATCCTGTTTTTCTAAATAGACTAGAAGAGCCAGATATATCTATCTATTTAATGGTACCCCTGCAGTGAGGAGTGAATATGTTTACAGAAATATCCAGCATAAACCAGGCATGATGGCTCAAGCCTTTAATCACAGCACTCAGGAAGAGGCAAATGGATTTCTGTGAGTTCAAGGCCAGTCTGGTCTACGTTAGGAGTTCTGGGCCAGTCGGGGCTACAAAACTATAAATAACATTTTAAAAAGATTTTTTTGGCTGGCTGGCGAGATGGCTCAATGGTTAAGAGCACTGGCTGCTCTTCAAGAGGTCCTGAGTTCAATTCCCAGCAAGCACATGGTAGCTCACAACCATCTGTAATGGAATCTGATGCCCTTTTCTAGTGGGTCTGAAGACAGCTACAGTATACTCATATACATAAACTAAATAAGTCTTTTAAAGAAGATATTTGGCTTATATTTTTAAAACTTTTCATTTATGTATATGAGTATATTTTTATTTTATGTATATGCATGTTTGTGCACTGTGTGCATGTGTGGTGCCCACAGAGGCCAGAAGAGGGTGCCAGATCCCCTGGAACTGGAGTTAACACCAGTTCTAAATCATTATGTAGGCTCTGAGAACAGAACCTAGGTTCTCTGCAAGAGCCAGTAGGTGTCCCTAACATTTAAGCCAATATCCAGTCTCTTCATGCTTTATTTACGTGTGTGTGTGTGTGTGTGTGTGTGTGTGTGTGTGTGTGTGTGTGCGCGCGCGTGCATTTCTGTGAATAAGTGCCAATGTTTGTTCAGGTACCCACATGTAGTAAATATTTAAACTTAATAGGGGTTTCTTCCTTGTCTTTTTCTTTTCAACTCCCTTTCCCTTACCTAAGGAAGAAAGGAAGATTGAGAAAAAGAAGAGAAAGAGAAAAAAAAATCCCTGAATCTAACCTCTTTATTTTCCTCTCTATTCAAGGCCATAATTATCTGTAAACCATCTCCTTAAATGACAACATATCTATAACACATAAAATAACCAAAACCATCCATTCCAACTTAAGGGACTGGGACAACAGTCTTCTTGGAATTGCTTCCTGCTGAACTGGGGCAAAGAATTCCTTTTTGGGGACTCAAGAAAATTAGAAAAACAAAAACAAAAACCGGCTAGTCTTAAGAAAGCTAGCTGTAGCACTTGTTGTCCAGCCTCTGTATGTTGAGAAAATGTAGGCTTAAATGAAGTCTGACTGGAATAGTCTGAAAGGCTGGACCAAGTGAGCTAGCTGTTTGGAAAATGTCCCGGAAGCAAGTCTTTAGAGGAAATAGCTTTGATACAGTTGAGGTAGTATCAAGCAAGAAGCTAGAACAGCAGGTCTCAGTATCTCAGGGTCCTCGAGGGTGAATCCTGTCAGGGCTGCCTTCTTGGCCTTCCATTCTGCAATATACAAACCTTATCGACATTTGTATTGAAAGTGCAGGGTGCAGAGATCAATTAAGAACGATTTCCTGCTCTTTGTTTGAACAGGTGAAAGACACTGTCTTCAGAAGTTAGTCTGATCGTATACTCAAACTCAAATCTCCATTTATGCTATCTGAAAGGATGTATGTAATAATAAGCCCTAATAATTTTGTATTCAATACAATTTGTTGGCTGTATTTAGACATTTCCATCTCAGCCAGTCCCAGAGCTATCCCCATGTGCAGGGATCAGTGTATACATTACCCATCTTGTTGATCTTGCCAGTCTTCCTCTTCTTAGCCTGTAGTCAAGCTCCTCAGAGGGTCGCCCTCTGTCAAGTCTGACCCTTATTATTTTGGAAAGAATCCAAAGCCTTTTCTTCTTTCTTAACACAAACCTAGAGCCTCTCTCCCAACAGAGCATGCCTTTGGTCCATCAGTTTGAAGTCATTAAAACTACAGACTGATTCAGTCTAGTAGAAGACGGCATCTGATTTCCTGGAGCTGAAGTTATAGACAGCAGCAATGTGGGTGCTGGGAACCAAACCTGGGTCCTCCAGGAGCCACAAACTCTCTGCTGAGCTGTCTCTTTAATGCCCCTCCCCCACCAGACAAACGTATGTCGCTCAGACAGACTTGGTCTTAACCCAAATCCCTTCTAGTGCTGGGTTTACATGCACACACCTTGTCTGGTTACAGTTTGTTATTTTGCACAAATATTTTCCTACTTTATTGTATGTAAAGTAAAAATTCCACAAAATTATGGGCGCGGGACAGTCATGCGTCAGTTGGTGTTTTCACTGTTTCTTAAAGAAGGGAGACATCTTTCTATCTTGGGAATTGCCACAATTTCTCTCTATCTAGAATGGTTTCGCCCAAACCCAGCTTACCCAACATCCATGCATCCTATGAATGTCTCCATGGAAGGTCGTCCCCTCTGTCGTGGTTTGTGCTTAACCTGCCTTCCTACAGTTGTGGCTCTGGGCACACATGTTGCGGAATGTTCCTGCTCTCTGAGACTGAGGACAAGCAATGCCTGTCTTATTTGCCATCATCGTGCTTGGCACTGGAGGAAACTTGAAGTCAAGGGAAGCACAGGCTAGAAAGAAAGGCAATTGTCACGAGATGTCTGAAGACAGGGACAAATCTGCTCAGGCTATGAAAGCCAGCTGGAAATTGGAGTCTAAACTACACCTGGATGGAGGCGGTAGTGGCTCAGAGGTTAAGAGGATGAACTGACCTGAGTTCAGTTCCCAGCACCCATATGGTGGCTCACAACCATCTGTGGACTTCAAGCACGCGCGTGGTGCACATACATACACGCCGGCAAAACACTCACACACATAAAATGAAAATAAACTACACCTGGCACAGAGTTCAGCTCTCTGCTCTTGCCTCTCTCTTCACCAAAGCCTGGTCCTCTCTGGCCTTCAGGATTCCCAGGCCACGTGCCCCAGCAGGTCTCTGTTGATCCTGGCCTCTGTCTCCTTCGCTGTAACTGGGGACCGGCCTGCTGCCCAAAAGGTTCGGGACCAGGACCGCTTCCCAGGAATGTCCCCCGGGTGGCGAAGTGCGCGAGGCCCGAGGTGCAGGTGCGAAGCCAGACTCCGCAGTAGGGCCCCGCCCCCGAGTCCTCCGCTGTATCGATTGGGTGGACGAGCGCTTGAGTGACGGGTACGCAGGCCAACGGGGCGCGCGCGCGCCGCCGCCTTCGCTTTGCGCGCCCCCGAGGCCGGCCCGGGCGCCGCGGCGCTGCGGCTGCGGGCGGCAACGCTGCACCATGGCCCGGCCGCTGCGGGCCGCCCGACTGCCGCCGCCGCTGCTGTTGCTGCTGGCTGCCGGTGAGTGGGGCCGGGCCACGCCGCGAGGGCGCAGCGCGCAAAGGGCCAGTGCTGGCAGCGCCGCAGAACAAAGGCTGTGGGGCGCGCGGGGTCGGCCGCGCGCGGGGAGGAGGCGGCGGCGCGGGGCCTGGCGCGGGGACCCCCCAGGCGCCCTGTCCTGGGCGCTGGATGCTCCGTGCCACGCGCGCGCTCGAGGACGGTGGCGGCGGGGCCGCTGCACTAGGGTGTCCGCGCCCCACCCCTCGCCAGGTGACAGGTGACAGGTGACCAGTCTGCGGCCACGGAGCAGAGGGGTGTGTGCGTGTGTGCGCTCGAGGGTGTAGAGAAGCGCAGCAGGGAGGCGAGCGCACGGGTGACACCCTTGGAGAAATCGCATCGTAAAGGTCCGGCGGGTACCCAAAGCGCGTGGGCCGGGGATGCCGAGGGCCGAGAGAGAAAGAGCTGCGTGGCCGGGGTGGATGTTTACATGTGCGTGGCGCTTGCCTGGGAAGGCGTGTGCGTGTCGTTGTGAACGCGTGTCCTCGACTGCGCGGGGCAACTTTATTAGGAGCTGACAAAGGGGTAGGTCTGCGACAGCGACTACCGCCATATGGGGCTGTGTGTGAGGCTCGGGTACGTGGTTTTCATTCAGCAGTCACTCCGGATACCTCGTTAGTGTGGGCGTGTGACAGGTCGGGGCCTGAGGCAGGTAAGAAATATGTGTGTGAGGGAGAAAGAGACAGCTTCTCAGGGTAGACATGGGATTCAGGGGTGTGTGCGAGTGTAGGGGGCGGGCACAAAAGCTTGACAGGCTCAGAGGCAAGCCGCCACCACAGAAGGGGAGGGAGGAAGGCTGACTGCAAAGGTGGGTCAGACCAGGACATCAGAGAGCAGCTTCTCAAGAAAGATTGGAGCTGGGACCCCATCCTAAGGTGGGCCTGGTGCAGGAGCAGGATGCTGGGCTGGGTGGGCGACAGGACTTGGTGAATAGCCCCGAGCCACTTCCCCTCCAGTGGAGACAGGCATGGGACTGGCTACAGGCATGGTAACTGCTCAGGCAGTTACCCCAACAAAACCCACCCTGTGTAATGTATACAAATTCGAGGGGGGCGTCTGTGTGCGGTCCGGTAAAGACCTTGCTTGATATGGATAGGTGGTGGGCCCTTCCTTTGAGACTGTCAATGTTAGAACCCCAGGAAAACGTCTGGGGAGGGGGGGGGGACGCTGACCTGTAATTCCAGCTCTTAGGAACCTAAGGGGCAGGAGGATTGGGAGTTCAAGGCCAGTCTGGGCTGCAGAGCAACACCCTGTCTCTAAATAAATAAATAGATAAATAAAATAAAAAAAAGTCACGGAGGTAACAGACCCCGGGCACATTTTATGGAGAAATGTCTATTGATGTTGGCCTGGGACATTTACACAGACCACCCAAATCTTTGCATACAGTCCTCTCTGGGAGATATGCTCTCTCTAGGTGGGAACCACACCATCCCTGCCAGCAGTGCAAGTCAGGATGGAGGCCTGGCTCCCATGACCCCATCCTAGTGACCAGTGGGATGACAGTCAGGCTCCCTCCTTTCCTCCTCTCTCCCCCCACACTCTCTCCATTAGTATGCCCCTGCCTCAGTGCAGGCACATGTGTGTATATCAGTGTGCCTCCTTCTTACACCTTTGTGTAGAAAGAAGAATGCTTCACTTACGCACTCCTTCTCAGCAGCAAACATCAGTAGAGTGAGGTTGGGGGATGGGGGTGTGGGATGGTGGTGCATTTCTGTTGTGGCTGCCACTCCAGGCTGTGGGGGCAGAGTGGCAGATGCTGCCCAGCCACCTCCCATGCTGGTGTCTGCTAAGGGCTTAGGGGGATCTGACTTGAAAGCCGCTGACAGGGGAGGGCCGAGTACAGCTGGTGGGAGACAGAAGAGCCTGCCAGGACTGAGTGGGACCCGTGCAGGAAGACACACACTGGGTTCTGGGGCCTTGGCTTTTTTTTTTTTTTCTAGGTTCTTGCCCCGAAGATGTCTGCTTGTCTCCTTGGCCCTCTTTCTGGGCTTGTTTGGATCTGATTTTTCTTGATGCTGATCCCCCTTATCCCCTCCTGTGTGCCATTTCCTTTCTGCCTCCCTTTGGGGTGGTGAAGTAACAGAAAATTCAGTGAGCTTGAGGAAGAAAAGGAATCACACAGCAAGCATAATTCTGAAATTTTAAAGCCAGGTGGGGGACTCCACTGAGGCAGACTCATTACTAAATTTAAAAAGTAATCATATATAGAATGGACAGGGCTCACCTTCTATTCTGGTGTCCTTTTATGGTGGACAGGTCTAAAGAGAAAAGTCGTCCGCCTTCCCCCTTAGATTGTCTAACTGATCAACCACTACCCAAGCCTTTGAAAAATAATCTGGTCTATATAAAGACAGAGCAGCCATTGCAAGGAACATGCCTTCTGGAAAATAAAAACTTGGTTGGGAAAAAGTCAGAACCAAGGGAAATATCAGATTCCCCTCCCCACCTTTTAAAGTCAGATTTCAGTCTTTGTGAATGGCTATAGACCACCAGGAAAGGTTGATAAAGCGGAGATGCTGGGGGGGGCACTGCCAGCTGTTGGGGTGTAGATGGAAAGTAAGGGGTCCCACCTGGGCAAACCTAAGATGAGCCCAGCTCTGCACACAGACCTGGCCTCCCACGCCTGTAGCTCTACCCTCTTGTCATAGGGCAGTTGGCTGGAGTGCTGGGCCAATTGACTGTGGCTGCTTCTCTACCACACTTAAGTTAGGGTTTTTTTGTTTTGTTTTGTTTTGTTTTGTTTTGTTTTGTTTTGTTTTGTTTTGTCTTTTCAAGATAGGGTCTCATCATGTAGCTCTTGTTGTCCCAGGACTCACTCTGTAGATCAGGCTGGCCTTGAACTCAGAAAGATTTGCCTGTGTCTGCCTCCCAGGTGCTAGAACTAAAGGTGTGTGCCACTAGACCCAGCTAAGTTAGGTTCCGAGGAGGTAGTTCAGAGACTCTGAGGCAAGCGGGGCACATCTCTTCAGGACCCATGTGGAGTGTGAGTTCACAATTCTTGAGGAAGACCAACCTTACTTGCTCCTACTGTGGCTAATCTGTCTTCTCTAGCATCCCTGCTGAGCCACAGTGTGTGGATAAAGCTTTACTCCTCCTGGCCTGGAAGTGTGGCTGCTCAGGCGCACTGGGAACCTGTACAACATTGAGGGTTTAATTAGCACACACATCCCTCATCACCTGACGTTTTCTTCTTCCTGGGATGCATGAATGAGTTTTTCCAGATTGGTTTCTCTCATTTGGCTCTGTGCCATCCCTGTTTCCCCAGCTCTGGGGAGGCTGCTGCTGCATACGAGGGCTGCCGAAGCAGCTGGTATCCTGTATACAATTTAGATTCCATTTTTTCCCCTAAACTGCTAATTTCCCTGCAGGCAGAGACTCTCCAACGTCCATCTTTGCATCACCAGAGAGGGCCTGGCATGCTACTCGGCTCAGACCACAAGCTCAGGAGTGACCAAGTGATTCTTGTATGAATTTTTCCTGCAGTAAGATGGCACCTTCCTCATATGGGAATCTTGGTTTTAATTGGCATTAGGTTGACAGGATTCCATGAATCTGTTCTGCTTTTTTAAAATTAGAAAGTAGGTGTTAAATAAATAAGGACGCGTTCTAGAAATGTTTCTAAACAGGGCCCCGTGGACCTGTGTGAGCATTGTGGAGGCACTTCAAGGGAAGGCAGAGCCCTCCACCTGAACTCAGCTTGGAACCCTGGGCAGCATGTCCAAAGGAAAAGGGTGCCCTCTAATCCTCAGTGCTGGCTTCCCTCCTTGGTACGCACATCCTATGGGGGTAACTATGCTGCCTTGAATATTGTTTTATGCAGCCCAGCTCAGCAAATAATTACTTCCCCAACCTCCTTCATACAACATCTGTAAGACCTTCCTGTGGGGAGAAGCAGCTAATTACAGCTCTTTCTATTAACTTAGTCCCAAGAGTCCTCGGTGACTTCATCTGTAGAACAAGAGGGTCTGACCCAATTATTATTTATTCACTCAAGGGCTTGTTGGGCTCAGTTGCATATCAGGAACTAGACTCCCAGTGTCAAGGGACCCACTATGTGCTTACCATCTGAGGGAGGTTGTATGCTTGTCTCTTCTCACTGGGTGAGCAGACTGTAGGGCCAAGGCTGGAATAACAAAGAACGGCACCCTGCCCAGGCTAGTGACTAGGAAAGGAAGGCTGCTCAGAAGATATTTGGGAAGTTGTCTCAGTGGATAAGAATGGTTGCTGTACAAGCATGAAGACCTGACTTAAGAGTCCCAGCATCCACAAAGGCTGGGCATGGCTGGATATGCTGTAACCCCAGCTTTGCGGGGCAGAGACTGGTAGATCTTGGAGTTTGCTGGCCAGCCACCTAAGCTTCCAGTTCAGTAAGAGACCCTAGCTCAAGGGATTAGCACTGAATGATAGGGAAAGCCACCTGGCATTCTTCTCTGGTCACTGCATGTGTGCATACTCACATGCTCACACGCATACAACACACACACACACACACACACACACACACACACGAGAGAGAGAGAGAGAGACAGAGAGACAGAGACAGAGAGACAGAGACAGAGAGACAGATAGACAGAGACACACAGAGAGAGACAGACACAGAGAGAGAGAGAGCTGTGTCCAGAGTCAGGAATAAGAATTAGGCAGGTGAGGAGGCTGGAGAGATGGCTCGGCAGTTGGGAGCACTTGCTTTTCTTGCAGAGGACCTAGATTCAGTTCTTAGCACCCACACTGAGGTTCACAACTCTAGTTCCAGGATCCATTGTGCTCAGCCTGGCTCCGTGGGCATTACATTGCAGGTGGTACATGCAGGCACACATTCAGGAAAAATAAAAATAAACAGATCTTTGAGAATTAGGTAGGGGAGAGATAAGGATAAATGGATGTTTATGCAGAAGGCATAGTGTGTATGAAGAAAGCAAAGGAGGTTGTTATGTTCCTGAAATCTCTAGAAATTCAGTTTAAAGCACAGAGCATGTGGGGAATGATTGTGACGGTGGAGAGTGGGGGAGGGGTACTGAGCTTCGCCCATTGGTGGGGGGGGGTCCCTCTACCACTTTAGAGAATATGGCTGGGTCATCTTTGCGATGGGATGGTGGGTACCAATTTGGCTGTCAGAAGCTACTCTAAGTTTTGCTATTCCAAGTGTGGTCTGTGGACCAACAGCATTACTCATCCATGCAGAGCCCGGCACACTGGGTGAGTCATATGTATGCTTAGGCCCTGGTGGCGCTCTGTTCCAGAGGGTAGTGTGGGGGAGAGACGTACACAGTGAGCAGTGGTGGCGAATCCTGAAATACCCAAAAGATCCCTGGGGGCCTGTCTCTGGAGAGAGTTGGTTAGAGGATATTCATGGGCCAGCATATTGGGAGTGTGGAGCTTGGAGAGGCACCCCCACCTTCTCAAGATGTTGGTCTTTGAATAGACCTGATTCCTTCCTTCCAAAACTGGCCTTTTGATCTGTGAGTAGTGTGGACCTCATTCCAGTAATTGTGATGCCTGGCACATTGTATATGTGCTTTCTTGGGGAGCACCATTGTCCACCCTGTAGAATGAGATGAGGAGTGAGCATTCCCAGGTTCTGCCCAAGCTGAGCTCCCTCCCAGCATCACTTGTTCAGCCTTCTCTCTGCTTTGCAGTCTGCTAGCACAGGCACCATGCTGTCATTCTGTGGTATACTTTTAGGCCTCTTATATACATAAAACATACATGCATACACACATACATACATATACCGCATGTTACAGTATGCTATGGCGATCTGTCTTCATGACAGATCAGGGACTATATCTTTCTTATTTCTGTATATACCTGACTTTGTATAATGCCTGGTGCAAAGCCAACAATATTTCTCAATTGCATGCATGAACGAGTATAATCCTACTCTGATATGAAAGAATTCCATTTATAACCTTTCTTAGTATACATACAGGTTACATTAAATTTGGGGGTTTGTAACAAATCATCCCCAAATTCTGTGACTTACAATAGAACTTCTTGGGATGGCAAGATAGCTCAGTAGGTAAGAGCTCTTGTCAGTAAGCCCAGTGACCTGAATCAATCTCTCCAGCCCACACAGTAGAAGGGGAGAGCTGTTTCCCAAAAGTTGTTCTTTGATATCTATGCACATGTGCACCCGCACACATGTGCACACATGTGCATGCAAGCACACACAAGTGTGCACACACATACATACACACAAGAGAGAATAAATGTAAATTTAAAAGCAATATTAAAAACTCCCCAGAAATTCTTTTTGTTATTATTTTTTAATATGTATGGATGTTTTGTCTACACATATATCTGTACATCATGTATCACATGTGTGCCTAGTTCAGTAAAAGGCCAGAAGAGGACATCAGATCTTCCAGAACTGGAGTTATATATGGTTGTGAGCTACCATGTGGGTACTGGGAATTGAACCCATATTCTTGGAAAGAGCAGTCAGGACCCTTAACCATAGAGCCATCTCTCTGGCCTCAACCCCCAGAAATTCTTGATGGGATCACCAAACTAGAAACATCAACCTGGGAACTTTCTAGAAATGTGGATTCTTGGGGCTCCTCACAGAGTAACTGGGCTCAAGGCTTACCTGTGGCTTACCTCTCTGTTTAACTCCCACACACCCCTACCCACTAGTCCATGTTGGCTCTGGGGTAAGAGGTACTGGTTTTGAAAAAACTCTGTTAATTTAGCTCATGACTGGGCTAGCCATGTAGCCTGGGTTCTGCCGGCAGTTCTCATCGAAGCCAAACTTCTTCAAGTTTGCATGTCTGCTCCTCCTGGCTGTTTCCAGTTTCAGCTGGAACACTATGCTAACCTGGTTGCTTTCTACACGGACTCTCGTAGATCAGACTAGCCTGGGCAGATTGACCAGAAGCCCTAAGAGAATAAATAAAGCTTGAGGCCTGTCATGAAGATGGTACCGTAGCTCAAGTCTGGGAGTGGGGACTTAGCCTCAAGGGAAGAACTGCAAGCTGAGTTTCAGAGGTGTGTCCCCCTGGAGGATAACCCTTCCCACAGTCTCAGAGAAGAGCCTTGCACCTGGGTGGTTTCTGTGTGAGACCCAGCATCCTGATTCACTACTATCCACCTATTATGGGATGGATATTGCTCTTCCCCATGAGTATCTTAGGATCTCCCTGTGATGGAATGAGAGTTGGAGAAGAAGGACTCAGCGGTGTCCTCTTATAGAGGCTGTGGGCCTCAAGAAGACTGCCACGTCTCCCTCTGGTCTCTTGATATCTTGGAGCATGGTTATGTAGTGCCCTTCCCACGTGAGTTGATAAGACGGACACAGGAGCATTATGAAGACAGCTTTAGCATTATGTCGGCAGGACCTTTGACTTTGGACCTGGTATCTGGGATAGCTAGAGATGCCCTGGAAGAGGTGTGTATCCCGGTTCCCAGCTTCTGAGCCAGAAACTCCCCCGGCCACAGGACACACCCAGGCAGAGCATGGCAGTGTCCTATCTCCCGGCAGAGCTCCCCCCACCAGGTATGACTTGGCCTCCCACAGTTCAGAGTGAGGCCTGTGGATAAGCTTGCTGAGAGTGGAGTGTCTGAGCCGCAGTGTAGCAGGATCTAGCATGCCGCTCTCACCCTGTGAGCCTGCCTTTACCTCCATAGTCAGCCTGGATCGACTGGGAGGCCACACTGAACGTTGATGAGCCCTGACACTGACATTAGCCTCTTCTGGAAGATACAGCCCGTTGTCTGCTCTTAGGGCTCCCTAGGTGGAGGACCTCCTGGCCTCCGTGCCTTCCTCGGGTCCCTGTACAGCAGCACACAGTACCTGGGGGCTCACTGGGTATAGACAGCTCTGCCTACGTGGAACAAGTGTTCCCTCCCTCTGGGTCTTGGGCTTGGAGTGATTGTCCATGCTTGAGACAAGAGGACATTAAGGTTGGATGTGAGGAATGAGCTTGGAGCCACTCAGCCTAGGGAGGGAAGACAAGTATAAACTTATTTTTTGGTACCCTTCTTGCCGCCCCTTCTGGCCCTCTTAAGCTCCACCCAGATGCTTTCCTCTTGGTCAGTGTGCTATTCCTAGTCCTGGGCTGACTGACACATGCACAATGTACCTGACATCTCCCCAGTTTCTGCTGGAACTCTGTGGTCCTTTCCTTCTGCGGCCAAGCCCTGCCTTCCTCATTAGGGGGTTGAGGAGATTAAAATTCAGATACTGTTTGTAAGGCACTTTGCACGTGGCCCTGAAAATATGAGGTCTTGTTTTTATTATAAACATCAGTGAAATTTTCCCTTCATTATAATCACAGCAGGTCACAATCCACATCCAGTGCAGGGGCATGGGTGGGGGCTTGGACCTGCCCTCCCCACACCACTGATGTTCTTAGTCTTAGGGGGGGACTCAGAGGGCCCTTCCACTAGCCTCCTGGCCTTCTAGGTGAGGAGGTGAGACCCAGGGGCCTTGAGCAACCTCTCGAAGCATCCACGATATGGTGGCCAAGCTAGCTGTGAAACTGGTCAGTAGTCAAGTTTGGCTGATCTCAGTGTCAGGTGGAAAGAGGGAGAAGACAATCCCTTTTAATATGTAGTCTGGTCATTGTTTTGTCTCAATAACTTGGGAGGGTCTAAGGTTCTAAATAAGCGTACAAAATTACCAGCACTAGTGAGTTTGCCCTGCAACGTGGCATGGGTGATTAAACTGCACCCAGGAGACCTGCCTGGGTGCCAGTTGCACCTAATGCAGGCTGGAAGAGTTTCAGGCTGGGATGCAAACTTAAGAGAACATTGTCACATGCAGAGCAAGGTCCTTGGCTCACATTTGTACCTGCAGTTCCTGGCACAGCTACCAGACTGGGACAGAGGAGCTCTCTGCGCATCCTGAGGATGAGGGGAGCCGGGTCACTGAGTTCTCACTCCCTGCTGGTCCTGCTGGTCACAGGGAAGACTAAACACACTACAGAGGGCACCTCAGGTCCCCTTGCAGCTGAGAGGTGTCTACCTCCGTGGTTTGTCTAGCCAGTCCTTGTCCTTACTACCCCTCCTAATGTCTGGCTTTGTGTTTACAGGAGCTTCCCTGGGTGCCTGTGCAGTGGGCGTGGATGAACCTGGCCCCGAGGGCCTCACCTCCACATCCCTGCTGGATCTGTTGTTGCCCACTGACTTTGAGCCACTGGACTCGGAGGAGCCCAGTGAGGCCATGGGTCTAGATGCCGGCCTAGCCCCAGGCTCGGGCTTCCCCAGTGAGGACAGCGAGGAGTCCCGGCTCCTGCAGCCGCCACAGTACTTCTGGGAAGAGGAGGAACTAAATGGCTCCAGCCTGGACCTGGGTCCCACTGCAGGTAGCTCTGCTCACTTACTTCTACACAGGACATCAGGAGTGAGCCATACGGGGGGAGGGGGGAGAAGGGGAGGGGAATGAGGCAGTTTCTACTCCAGCCCCTTCTCCTTTCCTCTCTGGTGGCTTCCAGGCCGCCAATCATCTGTCATGGTCACATCTCTAAGACTAAGTTTCTCCTTAATAGTGACTACTGTTTTGAGCCCAGGCACCCACACATACAGCCTGGGGCTGGTAGTCAGTGCAAGGAGCCCTGGCCTCAGCAGTGATGTGCTGGGCTTATGGGGTCCTCTTTTTAAAGACTAGGAAAAGAGAACTGTGATATCAAAATTCAGCCACAGATCTTCCAAAACTATGACATGCTCAGCAGATCTATGCTTTGTGATTTAAACAAGAACTGGTTAGGAACACTGGCTGCTCTTCCAGAGTTCCTGAGTTTAATTCCCAGCATCTACATGGTGGCCCACAGCTGCTATCTGTAATTCCAGTCCCAGGGAACCTTACTCCCTCTTCTGAATTTCTCTATACTCCCAGGACACCAGGCACACATGCGGTGCACAGGCAGACATACATGCAGGGAAAACTCTCATGCACATTAAAATAAGATATATAAATCTAATAATTTTTACATGAATATTTGTGGTTTGTGAAAGCCATATCTTTAATCACAGCATGCAGCTGGATCACAGTGAGTTCCCAGTCAGCCTGTGAATGAGGCCCTGTCTCCAAAGAAGGAGATAAACACTATAGAAATTAAAAAAGAAAACAAAACAAAAAAACCAATGTTAATTCAAAGGAAATAAAGCCCCCCACAATACAAGAACAGAAAACTGGGGGAAAAAACTAGAACCATAGGAACATTTCTATTTTCTTTTTCTTTTTTAATTATTTATTTTATGTTTATAAATAAATAAATGTTATTTATTTATTTATTTATTTATTTATTTATTTTATGTATATGTACACTGTAGCTGTTTTCAGACATACCAAAAGAGGGCATCGGATCCCATTACACATGGTTGTGAGCAACTGTGTGGTTGTTGGGAATTGAACTCAGGACCTCTGGAAGAACAGTCAGGGCTCTTAACCACTGAGCCATCTCTCCAGCCCCAGGACCATTCTATTTTCATTCGACATATTTCTTAAATATATTTCCACATTATTAATCATCCTTTTACAATCTGACTTTTTTTCTTACAAATTTCTTTTATTTTTGTTTTGTGTGTATGGGTGTTTTGCTAGCATGTATTTTCTCTTTGCACCTTGTGGGTGCCTACAACCCAAGGAGACCAAGAGAGGGATAGGTCCCCTGAGACTGGATTACAAATAGTTACAAGCCACCGTCTAGGTGCTTGCAATCAAACCAGGTCCTGTGGAAGAGCAGCCAGTGCTCATGGCTTCTGAGCCATCTCTCCAGCCCCTACCACTCAATTTCTAACAGTTGTGCAGTATCTCACACATGGTTGTCAGGTGGTCTGAGCTCCTCCCCTGTTGTGGTTTACAGGTTTAGTTGCAGCAGCAAATGGCCTCATACTTTTTTGCACTCCCCTGGGTATAAGGTCCCCTGGTATAATGGCTAGAATGAAATCACTAGGTCAAGCGGTTTCTCAGCCAGCATCCCACCCAGGAAGAGAAGACAGGGAACCCAAATAGCCCTCAAGAGATAAGGATTTGCAAAAGGCTGGCAGGATGTGGACGGATCCTTAGGAATCCAGGGCAGGCCACAGATGCATGTCACCACCCTTGGGTACAAATGATTGGGAGGTAACCATCTCTGGTGACCATCTCCTTCCCACTCCACATCTAGCATCCTATCTGCAGGTGCCTCAATGTCCTGTTCTTCCTCTCACCGAGGAGCCTGTCAGAGACAGGGCCATGGGAGCCCAGAGCTGTGATTGATCGAGTCATCCTGGGGCAGTGGTAGAGGAGAGTTTTAGACAGTTGAAAGACAAGTGGGACAGCTCTGCTATCAAGTGTGTGGGTCTTTACAAGGGCTCTGGAAGCATCTCAAATGTGACCCCCAGGGAGTCTCCAGCATGCACTCACTAGAGGTACTGAGTTCTGGGGCCTGAGATGTTTCCCATCCCTGAGTTCCATTAGCCAGGTATGATGGCCCAAGCATTCCTTGCATGCAGGCAGCTGATGCAGACTAGCTAGCGAGACCCAGTCTCAAGAAAGCCAGGGTCTGGAGATGAGGTATAAAGATAGAGTTGCCTCTCTAATCATGCCCACAGTCTGGCTTCCATCCCTAGAATCCCTCAAGGGGAGGATTTCGCTCAGTTTGATAGGAAAAATTATAATGGTCTTTGGTAATAGCCTGGTAAACTTAATATAAATGAAGTATATATTCATTTATATACATATTATCAAATCTATATATGTATATATTCTGAACATAAATTATATAACATATTCTATGTAATATATTTTACTTATAGAAATATCAACTATAGTTTTCAGGGCTGGAGAGATAGCTCAGTGGCTTAGAGCACTGGCTGCTCTTCAAGAGGAGAACCCATATGGTGGCACACAACCCATCATCTATAATCCCCAGTTCCAGAGGATCTAGCAGGCATGGAAGTGATGTACATACATGTATGTAGGCACAACATTCACGCACATAAAGTGAAAATAAATAAAATATAGTTTTCATTTGGACTTGAAGCATGGGGTGGTGGAGAGAAGGCAGGTTCTACAGTCCCAGCCCTGCCCACTAACAGCAACTGACATCAGTGAACAGTGCAAGGCCAAAGAAGGAGACCAAGTCTCCTCTAGGACCTGGGGATTCTCACCTTACAGGGAGGGCTGTGTTCCCAGCACCCCGCACAACGTTTGGCAGTGGGAAGTGCTCTGCAGGCGGTTGCCGCTGTCGCCACTGCCACGTTTTTTCCTATTGTTTTCTGCCACTGTACAGTTTTTATATAGAAGAAAGAAAAAGATGTCTCTGTCACTTACAGACAGAAACATCTTTACAGTCTGTCAATTGCTTTTTTTAAGTTTTAAAGATTGTGTTTGTTTACCTGCTGTGTGTGTGCCTGCTTGTTTATGTGTACTATGTGTGTGCAGTGCCCGGGGCATCCAGAAGAGGGCAGGAGGCAGTGATCTGTCCATGTGAATTCTGGAAATCTAACCCAAAACCTCTGAAAGAACAGCCAGCGCTTTTAAATGCTGAGCCATTGCTCCAGGCCCTTGAAAATGGTTTTAAATGCTTTTGTTGCTTTTTTTTTATAGAGAAGTTTTTCCTCCCTGAGATATCTGCTCCTCAATCCCACTATTCTCCTGGGCCTTGATACTTTACATTTAGTTATTGTAATGTTGGTGGGAGGTAGAAACCCATATCAGTGACTTTTCTTGTTATTGTGATCAAACACCGGACAAGAAGCAACTTAAAGGTAGAAGTGTCTGTTTTGGCTCGGAGTTAAAGGGGATACAGTCTACCACGGTGGAGAAGATGTGATGGCGGGCAGCTCTGTGGTCACAGGAGCATGCGTCGCCTGCAGGAAATAGAGATTGGAAAGGAAGTGTCTAAGCCCGCCCCTAAGAACCCTATTCTTCCAGCTAGGCTCCACCTCCTAAAGGTTTCACAACTTCCCAAAAGAGTGCCATCAACTGGGGACCAAGTGTTCAAACAGGAGCTTATGGGGACATTCTCATCTAAACCACCAGGGGGCCTCATCTCTTCCCGGGTAGGTGACTCATCATTACAATTCAGCCCTCAGTCCTAAAGGGGCAGTCTGAGGCTCTGTGCCTCTCTCTGGATCTTCCCACTGTGAAGAGGCAGGCAGGCAGTGGGTAGGAGAGCAGCAGAGGTTTCTGGGACTGATCCTGGGGTCAAAGCAGAGTTTGGGTCCAGGTAAGGGTTGTATCTCCTCCCTGGGCTTCTTCAGGCCTCATGATAAGAAGTCTCACCATCATCCGCTGAGTTCAAGCCCTGTCCGATTTCTAGCTCTCAATATGGCTCACTTGGTTTACTGACTTTTCATCTTTGTCTCACGGAGTGATGTTAACACAGTCAACAAACTCGCAAGGAAGGGAAGACAGGCAGGCAACCTCACTGCTGGCCTCAACTGTGTAGTACATGCTGGTGGCCTTCCCCTCCACCTTTGTGTCTTGCCTTTTAATACCACATAGCCCCATCTTTCTGGGCAAACACTCCTGAGTGAACCCCAGTTATACAGAGTGTAGCTGATATTTCCAACCCTCCATTGTACAGCCCCACTTCCTCTTCTGCCTGGCAGAGCTGAGCAGATGAGCTACTCAGGGGCTCACCTGTGACTCTAGCATGGGCCCTAGAATCCTATTCTAACTGGCACTGCCTCAAGCCTGCTCCTTCAGCCTCTACTTCTGATTCTTCCCATCCCATTGGCCACAAAAGCTCTTTTTCACCCTAGCCGCCTAGTTGCTAGGTGACCATCCTTCACTACCCAGCTCAATAGGGGACAGTCACGCTGCTCATGAGCAGAGGCTGGCAGCTGTGGTGCTGCTAGTGCCCTGTCCATGGTGGGTAGCCTGGCAAGTAACACTGGGCTGGTATCCCATGCCATCTCACTCTCTGGGCCAGTGGTGGGTGAAGGTACCCACTTCCCAGTCCACCTGCTGGAAGTTGTGTCTCTGCATGCCACTAGCAGCCCCTAAACACAGTTTCCTTGCGGTGCCTGCCAGGTGTCCTGTAAGAGGGCTGAGGTGGGAAGAGAGTTAGGGTCCACACTAGCTGTAGGTAGGCAAGCAGATATCCCGAAGACCCAACAGGTACTGTGTTACTCACCCCCATTGCTGGCTTCTGCTGGCGCTTGAGGAGACAGATTCCTATATCCCGCATCTGTGGAACTGAGTTGTCTCAGAGCTGCTCTTTAGGTCTATGTCTCTCTAGAAGAACAGACACCACAAAGTGAGGAGGGGTCGGGGAGGGGTGGATGTAGCCATGCAAGCTTGAGGAGGAGTTAAAGCAAGATCAGCTCATTCCCAACTGCTAGAGATAAACAATAGCTGCCATTTTATACAGTTTTAGCCACTTTCTATTGTAGGATTGGAAGGTTCTGGAAGCCAGACCTCCACAGTAGAAAGGGCACATCTGCGAGACCTTTGGGTCTCATGGTCCTGAGCTGCTCTGTGACATTTACCCCTTGATCATGACACTAAGCCACCCAGGAGGTGGAGCTCCGACCCTAATCATTTATTAAAGGCCTATCTTGGTACTATCATAACCACAATTAAACTCTCCCCCTCCCCTCATGTAGCTCACACTGCCAGGACTCACAATCCTCCTGCCTCAGCCTCCTAAATGTTATGGTTGCAGGTATCCAGCACTCACAGTTGGCTTCTGAACCATACATTTCAAAGTGAGTTTCAGAGGTGATATTCAGTCTACAGTACCCCACGATTGCTCCCTGTCACTCTCTGCCCATTTCCTTTCCTGTAAGGCTGGATCTGCATTAGGCACTAAGGTCCCAGGGAAGAGTCCTGCCAGAGAGGGTGTGGGTGACCCCTGAACGCCAGCAGGTCCTAGAATCCTCAGGCACAGACTCATAGGCTTGTATGGAAAAGGATCTATGGGGGCCTTATGGAACAAGGCTTGCAGCTCTAACAGGGGACTCAATGTGTCAGCTTGGGCTGTCTGGGCTATCCTGTTCAATCCTGTTCTATGGCTTCAAGGGCTATTTGGGCTATCCTGTTCCATTTTGTTCTATGGCTTCAATCCAGGTCAAGTGTCCAGAAAAAGTCATTGACCCCTTCCTTAGTGACCCCATAGGGAGTGAGGAAAGGGTCAGGTTGGCTCAGATTGGATCCTGAACTCCTTGCCTGCCCTATCACAAAGCCAGAATTCCCTGATTGACAAGGGCTGGAGTAAGCTACCCCTAAAGCCAGTGCATGGGGGTACCTTAACTCCAAGAAGAGGGAGGCATATTCCCAAAGGGAATCACACTCACAGAGAGAGGGGTAGTGGAGGGGACCACAAACAGCAAAGCCTTGAATAGGGCTTTTACTCTGAGCATCTCGTGGATCACAGAAGCAGGCAAGCCACGATCACTGTTTTATAGCTAAGGAAACTGGGTCAGAGATTTAAAAGTGGCACTAAATTACCCAGAGAATAAGTGGCAAAGCTAAATCTCAAATCAGCCACCCTTCCCTAGATGGAATCACTCTTACTAGACTTCTTTAATTATGCCTGCCTGAAATGGAACTTGGAGAAACCAGACACCAAAGCAGCTGTCTGCTGGGACCTGGAGACAGTGTTGTACCGCAGATCCTTGCTGAGCTGTAGCTGCTGCTGCTGCTGCTGCTGCTGCCACGTGCTCTGACCCTGTAGCTACTGTACCCATATGAGTCCATTCACCGGGAGGGACAGGCCCTGAGGCAGAGCCAGCTGCCAAGCACTGAAGGGAACAAGTGCACCCTGACCCCAGGAATAAAGCTCTTTATTTTCATGCTTCTAACAAATACTAGCAGATAAATATTTTTAAAGTGCAAATAAAAGAAGAAAATAGAATTAGCCTACATTCTCATCATCTAAAGCTACTGACTGTTTTGGTCTCTTCTGACTTTATTTCTCTTATAGGAAATGGATTTTTAAAAGGCTTTGGCATTAAACAGAGCTGTGGTACACACACCTCTGGGGGCTGATCATCAGCCCCAATGTCCTGTGCCAGCAAGTACTTCTGCAATTTCACAGTGAGGGCTGATGGTGTCCCACGGTCCAGTGGGGCGCTGGCCACTGCCTCAGCAGCACTCTGTCTTCCATTGTAGGGAGCCAGAGATTGCCAGGCCTTGTTTTTGAGACAGGGTCTCATCCAGTTTCCCAGGCTGACCTTGAGCTGCAGCAATTCTCCTGCTTCAGCTTCCCAAGTGCTCAGTAGAGGCAAGTCATCACAGCGCTGGGCTCTTAAGCTTCCACAATGTGAACTGAGCTGTGGTGGACCCTGAAAACATGGGTGTGAGCCCCTTGATCGATTCTAGGGGGCTAGAATTCTAGGTTTAGAATCTTTAAAGTTTTATTATATTTTACTTATTTATTTTGTGTATGTGTATGCATTTTTGTGTGTCATCATCATGCATGTGTACATTGACGTGTGCATGGAGGTCAGAAGACAGCTTCCCAGAGTCAGTTCTGTTTTTCCACCTTGTGTTGTGGGTCCTGGAATCAAACTCAGGCTTGGTGGCAGGTGCCTTCACCCACTGAACCATCTAGCTGGCTGTAGTTTTTTTCTTTTTTCTCTTTTCTTCTCTGTTCTGGAAATGGAGCTTTAGACCTCCTGCATGCTAGGCCAGTGTTCACCATCGTGTGAAATCCCAGCCTTGCCTCTATCTCTTTGAAGACTGTTGAGGCTGATCCTTAGAAGGTCACTTTAGCTGACTGATGGCTCTCTCCTTTCCTCTGCATTCTATAGAGATCTCTTTTGGCTTTGGGTATTTCCACATTAACACTTGGTTGAATTGCTGACTGGCCGTTGCACTAAGGGGACAATTTTCAGGGATTTGACAATAACCTGAAGGGACATTAAAAGTGATCTTTTAAAGTCTCTGGCCCTGATGCCTGTTTTAATTCCAAGCCTTGAACAGGGAGGTCAGTCCATTAATAATTCAGCTAATGCCAAATGTCTTCAGTGCTAACACTCTGCCCTGGGGAGAGGGACAGAACAAGGTCCCCCAGCCTTAGTTCATTGAGGGAGGGACTTATGCAAAGCCCAGAAGAAGCAGAGAGACATACAGCATGATATATTTAGAAAGCAAACACCAGCACCATGGTGAGGTTAAAAGACAGAAATAGAAAGGGGTGGAGGAGCAAGCCATTTGAGGAGAGCAGGGTTCACAGTGTGCTGGCTCCTGTGAGCCAGCAGGATCTCCCAGGAGCAGCCATGTGGAGCCTCCTCTTCTGCTCCAGGGAGCCCCCAGCTGGTACATCATACACCAAGGCCAGAACTCACTCAGCAGGCACTGGTGGGCATCTGCTCTTTTAAACTGTGTTGAAACCAGGTGGTGGAGCGCACACCTTTAATCCCAGCACTCAGGGCAGAGGCAGGCAAGTTTCTGAGTTTGAGACCAGCCTGGTCTACAGCCAGAGCTACACAGAAAAATCCTGTCTCAAAAACAAATAACAAAAACAGCCGGGCAGTGGTGGCACACACCTTTAATCCCAGCACTTGGGAGGCAAAGGCAGGTGGATTTCTGAGTTCAAGGCCAGCCTGGTCTACAGAGTGAGTACCAGGACAGCTAGGGCTACACAGAGAAAACCTGTCTCGAAAAACAAAACAAAAACAGACAAAACAAAACAAAAACCCCACAGGGTTTCAAGGACAGGAGTGTCAACAGGGAAGGTAGAGGATGAAGGGGTCTAGTTGTGTGGCCCCAGGAGAGATATGGTAAAATTGGAAGCACTCAGAGAATATGTAAATTCTCTTTTTTCTCCCCTTGAAGGACCCTTAATAAGTGGCTCTCTCTAGATAAAAGAATTGGGATAAAAAAGATAGGAAGTAAGAGGGAGACAGCAAGAGAGAAAGGCTTTTTCTTTTTAAAGGAGGCTAGGAACGTTCCAGAAGGTAATTAATTACAGCCAGTTACCTGACAGAGGGTGGGGCTCCCAGCAGTCCTGAGTTAGAGGCCCAGGTGGCTGGGATCTCATCCTTGTGGTGACAGTCACAGCCACTGCTCTTTCTAACGAGATGCACAAGGGGTGTACAGTATGACCCCAGGAGGTTGCTGGGAAGGCAAAAGCAAGACATTCACCGCTTTTCCTGTTGCTATAACAACATGTCTGACAAGAGGAACTTAAGGAGGGGAGGGTTTACTGTGCCTCACATGTTGAGGGTGCAGTCCATCATGGTGGGGGGAGCCTGGTGGCAGGAAGATGAGGCAGCGGGTTACATTGCCTGACAGCCAGGAAGCAGAGAGAGGAATGCTTCAGCTCAGCCACCTTTTCCTGTTTATCCTGCCCAGGACTCCAGAGCCCCTGGGATAGTTGGACCAGATTTAGGATGGGTCTTCCCACCTCGTTTAACGTAATCTAGAAACCCACCCCAACCCCTACACATGCTCAGAAGTTTATTTCCATGGTGATTTTAAATCCCATCAGGTTGGCATCTAAGATTAACAACCCCAGGCTCCTTCTTATGTTATGATGTCATAACAATATCCCACAGTGGAGGGTGGGTATGGGGTAGGAAGACTCCAGGCCATTTCCGAGCTGAAGATTCCAAAAATTATGGTTCCTGCCTATATGTCTAAAGCAGCACCCCCCGGGACTCAGGCCCAGCTTGATACTGTAGAAAATAACAGATACAGAGAAAATAACAGCTGCTCACTCCTCTTCTCGTGTGGATCCCAAGCTGAGTCTGGTTGTTGAACGAAGGGACTGTGAAGTGACTTTAACTCCACAGAACCCAAGGCTCCACAGTAATGACATGGCCATGCTTTCATCCTGGGCTCCCCATCTGTGAAGCAAGTTCCCAGCTGTGGGGTTTAGAGATCAGGTTGGTCTAGGACCTAGTGATGAGTTAGATTCAGACTTAAGCCACAAGGTGGCGCAGTAACTTTACAGCATCTTTCCCCAGCAGTTCCAGAAGAAAGTCAGAGAGCCAGTGTGCTATTAGAGACTGCTCAGGGGAGTGTCTGATCATTCTGGGCCTGCCCTGTCTTGTGACTTAGCTTGTTCTTGTTGGGGTGGGTCAAGTCTGAGAGACTTCTCTTAGTGGCCCCTACTCTGCGGATGATGTCTTTGCCACAGGCTTCCTGAAAACAGCCCCTGGGCAGTCCTATTAGTCAGCTGTGGCTGCATCTGGGTGCCATGGGTGCTCGGATGTATCTTAACCTCCAGCAGGCTTTGGGAGTTTGGCTTCAGCCAGAGAGGCAGCAGACGACTGTAGTGACTTGAAGCCACCAAGATAGTCCTAGTAAACCCGGGGGCAGCCGCAGTTCACAGGCACAGTCTTAGAGGGTGACATGTGCTGTCCACAGCTCGTCCTCTGACTGTCCTCCACAATTATTTATGTTTTTATTTGGCTAGTTCTTTGCAGTGCTAGTGATAGACAGAGAGCCCTGTGTTCCTAGGGTCTACACTGCCTCTCCGTCTCCTTTTCCTGATTCCTTTACACTTTGCCATGGGCACCCCCTCTTGATGGCTTTAGCATTTTACAAACCCAATTTCCATGCCAGTCTAAATCATTCAGGTCTGCCAGAGGCTCTACTATCCCATAAAGATCTCGTCCTACCATGGGGTTCTGCAAAGGCACTCGATCCCTGTACCAGTCCATCTTGGTCGACTCTCTACTGCAGTGATGAACGCCTTGGCCAAAGCAGCCTGGAGAGGAAAGGGTTTATTTGGCTTACGCTTATCCATCATAGCCCATCCTTGAGGGGGTCAGGGTAGGAACCATGGAAGAAGCTGCTCACTGGCTTGCTCGGCCTGCTTTCTTACATAGCCAGGGATCACCAGTCCAAGGATGGCACTGCTCACAGTGGGGCTGGGCCTTCCCTTATCAATCACTAATCAATGAAATGCTCCACAAACATGCCTGCAGGACAGTCTGAGGGGGGCAGTTTCTCAACTGATGTTTCCTCTTCCCACATGATTTAATTGGCATCAAGTTGACAGAGACCGGCCAGCACCCTGCTGAATCAGCATCTTAGTGCTCCTGTGAGCACAGTCCTATTTGGCCCTTGAATGCCATCAAACATCTCTTAGTGACTGACTCCCTTGGTGAAGTCTGTGCTTCCCTGTTGTCTTCCAGTGCCCAGTGTCCATAGAGACCTCACCCAGTGATAACCAGGGGTCTACCAGAGACTGCCTGGTCTCGCTCACATTGCTTCAAATCACGCAGCGCTTGTCTGGAGGGATGGGTAGTTGTATTGCTCGGCCTCTCTGCTTCCATAGCACTCAAACTGATCCCATGCCCCTTCCCACAATGTACCCTCCTTCTATCACCTCATAAGCTGGGCAGTGAGGTGCTCTTTAACTTCTTAAGAGTCCTTCCTCAATTCAGAGGCAGCCTACTCACTGATCCCCATGGGTTCCTGGACTAGCCATTAGCAAGGCCCTCTCTCCATGGTGACTCTTAAGATTTTCCTTTCCTCTGTATTAGAGGTTGGACCTGAGGACTGATTCTGTCCACAGGTTCGTCCCTGTCTCTGTCGGTGTCTCTGTCTCTCTGTCTCTGCCTCTGTCTCTGTCTCTGTCTCTCTCTCTCTCTCTCTCTCTGTCTCTCTCTCTCTCTCTCTCTCTCTCTCTCTGTCTGTCTCTCTCTCTCTCTCTCTCTCTCTCTCTCTGTTATGTCTCCCATGTGTACTTCCCCCCACCCCATGGCAAATCCAAGGATAGTGCAGAGGACAGTCCGTGTGTCCTTCTCCCACTACTTTCTTGCCTTAGGCAGGACAGTCATTTCTGGGCAGATGGCTAGTTTCAGTTGTCTGTCTTAACACAGCACAGACCATTCTATTACCACAGGCTGCCCAGGATTCCATCTCGTTCATGCTTCTGTCAGGGACCACAATATATCCTCTAGTCCATTATCTGTTTTGGGGGCAGACCTCATTCACCAAAGCTCAATATTACCCCATGCAACAAAGAGGAAGACATTTACCCCAGGATCCCTCGTGGGGACATTCCACCTTCAGGGAGCAACCTCAGTTTCTATATTTCAGCACCCACAGCAGAGAAAATGCCACTGTCCCCCCCCCCCAACTCATCTTTGATTCATTTGTGTCCCTGTTCCCATGTGAGCTGACAGATCAGAGAAATGTATCCACTCAAGTCCAGTTGAGTTTAATGAGGCAACTTACAGGCACATGGGAAAATTAGGGGCGACTACACCATAGAACAAGAGTCTCCCTCCCCCAGCAGTTAATATATATATATATCATAGTAGGGAGGGGGCTCAGGTGTCTTATAAGGCCTCCATACCTCCACAAGGGAATGTGAATGGATGGGCCAGGTATTGTGAGGGTCTATCTCCTGTGGGTAGTCACAGCCATTCTGATTTCAAGACACCAGGCCTCTCCTCTCTATACTGCTCCACCTACCCTACTTGGGGGGGGGGGTGGTTCTTACTTCAGTCACCGTGCCCTCTTGGGAACTTCCACCTGCTGGAACTCTGCTGATGAGGGCTCCCCGCTGCCCCACACCCAGGTTCTGCCTTGTCCAAGGTCTCATGGTGCCCACTGGCTGCAGCGAGTATTCCCCGAGGGCTCTTTGGAACCTCCCTCTGGACTCAGCAGCTCTGTCCGTGGCCTCAGTGCTGATGTCTGTCATCTGCTCACACTCTGCATCACACTCCTCTCAGGGGCCTCTGTTCTGACTCTTTTCTTTCCCCACATCCTCAGTCTCTGCTCCTGCATCTCTGAGCCACTGCAGCGGGTTCCCTTTCCGTCAGGTCTGATCACCCCAGGGAGCTCTTATGACTGCAGGGATTTAATGTTGTGCTTCCTTGGCACTGTTACTCCCTTAGTCTACTCCCCAGGATTGACGTGCTCTCACCCCCAGCCCACTTCAATTATGGTCCATACATTTTAGTTTTCAATAGGTCTAGCAATTGTAAGTTCTTGCTTATATTGAACTTTTTTTTTTTTTTTTTTAAAGACAGGATCTTGCTATGTAGCTTAGGCTGACCTCAAACTAATGGCAATCCTGCCTCAGTAGGCATATGGCACAACATATGGCTTACTGTTTAAAAAAAGCTGTTTATATTTGTTTATTCTCAAGGCCCAGGCTAGCCTTGAACTTGCTATGTAGCTGGGAATAGCCTTGTGCGCTGGATCCTCTGACCTCCAGCCAGAGTACTGGTGTTACAAGCATGTCCTCCATGCCTGACTGTAGAGTGTTTTATTCTTTCATGTTCATGTTTTTGAGGGATAGCTTCCACGTGGGTGTCTGGAAATCCAGTAGGATCCTCTCGTCTTGTTTAACACTGTCCCCCAGGCAAGCGGCTTGCTTGCTTTCTCATCACTGTTTCCCCAAATGTCTTGTGAGTCCTGATGGTTCTTTTGTATTCTACAAAGGTAACACTAGACTGCCTGGTTTCAGGGGTGCTGTGGGTTTTCTCCGTGGGCATGTGGCCCCTGTTCCCTGGATGCAAGACGTCGCTGCTTCCAGTGTGGGGAGCTAGCTACCACCTCTGCAGGCTATGTGCTGTGCAGAGGTGGATGAGGAGGCCCTTAAAGGACCAAGGCTCCACACCTCACAGCACACACAGCAGAAAAGGCCAGCTAGGATGTTCCAGCTGCTCCGTATGGCTCAGCAGGGTTCCATTGCTGCTGGGATTGCTCAGGTTCTAAGTCTTACCTTCTTTTCTGTTTTGCTGAGACAGCATCTCAGTTTACAGCCTAAGCTGGAACTTACTACGTGGCCCAGGATGGCCTCTAATTTATGACAGTCCTCCCTGCCTCATGCTAGGACTATAGGAAAGAGACACTACATAAGTCATACTTTTTACTCCAAAGAAGCCTTTTTAGTTTAGTTTTCTTTGTTTGTTTTGGGTTTTTTTTTGCAATTATTTTTCTAATATCTCTCTAGAGTCCTGTTTTATTTTTACCAACTGCTTCCAACTGCTTCCTAGACATGCATTACCACCTCTATTTTGAGGTTTATTGTCATGACATTTTTCCTGTTTCTTGTTTTCTAGTGTCTTTTGTTTTTTGTTTTGTTTTTTCTAGAAGGTACCTTTAAATAACTCTCTGAGAATTCACGGACACTAAAACTTTTAGGTCCTTGTATGCATAAAATATCTTAAATTTGCAGCTATAATTGAATGATAGTTTAGTTGGGTATAAAGTTCCAACTTCCTGGTCTGAGAATATAGCTCAGTGGTAGAGCAGTTGCTTATCATGTGTGAAGCCTGGCATTCCTCTCCTTACCCCCAAGAGAGGAGAGAGAGGGAGAGAGAGGGAGAGGGAGAGGGGGAGAGAGAGAGGATACATGTTTATATGTGAACATGTGGGTTCATATGCATATGTGTGCATGTGAAGGCTAGCTGTTGAAATTAGGTGTCTTCCTGAACCATTCTCATTATTTCCTTTTTATCTTTTGAGGTGGGATCTCTGAATCACTGATGTGGCTAGGCCAGATGGCTAGTGAGCATCAGGACTTGATCTGTCTCTGCCTGCCCAGTCCTGGGATTACTGATGTAATCAGTAATCAGTTGGGAACTGAACTGCTGTATTCTGGAAGAGCAACCAGGGCTCTTAATTTTTAAGCTGTTTCTTCAGCCTCACACCTGTCTTTATGTGGGTGCTAGAAACTCAAACACAGGTCCTTGTGGTTGAGTGGCAAGCTTCCTGCTTCCTGGCCCACAAAGACATAAGCTGTTGCCAGGTGGGTGATAGTGCACGCCTTTAATTCCAGCACTTGGGAGGCAGAGGCAGGCAGATTTCTGAGTTCGAGGCCAGCCTGGTCTACAGAGGCCAGGCTATACAGAAAAACCCTGTCTCAAAAAAACAAAAAACAAAAAACAAAAAAACCAAAAAACAAAACAAAACAAAAATTGATTCCAGCTCCTGTTACCATGGAGACACACTCCCTCCCATGTCCCCCTTGCCATGTGTCTCCTCAAAGTGGGAGACAAAGCAAATCTTTCAGTTTCTTCTGGTTACATTCCTGATCACAGCTATGAGAAAAGTGACTAATACTTTATTGTAATCGGTCTCCTTCAGTCTCATTGTGTTTGGGAGATTTTATATTTATATTTATTTTGTGTGTATGAGTGATTTTGCCTGCACATGTCTATGCACACCATGTGCATGTAGTACCCTTGATGGCCAGAAGAGGGAGCGGAGCCTCTGGAACTGGTTGTGAGCAGCTATGCGATCTGGAAATGAAACCAGTTGCTCTTAACACCAGGCCACCTCTCCAGCCCCTAAATTTCTATCTTTTTTTTTTTTTTTTAAATTACCACAAGGGCAAATATGAATGGCCAGCTAGCTCCCTGTGTCCTTGTGGGCTGGCTTCATTCTCCTCTCTGGCTTACTTCCCATCCTTCCCCAGCACTGCCAACTGTCCAGCACCCCTCTATCCTTCCACCCTTCCCCACACTGCCAACTGTCCAGCACCCTCTATCCTTCACCTCATGATAACACTACTCTTCTCTCATACTCATAAAGACCGCTCAGTAAGGGTCACCCCACCTATGGCTGACAAAACCTGTCAGCTAGCTCTCCATCTCTCCCTAGACTATGTCTTCCCAGACCTGACTGAGAAGGTGGCCTCCATGGAAGACCCAGGCCAGGCTCCAGACCTGCCAAACCTCCCCTCCATCCTGCCCAAGATGGATCTTGCTGAGCCTCCCTGGCATATGCCTCTGGAGGAGGAGGAAGAAGAAGAGGAGGAGGAAGAGGAGGAAGAGGAAAGGGAAGAAGAGGAGAAGGAGAAGGAAGAAGCAGAGGAGGAGGAGGAAGAGGAGGAGGAAGAACTGCTCCCTGTGAGCGGGTCCCCAAGAGCCACCACACAGGCCCATGCCCCTTCACCTAGTACCAGCAGCACCAGCAGCACCAGCAGCCAGAGTCCTGGGGCCACCAGACACAGGCAGGAGGATTCTGGGGACCAGGCCACATCAGGCATGGAGGTGGAGAGCAGTGTGAAACCCACCTTGGCAGTGCCCTCAGTCACCCCAAGTACAGTGTCCCTGGGGGTTCAGAACTACAGCCAGGAGTCTGGGGGCACTGAGTGGCCAACTGGGGGGCTGGGGGTACAGTCTGAGGTTCCACAGGGAGTTGGTGAGGAGGCCACAGTGGGAACAGCTGACTTCGATGGCCAGCAGGGGGCACTGCCGTCCTCTTCACTCCCGCAAACAGTGCCTCCAAATGGGACTGAGGTCCCCAGTGAGGGTCCCCTTTACCCCAGAACCCCACACTCTTTCCCACCTGGACCCCAAGACACAGAGTCAACCCCCTCCTCTGCTACCTGGGGACAAGAAGGTCTCAGTGAGCAGCCCCTGGAGGGTCAGGCAGCGGAAGCTCACTCACTAACACCGTGGGACTCTACTCAGGTAAGACACAGGCGCACGAATCCCCTGGGTCCTGAGGGTGTCAGCAGCAGTGCGGTGTGATGGGGGCGTACCACGCTTTTCCCACCCCACCTGTCAACACCCACGTGCCCAAGTCATTGTTCATACACACAGGCTGCAGGAGGAAGGGACGGGGTGTTCACAAGTGCACAGGGCCAAGGCAAAGCCTCTGGATGAGCCAAGCCTCTTTTCCTCTGTGACACTCTTTAGCCTTCTGCACACAGGGTGGGGGTGTGATATGGCAGCTCAGGAGGGTGAGGTTGCCCTCAGCTCCCCAGAGCTCAGGCGGTCCAGAGGGCTCTCCTAAGGCCTGTGTGCCCTGCATTCATTCTCCTGCACAGGTGATCTGCAAGGATTGGAGCAACCTGGCTGGGAAGAGCTACATCATCCTGAACATGACAGAGAACATAGACTGTGTGAGTGCTGAGCTGACCCACGTGGAAGGGCCAGATGGGCAGAGGGAGGTGCCACAGTGGGGGCCTTGCCAAAGAGAGGCCAGCCCAGTCCAGGGCTGAAGCAGCACCTACCACTTAGGGAAAACCAAAAAGAGCTCTTTCCTACTTAAAACTCGAGGGCTCTTTCCTCCTTGCTTTCTGTAGTTTTGTGTTTTTGTTTTTTGTTTTTATCCCAGGCTGACATCAAACATAGTATGTGGCCAAGGATGATTTTGAACTCGTGAATCTCCTGCCTCCACCTGCCCGGTACTGGGATCTCGGGCCTGGTTTTACTCAGTGTCAAGCATTAGACTCAGGGTCTCATGTATGCTAGCTAGGGGAAGCACTTTACCACTGAGCCGCACCCCCAGCTCTCCCTCTTATTTCCATGTGAAGGAACTCTTGTTCCTGTGTGCTACCTGATGATAGTGAGACCTATTCTTTCTGTCTTAGGGCTTGGTGGGAAAAGATCTTGCTATATTGGCCAGTATGGCTTGGACTTTCTGGGTTCAGTCAAACCTCCTGCACCCACCTACCAAGTACTGGGAGTATAGTCAAGCACCATTGTTGCCCAACAATATCTTTTCTTTTCTTTTCTTTTTTTTTTTTTTAATGTTTTTATGCTGGAGTGTAGTGACATGTGCCTGCAGTCCCAACATGGTGGCAGCTGAGATGGGAATCAGGGTTCCGAGCCAGGTTGGGTCACACAGATGCTATCCCATAAAGGATGTCCCCCATCTTAGTTGCTTTTTTTTTATCTTGTGTTAGGCTTTTTAGAAGCAACATGTTAGTGTTTGTTCATAGCTCTCTAGAGAGACATCAAAAGGCTAATGGGAAGGCTGTGTGTGTGTGCATGAAAGACAGAGACAGAGATACCCAGAGCCTTATATAGGTCATGTGCTAGGCCGTCAATCACAAGAAGGCCACGTCTGAGCCTGCATGTGATTGAGATGGTGTCCCCATCTTAATCTGTGGCTGTGATAAAACATTCTGACAGAAAGAAGCTTGGGGAAGAAGAGCCATTTAGCCTACACTCCAGGTCATAGTCTGTCATTGGGGGAAGTTGGGGTGTGACTTAAAGCAGAACTCATGAATGAACACTGCCTGCTGGCCTGTCCACAGGCTCACACTTAGCTTTTTTATACATTCCAGGAACATCTGCTCAGGGAAAGGTGCAGGCCACAGCAGCTGGGCCTTCCTGTATCAATTAATAAGATAATCCCTCACAGGCATGTCTGTAGACCAACCTGTTCTAGGCAGTTCCTCAACTGAGGCAGCTCCTCTCAGATGCCCTAGGCTATGTCAAGCTGACAGTTAAAGCTAGCCTATGACTGTGGCTCCTGACATTAGGTCCTTTCTCCTGGGGTGACTAGACTGTTCTACTGGAAGTATGAAGAGTTGCTGTCTATGTTCTGGAAGCCAAGGCAGGGCAGAGGTTGGGTGTCTCTATATAATTAATGTGTTTGCATGAACTCTGGCACTCATTAACCCGGGTGCAGGACTGAAAACCCCACATATAGTTGTGCTAAACATCTCCATGGTCACAGGAACTCTGTTTTACTCTTGAAAACATGAACTCCCAGGGCGAGGGTGTGGCTCTGTGGTGCTGCTCAGCACAATCTTGGGTTCATTCCCAGCATGAGATGTGGGGGTAGAAGATGAAACAGAAAAGAGAAGATGTCCCATCTTCCCCAGGCAGAGAGACAGTGCTGTTGGTGTACCTTTTCCCAAGCACTGTATGTAGACTTCACGTCTCTCATCCAGCAGTCCATTGTTTCCTTTCTGACCTATGTTTGAAGAGAATGGGACAATGTGCGTTGAGGGCGGTGGGCCACACAGAGCCCTCATCTCCAGACAAGAAAAGGAGGAATGTGCCACTGCCCTCCCAGAGATGCTTTACAAGATGCAGCTACAGTTTTAGAACTTTGCACTTGAGATCTGCAAGGATAGTGCAGGCCAGCCAGCTTCTCCTGTTTTCTAGCTAGGACACAGGGGGTGGGAAGGGAGCTAGCAAAGACCAGCAGACGACACAGACACAGAATGATAAAGTAGCGAATACCAAGCTGATCTTGGAGTCTAGAAGCCAGGAGAATCTTTGCCCCAGAGATGAAGGATCCCATCCTGGTCATCAGGGAGGGCTGAAGAGCTCTGGCCTTTGCTTTAGTGCGGAGGGCTGGATTACCAGCAGACCTGACCCCGAAGAACAGCTACTGTCCCAGAGTCTGTGATTGAGTGAATTGAGATGTGAGGTAGCCTACATCTCAGATGGGAAACTGAGGCTCAGAATGTTGGAGGTCAGAGCTAAGAAATGACAGGATTTGAACCCTGGTACATTTTGTTCCAAAGCCAGTGCTTTCCCTGTCTTGCTAACTCTGAGTCAGGGAGACTTCGCTACACGGTAAAGGGTGTCATGCATGTGGCAGGGCAGCAGACAGGTAGAAGCCCGTCCTGCCCTCACATCAGTAACAACACTGACCACTTGACTGTTTGGGACAGAGCTGCTGACCAGGAAGCTAGAGTATGTCTAGACCTGAGCTGCACCTGGCTTTTGCTACGGTCACAAGGAGCAAGCCCACCATGAAAGTCAGCTTGGTGGATTTCAGGTTGGCACGACCACCAAGGGATAAGGATAGGTCCTTATCCTAGGTAGGAACCCAACAAGAGCAGCAGTTCATCTCTGCCTCAGGTGTCCCAGGAAGGCACTGGGTTGCACCCCACGGTGGCCTGTTGACATGTCTGTGACGCCACAGCATCCTGGAGAGCTGAGCATGTGGAAGAGGGATCTAGTTGGGACTCTTGGAGGCTGGAGAAATGGGGACAAAGCTGCTGAAGAGGAGCCAAGGGCGAGAAGAGAGTCTCTTACAAACAGCAGATGTGAGCCTAGGGGCAGCAGCCTGGCCTCTCTGCCAGAGTTCCTGTAGAGGGCTGGGTTTGTTTTCATGTTACACTCTGTAATTATACTTGACATAGTCATCTAAACAGCGAGTCTGAGGGGAAAGAAGCCACCTTACCCACCCCACCCCACCTCCCTTGGCCAGTTCCCAGGGGACTCTGAGTCATCTCATATGGGTTTTTCAAGCCCCTGCTGTAAAGGCATTCCTACTGCTCCCCCGAGGCTCAGTGACAGCCACATGGTGGAATGACCAGCAGAGCCGCCTGCTGGGATTTAATGCTGTCTTTGCCAGGATTGGACACTTGCCATGGGTATCATATAACCCCACGATAAGGGGTTGTCATTGTCAGTGCACAGATCCATGTCCCCTCTACCTGACTGACTTTGGGGCAGGCTCGCAGCTTTACCATGGTACTTAGAGATGGAAGTGAACAAGCTGTACCTGCCTGTGCCCTGCTCTCAGCTGGCCCCAGAGCCCACCAGGCTAGCCAGAGGGCCATCTAGGCCTTTGAGATCTGGGATGAGAGCTACCATCCGTCCTTGAGCTTGGCTCCTCTGAATCCCTAGGAAGTGTTTCGGCGGCACCGGGGACTACGGCTCCTAGCCCTGGTGGAGGAGGTACTGCCACGCCACCGCAGTGGCCACCGTGGGGACTGGCACATCTCTCTGAGCAAGCCCAGTGAGAAAGAGCAGCACCTGCTGATGACTCTTGTAGGAGAGCAGGGTGAGCAGATGGAGCTGTCCCACCGTAGGCCCGGAGTGGAGGTTCAGGAAAGAGATGGGGCTGTGAAGCTGGGAAACCTGACAGGCATGCTAGTGCAGGGCTCTGGATGGAATGAGACCTGGGTTCTGGGGATGAGGAGACAGGTATGAGCATCACACACTATGAGAGCTGGGCCCTTGGGCTGCAGAGGTGACTTCTAGCATCATGCCTTTCACGTAGTTTCCCAGGGGATCAACTCAACGGGAAGCAGGTCAGCAGGGGACATACATGGGCCCTGAGGTTCCTTGTGATTAGAAACAGAAGGGCAGCAGAGGAGGTTCAGGCAGCCTGTCCTAGAAGGGTTGGGGGGTGTGGAGACACCTCAGGGTGCTGTGGTGATGATGGCATTTTTCCTCCAGGGGTGGTACCCACTCAAGATGTCCTTTCCATGCTCAGTGGCATCCGCAGGAGTCTGGAGGAGGTAAGTGACTTGACCTGGCAGCCACTGCAGCATCTTCTACCGCCCTTGACTCTCAAAGAGTGCCTGGAAGAATTTACAGCCCGTTCCAGAACAGGGGTGTGTCTTGAGGCTCTGGCCATTCCCAGACACAAAGAGCATGTGTACGTTACCACCCAAGCAAAAGGACTGCACACTCCCAGGCCACAGTGAGAGAGTGGCCACGGAAGAGGGAATTAAGTAGGATGGTGTCTGATGAACATGGTAGAGGGGGAACAAGACAGGCCCTGCCCTACCAATGCTTCTCCAGGGGAACCTGAGGTGTGGGGGATGTCAGGAGCTGGAAATAGCCCTCCACAGTTAGAGGTGGCCCTGATCAGATGTGGTGGTCTGGCCCCTGCTGGGCTATGGAACACAAAGCTGGAGGTTCAGATAGCCCAGAGCTACCAGGGGCCTTGCCTGAGACCACCCAGGTAGCAAGGACCAAGTCTGCTGGATGGAAAGCTGCTGAGCTTCCTGAATGACTCTCAAAGCTCTTGTCATGGAGCTTTGGACCTCCAGCATTGTGTACCATAGCCCAGCAGGAGCCAGACTACCACATCTGATCAGCACCATCTCTAACTGTGGAGGGCTGTTTCCAGTCCCTGACATTCCCACACCTCAGGTTCCTCTGCAGTAGCACTGGTAGGGGCGAGGCCTGTCTTGTCCCCGCTCCACCAGGTTCTTCATGATCTCCAAATCTGGGCCCAGGAACACAGATGGAAAGTGGACACCTGTAAGGGTTTCACACAATGCAGGGAAGGGCTGAAGGCCAGCCTCTGCTCCAGAGGTCACTGATAACTCACTTTCCTTGGCTCCCTCCCTTCACCTGAAGCTGGACTGTAGGGAGCTTTCCCACTGGGAGAGAAGCCAAGCCAGCCAGAGCAGCCTGTAGTAGGGAGGCACATGCCACCTGCGATCTTACCACTGGGAAAGAGAAGAAGCTGGAGACCACAGCTGTGGGCTGCAGTTGGCATCCCCACAGAGGCCCCAGTGATGCCGGGCCTACTATGGATGGCCAGAATGATATTACCTTACCCCTAAAGAGGAAGCTTGCTTCAGGGCTCTGACTTTGTGTGGTGAACTTGAGACTCCCCCAGATGTTGTTGCTTTGTGAAACTGATGGGGACAGGTATGGGGCCTCATCTATTTGGGCCATGGCTGTCATGTCTCAGTGCTGTGCATGGCCAGAGCTGGTGCATTCAAAGTTGGGTTGGTACAGAAACACAGTGAAGGAAGTAAGGGGGCCGAGAATGTGGTCCTAGGAGAGGCTTGGAAGTGTTCTTGGATGAACCAATAAGGACAGAATGGTATGTCTCTCAGCACAAGTCCAGGCCCCCAGGGTTACCAGGGGCTCCAACTCACCCTTGGAATGTTAGCTCTCAGGACTTTCCTGATGCCTGGTCCCATACCCCCACCCTCAGATTGGCATCCAGAACTACTCTACCACCAGCAGCTGCCAGGCACGGGCCACCCAGGTGCGAAGTGACTACGGGACACTCTTTGTAGTGCTGGTGATCATTGGTGTCATCTGCTTCATCATCATTGTGCTTGGCCTACTCTACAATTGTTGGCAGCGCCGGATGCCCAAGCTGAAACACGTGGTGAGTAGGCCAGGTAGGGCTTGGGAATGAAGGGCAGAGTGTGGCTAGTATCAGTCAGTGCTACCCAGCAGCCTCACCTAGAAACCTGTACCAACTCAGTTGTGCTCAGTACCAGGCTGGGGCCTGCCACCTACCTCTCTGAGCCTGGTACTGTGTCTTCGAGGAGATACACAGTGAGGGGGTGTAAGTCTCACCAAGGGATCCCCCCTCTTCTTCAGCTCTTCCTAACCCCAGTGCCCCATTCTGCAAGGCTTGAGAGCACCTGCTCCCCTCCAGTGCTAGCAGCCAAGGGCTCCTGCAACCTGTACAAGAGAAAGGGGGCAGGTCCTGCTCATTCTGCCCTAGCTCACGGGATTTGCTGTCTCCTGTACCTTGCACAGTTGGAAGGGATCAGGTGACACTAGGGGGGAGGGGTCACAGGGTTTACCAAGCAGACGTTTAGGTTAGAGTTGCAGATACTTGTATCCTGGGCCCCAAGGGAGTAAATACCCTGGGGGCTTAGCGTGGCAAGCCACTATGCGCGCCTAGCGCTCTCTCCTGCTGCTGCTGCAGTCGCACGGTGAGGAGCTGCGCTTCGTGGAGAACGGCTGCCACGACAATCCCACGCTGGACGTGGCCAGCGACAGCCAGTCGGAGATGCAGGAGAAGCAACCCAGCCTGAACGGTGGGGCCATCAACGGCCCGAGCAGCTGGAGCGCGCTCATGGGCAGCAAGCGCGACCCTGAGGACTCGGACGTGTTCGAGGAGGACACTCACCTGTGAGCGCCGGGCCCCGGCCCCGCGCCCCTCCCGGCCCTCCACGCGGGCCACTATGCTTCCCCACCGCAGCAGGCGACCGCGGCGCAGCTCCCACCCCGCCCCGCCCGGCCCGGAGCGCTTGCCCGAGGCCAGCGCGCTCCCCGCGCCCGGACTCCATTAAAGCCGCCAAGACGCGCGGGCCGCTCCGCCTCTACGCCTGTTTCTTGCCTTCCCAAAGCCGCACTCCGGGGAGTGGGTGGGAAGGGCCTGGAGGAGTAGGTGGGGCTCTGGAGGCTGTCTGGGTGGGGTCAAGGGCGCGTGGGCGGGGAATTCTCTGGAGTTTGTGGGCGTGGTTAGGATATGTGAGAGGAGTGTAGGGAGTGTACGGTCTTCTGGGTGGAATCCAGGCCGGGTGGGCAGAGCCTGAAGTCGGCTGGGAAAGGTGCTGGTGGGCGAGGCCTCGGCCTGATGGGCGGGACCTGAACCGGGCAGGACTCAGGGCAGACAAGCGTTGTTAAGGTTCAGTATTCCAAGCCTGGGGGAGGTGCTGTCCTCAGAACTGAGTCCGTGTGAGGTGGGCGGGGCCTGCAGCGGACTGCTCTTCGGGTGAAGCTCCTCCGAGGGGGCGGGCTCTTGGTAGTGAGCTGTTCTTGGGGCGAGTGGACGGAACCTGGGAGAACTGAGTTGTCCTCTAGACGGGTGGGCGGGGTGAAGACTAGAGGTCCCCAGAGGCTAGGTGGGCGTGGTTGAGGTTACTGGGTGGGGCCTCGGGGAGCGGCCTTCTCGATGGGAGGACCGGGTTCGGGCGGGACGGTCCTCCGGACGCCAGGCGCCGCTGCGGAGCCGCAGGCGGGCATAGCTAGACCGTGCCGCGAGGGGCGGGGCGGTGAGTGTTTACATCCGGCCGGGCACAGACAACTCCCGAGATCGCTCGGCCGAGGGTCCAACCTCTTTCGCCATGGACACCAGCGACCTGTTTGCCAGCTGCAGGAAGGGGGACGTGGGCCGTGTGCGGTGAGGATCTGACGTGCAGGAGGCGGGCAGGCGTCCGCAGGGCTTATCGGGCACGGGTGTGCGGTCGGGCGCCGTGGGGTTCCCGAAGCTGACCGAGTCCAGAGAGATCGGGCTCCAGGTCCCTTCCTTAACTCGGTGCAGGGGAAACGACTCCTCTCCGTGGAGGTTCCAAGAGACGCAGGCTCTGCTGGTGCAGCCAGTTACGAGCCTGGAGCCGAGACCCTGGTCTCCGTGGGCAGGCAGGGAAGAGAAAGGATCCTGGCCCTTACTTTTCTTTGATAGACTCCTTTCTCCCGTGGCCCTTCCTTCCAGATACCCTGGTCCTCATCAGAGGTGTCCAGACTGCAGCCCTCTCCGAAACCCTCCTTAAGTTTGTCCCCAATAACGGATGCGGCCTCAGAGTTAATGATCTGTTCCTCAACTTGAGTGCAACTCTGAGAGCCCGGATCTTGCCTTGATAGTCTCCTTGGGCTGCCATATTCCAGTGATCGCTTTCTGGTTCATGACCTCTTTTCAATATCTTATCAATTGTTATTTCCACTTCCTATTTCTTCCATAGATCTGTTCTGCTCTCCCTCCCCCAGTGCCTGCATCAGCTTTCCTCTGGTTTCCCTGTCATCGTCTCCCCAAGCTGCCTTAGGGGCCCCATCACCTTCCCTCTCCCAAATATTACAAGAACCTGGGGCTTGGCCTCTGTCCTTGAAGCCATCACCCAACTCACAGTTGCAGGCCCTTGCCGCCCTGTGTAGTCCCCGGCCTTGCCCTTCTCAGAGGCATCTCTAGCCCAGAGAGATGTGGCCTCCTTCCCCTTCCTAGTTGTCTCTCTCCCAGATCGGAAGCAATTCTGATCCGGGCTTTGAACTTCCTGCCCAGGTACCTGCTGGAGCAGCGAGACGTGGAGGTGAACGTGCGGGATAAGTGGGACAGCACCCCTTTGTGAGTGTGAGCGGTGGGGTAGCTGGGTGGGCAGGGTGGGCCTACCCTACTGACAGCTTCCCCCTTTCCTAGGTACTATGCCTGCCTCTGTGGGCATGAGGAGTTGGTGCGCTACCTGTTGGCTAATGGTGAGAGAGGGTCAGGGTCTGACTGTAAGCTCTGAGACCTTGCTACATGTTTGTATGCACCCTTAATTGCTTGTCAACTCCCTAAAGTCAACAAATGGTACTCTCTAACCCTCTATCCACCTTCTCACGTTACCCTTGATACCCAGGCCAGTTCTGGGGCTGTCTCTTGTACTATACCACCATTGGTCTGCTAAACTGACTCTCTGACTTCCATATTTATAGGCAGGAAGATCTTTCCACAGCAAAGCTGATGGGAATGTTGGAGTGTTTGGGATAAAAGCACTTGGGCATGGTGGCTCACACCTGTAATTAAATTATTGGGAGAGAGGAAAGTCAAGGCAGGGGGATTATCTTAAGTTCAAAGCTAGTCAAGGCTACATTGAGAGACCCACTCCTTTTTTTTCTTCCTTGAGACAGGGTTTCTCTGTGTAGCCCTGGCTGTCCTGGAGCTCACTCTATAGACTAGGCTGGCCTCAAACTCAGAAATCCACCTGCCTCTGCCTCCCAAGTGCTGGGATTAAAGGAGTGCACCACCACTGCCCGGCTGAGAGACCCACTCTTAATTCCTCTGGCCTTACCTTCTTTGGCTCTCCCATCCCCTCACTGGCTGCCCATCTACACTTGGTCCCGACCCATCTCCTACCTCAGGGTCTTCTCAGTTGCAGTACTTCCTGCTTAGACTGGACTTCCTTCCTAGATCTGTGCATCTCCCACTTCTTTCAAGTCCCTGCACTTAGCCACCATACTGGCCTTCACAGCTTCCCCATGTGGCAGCCACTGCCATAGTCACCCTTGGTTCTGTTTTGTAATAATGGCGGTTGTCGCATAGTAAACTACTCATGTGTCCCACTAGTGCAGGTTCAGTTGGGGCAGGGATCTGCTGGTCATCAAGATGGCTGTTTACAGGGCCAGCCATGCAGTCTACTCTTAGCTGCATATAGTCCCATATTTACATATGTATTCATGAATATGCCTGCATCTAAGTGCACAGATTGTATGCCCTTGGCCTTCCCAAGGGTTGCCTGGGCCACCTTGGCAAGGAAGGGCCTCTAGGGCTTCTAGCCACTACATATGGGAGCTGTGGAGGAGGGGAGGCCAGAGATCTTCCCAGACTAAGTGTCTCCTTGACTCTAACTGATGAGCATTGCTTCGTAGGAGCCCGCTGTGAGGCCAACACCTTTGATGGAGAACGGTGTCTCTACGGAGCGCTGAGTGACCCCATTCGCCGTGCACTGAGAGACTACAAACAGGTCACTGCGTCCTGCAGGAGGCGGGATTACTATGACGATTTCCTGCAGCGGTGAGCTGGGGGCAAAGCTAGCAGCACTGGTGGGGTTGCTGCACCCTCTCAGTAGGTTCAGGCGGGTGGGTGTGCTGAGTGGTCTTGGTGCACCAGCAGTTGCTTGGGTGATGCAACCCTTCCTGGCTTTTCCCAGGCTTCTGGAACAGGGCATCCATAGCGATGTGGTCTTTGTGGTACATGGAAAGCCGTTCCGGGCCCATCGCTGCATCCTTGGTGCTCGCAGTACCTACTTCGCCAACATGCTGGACACCAAGTGGAAGGGCAAGAGCGTCGTGGTTCTCAGGCACCCCCTGGTGCGTCCATCTGCCTTGGGAGAGAGGGCCAGCTTCTGGGAGAGCAGTTAGATCATGCTGGGTGGTAGCCTCTGACCTTTCCTTTCTACTCTGCCTGCAGATCAACCCGGTGGCCTTTGGGGCTCTACTGCAGTACCTGTATACAGGTGACTGATGACCCCTTGGGCTGGGACAGCAGCACACCCAGGGTGGCCTAGAGCTAATGTCACCTTTGGGGAGGAGGAGTGTGCCCAGCATGACCTGTTTGAAGAGAACAGGTCCTTAGGTCCTTCTGGATGAGGAAATCAAGGTATTGAGTAGGAATCACGCTTAGGTCCTCACTCAGCCCCCTAACCCTCCAGGTCGCTTGGACATCGGTGTGGAGCATGTGAGTGACTGTGAGCGCCTGGCTAAGCAGTGCCAGCTGTGGGACCTGCTGGACGACTTGGAGGCTAAATGCGAGAAGGTGTCTGAATTTGGTGTGTACAGGGTCTCAGTCCAAGGTCTTAGGTCACAGCCTGCAGCTGTGGTCCAGCTCTCTTAGTCCCTTCTGTCCTCTCCCCCAGTGGCTTCCAAGCCTGGCACGTGTGTGAAGGTGTTGACTATTGAGCCTCCTCCAGCAGATCCCCGGTTACGGGCAGACATGGCACTGCTGGCTGACTGTGCCCTGCCACCTGAGCTGCGGGTACTGAAGGACATGCTGGCCTGGTGGGCAGGAGGGGTGTCTAGGGATGGGGCGGTGGAGGGCAGGTTCCACAGAGCTGGGTTCCCCTCCTAGGCCAACCTAGAAGCTACTTCCCTTTCCTGAACGGCTTTGCTCTGAAAGGTGCCTTTCCTATACCAGGGTGACCTTGGAGAACTGCCCTTCCCATGCCCCGATGGCTTCAGCAGCTGCCCTGATATCTGTTTCCGAGTGGCTGATTCCAGCTTCCTCTGCCACAAGGTACCCGTCCCGCTCCTGTCCACACTGCTCAAGTCCTGGGCTAGCCTTCTGGGGACAGATTCCAGCCCTGGTACTTTCTGAACTTGCTTCCCTCAGGCTTTCTTCTGTGGCCGCAGTGACTACTTCCGGGCCCTTGTGGATGACCACTTTCGAGAGAGCGAGGAGCCGGCAGCCTCTGGAGACCCCCCAGTTGTCACCCTGCATGACATCTCCCCGGAGATCTTCACTCACGTGCTGTACTACGTATATAGTGACCATACCGAGGTGAAGTGTGGCGCCCGGCGGCAGGGCAGTGGTGAATGGAGCCCTGGGCTGTCTGCCACAGGGTTGTCACAGTCCTTGGGTCATTCCTACCTGTAGCTGTCCCGAATTCCTGAGTCAGGCCTGTGGGAGGCTGTAGGCAGGACCAAAGGTTCCCTCTGTTGGTATGTGTGTATGGCAGTGCAGCGGGGCACTATACAGGAGAGAAGTATGTTTTCCGTTGGGTCTGAGGGGTGAGGTGACTTTCTGGGGTCCCAGGGTCCCTTTGTCTGGCTTCTCCAGAGCATGCCCACAAATCTTCCCACAGAAGGTACTGTTTTAAGGCTGGTCGGCCATATGGTATCATCAGGGCTGTTCAGCTGAGAATGCTGTTCTTCAGGAAAGGGCTTTGTAGAAATGGTGGCTCTGACCCCCAGGCTGTGGCTCCCCCATCCTCTTTGTTCTCTGCGGCTCCCGCCAGCCGGCCCCCTCTGTATTAGGTTTTGTTACTGTCCTTCCTTCTGTCACTCTCCCCCACTTCCTTTCTCATGGCCTGCCACTCCCTCTGTGGTAGAGTCTGGAATCCTGTGTCACAAGCTCCCTCCTGAAGAAGCTTTGTACCCCAAGAACATTCTTAATAGCTCAGAGTGGGGATTGGCCTCTGAACATGTCCTAACAGTAGATGAGTCTCTTGTGAGCTGTGTGATCTTAGGCAAGTGACATACCTACTCTGTTTCAGTGTATCCCCCCCAGAAGATGGAGAATAAATATGTTTCTTGTGCATATATGACCAAATGACCAGAGAATAGTTAGATGGCAGAGTGACAGCCAAAAATGTGGTGGCATAGTCTCTCTATGTTTTTTTTTTTTTCCCCTCTGCTCAGTCCTAGGCCACCCAAGGTCAGGCTGAAACTGGACCCTTGGTCTTAGCCAATGCCTAGCTGTCCCTTCCTCAAAATTGTGTGGAATTTCACAGTGGAAGAAGCCATTCCCAAGCTGTGGACTGGAATAGAAACCTCCAGCTCACTTTACTTTCTTTCAAGTTTTTCAAGGCTGGCATGTGTATCTCTGCTCCACAGCTGAGGGGACGGAGGCGCAGAGGTGAAGGGACTTGCCTGGGATCCCACAGCTGGATGGGGAGAGCTCAGGTCTATGCCTGAGCTCACACTGCTTTTCCTGGAAAGGCCTGTAGCCTTAAGCACTGGCCTGAGGCATGGGATCCCTCCTCCCCTGAGTTTCTTCTGCCCCTTGCACCCTCAAGGACCTGGGCCAGGCTCCAGAGATGTGAGTCTCTTGTGTTTCCACTGAGGTTTCCTCCCTGGACCCTGGGAGCCCTTGATGATCACTGGTGTCCTGTTGTCCCTTTTTGTGTCACAGCTGCCTCCTGAGTTGGCCTACGATGTGCTGAGTGTGGCTGACATGTACCTTCTACCTGGCCTGAAGCGGCTGTGTGGCCGCAGCCTGGCCCAGTTGCTGGAGGAAGATAGTGTGGTGGGTGTTTGGCGCATAGCCAAGCTGTTCCGGCTGGCCCGGCTGGAGGACCAGTGTACCGAATATATGGCCAAGGTCATAGAGAAGGTGGGCAGGGGTGCAGTGAGGGGAGCTTGTGAGGGTGGGATGCAGCCCGTGCTGGGATGCAGCCTTCCCTGAGCCGCTTTTCTATAGCTGGTAGAGCGAGAGGACTTCGTGGAGGCAGTGCGAGAAGAGGCAGCAGCTGTAGCAGCCCGGCAAGAGACAGACTCCATTCCACTTGTTGATGACATCCGCTTCCATGTGGCCAGCACAGTCCAGACCTACAGTGCCATTGAAGAGGCACAGCAGCGACTTCGGGCACTGGAGGACCTGCTTGTGTCCATTGGCTTGGACTGCTGAGCCCTTCCATCTGGCAGCCCTGTGGCCAGGGCTGCTACAGTGACAGGCATGCGCAGAGTGTGCATGCAGCAACTGTTGCTCTTGCACGCTTGATGGCATTACAGTGGGCAGAGGGGACTCATTGTGTTCCTGGGGACCTCACAGGATGTTCTTGGGACGAGCCGCCTCCTCCAGTGCACAAGGAAGCCCCAAGATTTGGGGCAGGCACCACTCAGGGAAAACTGGGGTACGGTAGGCTTTGAACTTAGTCCCATCTTCCCCAGCACCCTCCCTGCTCCCTCCTGGCTCTCACCCAGCCCTGGCTTGCTTCAGCCATTTCCATGTACAGGGCTGGACAGGACGTAGGGAGTGTGTGGCAATAAAGCTTGAATTCACTCTGGGAATCTGAGCCTGTGTTGGGGGGCAGCTTGGGAGGGCAGGGTTTGGGCAGTGGAGCTGGTGAGGAGAAGAAGCTGGGGGCTTGGGCATTCTTAGCGGAACACGCTATGGAAAGTGACCCAGAGGCTTGGAGATCAAGTTCTCTGAGCCAGTAGGCCTGTACCCCTGCCACTTAACCACAACAGGAGTGACTCCATGGCCTAACAACAGAGACAGACATTAGAGGAATATGGTATTTGCTGGATGCCCTCAGGCCTATTGACCACAACACCCCCTTCACACACACACACACCCATAGACCTTTGCTTTGTTCCCAGTGCTAGACAGCTGTCAGTCTGTGCTTGTTATCCTAAAGTGTCATAGATCTCACCTTTGTGTTTGTTGTTCTCCAGAACTTTCTAGATTATTTTCCTCTTCTTTATCAGTGCATTTCATTTGTTTTGCTCTTGTGTGTTGATCTTTCGGGGAAAGACCTGAAGCTGCCAGCTAGGACAAGTGGCCTTTAGACAGGGTTGCTGGCAGAGTATTGCAAAGGTGGAAGGTAGTTTGCCTGAGCCCACCACAAACAGAAGGGAAGACGGGGAGGGAGGGCTCCTCACTGCGTCTATCTTTGTACCTGTCCCTACCTGTCTTGAATTCCTACTGAGTTCTAAACTGGGGATGAACATTTAAGTGTGTAGTGGCCACATCTGGTTTGTGGTGAGCCAGGGTGTTTGTGAAGCATGTACAGGAACTTCCTGGGGGGAGGTGCCAGCCAAGCTGGGGTATGACAGTGACTTGCATCTTTAGGCTTGTTATTTTGAAACCACAGGGACAGGAAGGATGGGGATGCAGGCCCCACACAACCCAGGATGTGTGGACTTCAACTTCAGAAAGTAAAGGAAAAGTTTTAAGTTACCATGCATTTCTTCCCAGGTGTGATTATGAAATCAAGTCCATCTTTTGTATAGATGGTATTTGAAATTAGAAAGTTTCCATCTTTCATCAGACATTAGGAATCTGAGCAAAGGAATTTCAGTGCCCCGGAATCCATATTCTCCACCAGGTTCATCAATGCAACAGCAATCAGGTTGGTCCCCGAGGACCCAGACCGTGGGTCAGAGTGGACACGAGTTCCCCACACACTGCGCATGTGCCCAGTTCCCCATCTTAGTATGAGGCAGAAACCTTCCTGCCTACTGCAAGTAGGAAACACCAGCCTTGTTACCAGTTAGGGTCCTTCCCCCCTTGTTACCAGTTAGGGTCCTTCCCCCCTTGTTACCAATGGGGTCCTTTCATCCTTGTTACCAATGGGGTCCTTCCCCCCTTGTTACCAATGGGGTCCTTCCAGCCTTGTTACCAATGGGGTCCTTCCGGCTCTGCCCAGATCGTGGCTGTGAGCAGGTGAGATGGCTGTCCCTAGAGGCTGGCGTGATGTAGAGCTGGGGTCTGGGTGCTTCAGGCTGCAGAAATGAGAGATTTAGGACTCCAGGTGACCAGGCTGGGGATTCATCACTCTGGGCTATATTTAGCTCACAGTGGCCTGGGTGGCATGTAGGTCCTCCGAGTGAGGCTGCCCATCAGCTGGTCAGACCCCTTTGTTCTGAGTCTTTCCAGTGAGAAGCATTAGGGAAGGGGACACATCTAGTGTTGGTCTCGATTGTTATCCTTCAATGTTTGGCAGCAGCAAGTGGTGCCCACTATTCCTGCAGCCTTCACTCTCAGGACCTGTAACCCTGTAAGTGACACATCTTGTGTGCACCTTAGAAATCTGACGACTCAGCTGTTGGCAGCAGCCAGGGCCGCATTCTTGTGTAGCCTGGCAAGTTTGGAGTCCTCAGTCCTTAACACTGTCTTTGGCCCAAGGTTTGGTACTCTTGGCCCTGAAGACAGTTCTTGGAAACTCTTTCGGTGACTGGGGCCCACAGTTTCTCCTCCCTGGTTCCTTCCAGGCTTAGTTGTGTCTCAGTCTCCATTCTCCACAGTCTGTGCTTCCTGCTCCCATTCCTGCCCTGGCTGCTCTCGAACTCATCAGCTGCTCCTTTGGCCCCGCCCCTTCCGCAGCTTGGCCTGTGACCACTCACCTGCCACAGATGCTACTCTTGCTTCTGCCTTCACCAGGCTGCTGCTTTTAGTTATCCGCTCAGCCTGTACCATTGATGGTAGACAAGAACAGAACAGACCACTTTAAAGAAGATGTTTCCTGGGACTAATGCTGTATCAGCAGAGAAGGGGAGCACAGGAGGGCATCTCTCTGCTACTTATGAATGGAGGCCTGACAGCCTGCTTATATACAGCTTGCGGAAAGCTATTTGGACCAAGCATAGCCTCGCCTCCTAGCACGCAAGCCACGGGAATCTGCTAGACCACCTGGGGATGTGTTCCTCCTCTGGTTTGGGTGAAAATGGCTGCAGGGTCATCTAGGGCTCACCCAGCCTCAGGACAGCCCTAGCTGAGGCTGTGCCTTCAGCCGCTGGGACAATCAGATGTGCCTGATTGAAAGGACACTTGCATAGTTCCCTTTAGGTATCTGTGGAATGTTCCAGATGGCTGGTGCTAACAAGGGAGTGGAGTTGACAGTTCTTTTGTTCAGAGCAGCCAAGCATACTTCAAAAGCAAACTAGCTAGTTAGGGTGACACATTGCTCCCATCTCAGAGCCTTTAGGTTATTTATAGGAAAATGAACATGAGAACTTAACGCTAATAGTAGTTGGTTTTATTTTGTTTGTTTGTTTTTTGTTTTTTTGTTTTGTTTTTGTTCTTTTTTAAACAGATTGGTTTCTGTCGTAGTTTGGGTTTCATTGCTGTGAAGAGACACCATGGCAACTCTTATAAAGGAAAACATTTAATTGGGGCTGGCTTACAGAGGTTTAGTCCACTATCAACATGGCAGGAAGCATGGCAGTGTGCAGGCAGATATGGTCCTAGAGGAGTCAAAAGTTCTACATCTTGATCAGCAGGCTTTGCGCCACACCGAGCAATGCTCGAGCATAGGAGACCTCAAAGCCCACCTCCACAGTGACACACTTCCTCCAACAAGGCCACACCTACTCTAGCAAGGCCATCCTCTAACAACACCTCCTAATAGTGCTACTCCCTCTGGGCCAAGCCTTCAAACTGATGAGTCTAGGGGGACCATTCCTTTTGGAAACCACATTTCTTCTGAGACTGGGGACTTGTACCTCAGAGTAACCTCAAAACTGGCTATAATAGCCTAGAATGTGTAGGCACGATTGTATCCAAGCTGGCGCTGGTTCCTGATACACTGTAGCAACAGACTATTCTACTGTGCATGTGCGCCTCCGAGTGGGTGTGTACTGCGCATGCGTCCCTCCTGAGCAGGTGTATGCTAATGAGGGTTTGACAGGGAACCAATCCTGGAGGACTTGGTGGCTCAGGCTCGGGTATATAAGGGGCTGTCTCCAGACAGTCAGAGCCACTCCACGGAAGCAAGCAGACCTGCAGCACCTAGGAAGAAGAAGCAGAAGAAGAAGCAGAAGAAGCAGAAGCAGAAGCAGAAGAAGCAGAAGCAGAAGCAGTAATATCAAGAAGAGCCGTGCCATCAAGAAGAGCTGTGACACTTAAGAACCTAGGAGAGCTGTAATACCTAGGTACCTTAAAGAGCTGTAACACCTGGGTACCTAGGAGAGCTGTAACAAAAGAATATTCCTGAGTAAACCGTCGAGAGAAGTCCAGGTGTTCGGTCGTTATTGCTGCTGGTAGGCAGCAGAAGCGCCGCACAAGAATGGGCCTGAATTTGTGATTCTCCTTCATCCACCTCTCAAATGTTTAGGATCAGAGGCACACAGCACCCACCAAGCTTGGGAACTTAGCTCCTTAAGGGGGACCTTAGAGCCGCAGCCAGTGTGACAGCTCAGGCCCAGAGTCCGAGACCTTGTAAACCCAACAGCGCTCTCAGCACAGCATGCATCCCTGCTTGCAGACTCAGCAAGGACATTTGCACTGGTGGAGGCCAACCACCATCCTTTATTTGTATGAATAATTCCATTTGAGCCAAGAAGCACAGCTCCTTGGCGGCCACCAGGGGGCACACGTCTGAGCACCAAGGAAGATGAACAGGTCCCTGAGATCTATTGGCCATGGAACCTGCTGAGCGGCAGTGGCCACAGCTGATGGGGCACCATTCAGTAGTGTGGTCTCAGCTTTGACTCTGCTAGCAGTGGTACCTTCTGAGGGGACCAGCCTGGTCCTATAGGACAAAAACTTTTGCTCTAGGGAGCAGCCCTTCTCGCAAGGCCAACTGCCTTCATCTGAAGGATGGGGTGTCCTAGGAGGCTATCCTGTCCCGAGATTGGCTTGGCATAGGTGGGGCGGGGCGTTCTGTCCTTTTGGTGTCTACAGTTCCTGAATTCCAAAGTCAGTGCAACGCCTATCTCTGGGCCTCTTAGTTTGAAGTGAGATGTGCTTAACTATGCCTGGGCACAGAGGGGAGCTGCTGACACAAAGTAACACAGTCACAAAATGAAGGCAGGCAGAGGTGCGAGGCTGTTGCCCAACTTTCTATGTGGGACAAAATGAGGAGTTGGAGGCTTTTAGCAAAAGCAGCTTCTAAGAAGCTCTTGGAAGATGTGAGGGGACAGATCAGTATAGCTTCTATATGGGGCTTTTAGAATGAAGAAAACACCTGCCTTTAACTTGACAGTTTATATTCTATATTTTGTGTGTTGAAACCCAGGGTTTGCACTCCCCTGCTGAGCTATGCCCTAGCTCTGGTTATGTACTGAACAGTTTTAAGGTCTTATGCATTTGGGGGAGATGTCTGCTTTCTCTGGTCAGGCATGGGTAGGCCTCTGAACCAAGTTTACTGGCTGTGCAGGCTGCTCCCTCTCTGCAGGGTTTGTGGATATACCTATGGTAGTCTTTCTTGAGTCCTTGAGGGGACATCTGTCCAGGTCTGGGAGACAAAGGTGAAGGTCCTCAGGCCTCAGTAGTGTTCCATGAGGCCTTGCTGGGTGCTGGGGGACAGAGGGGTATGTGGCTCTACCATAGCTGTGGCTGTAGCAAATCACTGCATTCTTGGGTTTCCAACCAGCCACTGGAGCCCACCACCCATGGGGTCGTGATGAGCCTTCACCAGTCATTCATCATGTGAACCCTGCCTCCCTGGGAAGTAGAACCAGAACCCCCAAAAATGGGCAGTGAGCATCTTTGGCTGACCGATAGTCTCCTTCCCTCCAGAGAGCAGGGGCGGGTGTTCTCTCTTTCCTCCTGGACCCCAAGGCTGCTGTCACCTCCCAAGCAGCTTCGCCATCCCATTGGTCAGACACTGCCGGCAGGTACCTGCCTCATTGCTCTGACCTTTGTTCTCCCTAGGCCGTTCTGTCCTTCTCTCCCTGCAGGCCTGCGTGCTGCAGGTTCATCTGGCAACAGACCATGTCCCATGTTTCAGTTCCTCTTATAGCCCACTGGTGGTTCATTTCCCTGTCTCTTCAGCTGTGGCCATGCCACAGGCAAGGTGGTCCTGATGCAAAGAAGTACTAGATGCAATTCCTAATTCCTGTTCTATTCTTTGAAAGGCGCATGCCCAAAAATCATGCACCTGGTCTTTCTGCAGGTGCTCATCCATTCCCTTGCTCCTAAGAACCATAAGTCCCTGGGAAGGAGGAATCTCCCTTCTTCCCTTTTCCCACTGAACCTTCTGCAAGGCTGACTGGAACTTCAAAGGTTGTAGAGAAGCTGAGATATTATAGGTCAAGAGCCTAATTACAATTTATCATGGGTTATCTTCAGCCTCTTTAATAGCCATTCCCTGTCTACCTCAGCGTCTGAGCATAGCTATGATTAATAGGCAAAATCCTTTGAAATGTGTGTTAACCTCGCTGGGCGGTGGCTTCCATCAACCAAAAAGCTAAGCATGCCTTTGGATACATCTGAGGTCTACAGCAGACTTTCCGAATTCACTTTAACTTGTTATATTGGTTACTTTTCCTTGCTGTAATAAAACCATGACCAGGAGTGGCTTAGTCCATCCATGGTCACATACTTCCTCCAGCAAGACACTTAACTTTCCCAAACAGCACCTCCAGTGAAAGGCCAGGGCCTATGGGGGACATTTATTATACAAACCATTACACTTGTGTACCTAGCGTTTCCGTCAATGTATTTGAGAAGCACCTCGATCCATGTCTTTAACTCTGTTACTATAAAAACTTCATGAAACTTGGACATTGGGACGTGGAATCCTGAGTGGCCTGAATTCATGTTCCCAGGCCATGGTCATTCATATTTAGCTCCAGAATAAATGATCTCTTATCCCCTTGGGGGTGAGCGCTGTGTTTTTGGACACTCCCTCTTTCCATCTTCCCTCCTTTGTTCACCTTGCTCATTCATCCCTTCACAGCCTCCTGCATCCGTTCTCACACATTCTCTCACTCCCTGTATCCACTTATGTATTACTTTTCCCTTTGCCCCTCCTCCCACTCAGTCCCTTTCTCCCTCTGTAGTCCCACGACACAGAATCTCTGGGGATCCTCTGGATATCAGATAGGAACATGCCCTTCTCACCTCATGACCCTTGTAAGGGACAGTGGGCTGCCCAGAGGACAAATGGCCTATCATATCCAATGGGGCGGGGTAGTGATCGAGAAAGCAAGAATGGGATAGGGAGGCGGTCAGTGATGGATGGTACAGCTTGGAAACAGCTCACAGCAGGGACTTTGGCCTTTAGTAAGTGGGGGACTCAAGAGACCTTTGCATTAGTGGAGACTTCACTCCTGACTTGGCAGGGTCCCGAGGGAGCTGGTGTTCCCTAGCTCTGATTTTGTCACGCAGGCACATGATGCACTCATGTCCCTGTCCCTGCTCCAGAAGATCACTTCCCCCCTTTTAGTGTTAGTGATTCTTTAACCAGACACATATGCATCTCTAAATGAAGTCATGCATGAAGGCTGCCAGCCCAGGTGCTGGCATTTGGTCAGAGTGAAAGTGGGCCAGTCTGATTCTGGTGACACTTTGAAAGCAGAGCTGTTTGGTCAGGAGATTGTGGGGAGCAAGGGGAGGTGCCCAGGAGGCCAGCGACAGATGCTCTGGATCATCCACAGCCAGGGGACAGGCATGAGTAAAGATGGGGTGTGGCCATGCTAGGTAGCCAACATAACAGCAAGCTGTTAAGGCTGCCTGAGCACAGGGGGTGGGGCGGGGGTACTATCCTCTAGCATGACCCCCCTCCAAGAATGGAGGGGAGAAGAGAAAATCCATGCATCTAGTTTGACAATTGTCCCTGAAAGGACTGCTGAGTCCTCGCCAGGTGACTGGCACACGACTTCATTGCTTCAAGCACAGGCCTGAAGTCCTCTTAGCAAGAGGGTTGACGCCCAGGACGAGAGGCCAGGCAGACAGACAGACACAGGGCTCTCCAAAAGCACGTGGTTTATTATGGTGAGCTGTAGTGCACATTGGTTTCTTTAGTAATTCTAAGCCGATACAGGTTCCCCACTAGGAGTATACATGGGGAGTGACTGGGCACGGTGACGGTGACGAACCAGTGAGCCACTGTGATTCTTAAGAGAGTTACATTAGCAATCAGGAGAGAAAGGGAAGTGTGAGGTGACCCCGAGGCAGGATGTGAGCAGAGCACCCCCGCTGCTCCCATGGCGGTCCGCAGGACACCCAGAAGCTGAGGGGCCATGGTGGAGGGAGGCTGTCCCTCTACCTCTAAGGAACTGGGGCTTAGTGATTGAGATGATCCACTGCCTGCAGGTGGCACCTTTTCCTTAAAAGCTTTTCAGGCCCTAAGTCCATGGTTGTTGGAGAAGCCCACGGATGTTCTGTCCTTACAGGTTCTGGCTCCCCTCCTTCATCTGGGGAGGACCACCAGTGGTCCCTTGCTGGCTTCCACCTTCTTCAGGGCCAAGCCTTGTGTGTCCTAGCATTTTTTCCACACCCCAGTTCCTCGGCATCCTGGTGATGGGGGATGACTGTGAAGCCCTAACAGTCAGGCTTCCTCCAGTGCCAGGGGCGGAGTCTGTACAAGGCTGGCCTCGCTCTCTACAGACGGAGCCCTGCGCTGGTCCCGAATTTTGTCATGTGGGGGCATGACCCTTACAGGCTTCATAAGACTGTCTCAACTTCAGATCATCCCACCCCTGTTTTTTAGTGTTAGTGATTCTTTAACCAGATACAAATGCATCTCTAAATGATGTCATGCATGAAAACCGCCAGCCCGGGTGCTGGCATTTGGTTTGGAAAAGTGGCGTTGTCAGCATGTGCTTTTGGGAGCAGCCTTGGGTGGCTCCTGGTAAGAGTCACAGATCTGGGTACAGTAGTCTGCTGGAATGGATTCCTTTTTTTTTTTTTTTACTTAATGGAGAGCAGAAATACCCCATGCCTGTCCACTGCTGTCCAGGGTTCCCTGAGCAGGAGGGAGTGCTGGCTGTCCCTCTTCACACACTCTTTCTATCTTTATTTTCTAAAGAGAAGGAGAGCTAAGAGGGGGCCCTGAACAGCTCCTGGGCCCTTCCTTCCCTGCATGCAGTGCTTGGGCCCTGCTGAAGGGCACAGTGACCTTATGACCTATAGTAGGTGGTCAGCCTCTGACTGCTATGCCTGGTCAGGGCCACCAGAGGGGGCAGAGGGCCTTCCCCAGGACCTAGAATAAACTCCAGAAAGGACGCCCCAGATTCCACCTTCCTGGAGGCCCACCCGCCCCTTCCAGCAGCCGGGCAGTTCTCCTTGGCAGCAGCGCCCCTTCCCAGGGTTCTATGTGCATTAACATGACTCCTGAGGTAACAGCAATGCCCTCTGTAAAGATGGAAGTGCTCCGAGAGAGCAGTGAGCCCCAGTTATTGCTGGCGCTAAGTGAGGCCTTTGGACGGGCACCTGAGAGGACGGGGGGCTTGGGTTTCACTGCTTCAGGGTAGCCTCTATGAGGCCTGGCCGGGCCATCGTGCTGCAGTCTGGAATGGGGTGCAGACGGCTGTGGCCCCTGTCTGCGGATAGTCATTGAGTGCTCTGTGCTGTCCCTGGCAGGCAGCCAGCACCATGGCTCCATGGGAGTCTCTCCTGCCACCAGAGGTAGCTGTGCTACTGGCAAGCAACTCCTAGTGGCTCTGGACAGAGGGACTGCCCAGGACCACAGTCCTCCACCCTGAGTCTTCTCTGCCAGCTAGTCCTCAATTAGGGAGCTGGGTCCTCAGACTGGCCCTGTGTGTGGGTACCAGTTCTTCCAAAGCTGCCCAGGCTTAACCCACCCACCCATATAATCTTTAATTTAGAATATACCATATATATTAAACAATTATCTTCAAAGCCACCCTCCTCAGCATGGAGTACTTAGTGACCTGAGAAAAGGTGCCTCTCTAAATACATACAACATGCTGTGGGTACCCAAACTCCCAGCAGGGTGGGAGGGGGGAGTTGCGTGGGGGAGAAAAGCTATTCAGGGCCACCTTCCCTTCCCCCAGCCTGGTTTCCATCTGAAGAGTCACTGACCAGGTCATAGGGTAGTTTCCCATTTTGAGGAAGTGCCTTGGAGGGGCACATGAGCCTGCGAAGGAGCTAGCTCTGGGGTACAGGCCACCTCATCACATGCCAGAGGATAGCCAGTCAGAGAGGATTTGGGACAGGAGGAAAGAGACCTCTGATTATTGCAGGCTGGGATACGGGACTGCCAGAGAGTCCCTGAACCCCATAGGAGCTGGGAGAGGTGGGCAGATGCTGCATTTTTTTAAATTCAGAGGATATTTCCACACAGTCTTCTGTGTAGAAAATATACTCCCTCTTTCATAAAGTGCCTACCCCTTAAGGTAGTGGCCAGTAGCCATCTATATGACAAATTATCCTTTTTTTCCAAAGTAAATTGCACTAGGGTATTAGGATTTCCTCCAATTTGTGATTTTTTTTTTTTTGAGCCAGCCAGCACTGCCCTTCTTCTGCCTGCCTCCCCCAGACCATGAGCTGGTTGCTGGGCCAGCATGTTCAGGGCGGACACCTAGCTCCTGCCGCAGCTATCCTGTGAGACACCCACGTATTTATTTCATGGAGGACGGAGTTGGTCACTTCCGGAAGCTCCTTGTGGAGGACATGATAGGCACCTTCATACATCTGCAATCAGGAGAGACAGAGAATTAGAACCGGTGTGTAGGGCAGGCAGGGGCCAGGAGCGCACAGCGCCATATGCGCTTACTAGGCAGGCATCCCCAAATGTTCCCCCTCCTTCTTTTTTTTTTTTTTTTTGTTTTGTTTTTTGTTTTTTGTTTTTCAAGACAGAGTTTCTCTGTGTAGCCCTGGCTGTCCTGGAACTCACTCTGTAGACCAGGCTGGCCTCGAACTCAGAAATCTGCCTGCCTCTGCCTCCCAAGTGCTGGGATCAAAGGTGTGCGCCACCACTGCCCAGCCCTCCATTTTTTAAAGATGGGATATTGCCATGTTGCTTAAGCTGCCCTGCCTCAGGCTCCCTGGCAGCTGAGAAGGCCGGTATGTGTCTCTGCTTGGCTCCAGCCAGCACCTTCTAATCATGAATTACAATTCTGCAACAGTTGGTTATCCCCTCCTGTTCCCAGGGCTCTCCAGCTGGTGCAGCTTAGAGCCCCAGATCCTTCCCGCCTAGAAGCTCCTGGGTCCATCCTCACACTCCAACCTTCCACCACTCCCCCCAGTTCCCCCACCCCTCTCCCTGCTCACCCACAGCAGTGACACCCATGGCGAGGTCTCCAGGGATCTATCTCACTTGCCACGCCCAGAGACACTTGATGCTTGGCTGTCTCTGGATGACTCTTGGATGTCAGTGTTCAGAGGCAGACCAGTGGTCCCCTCAATCACACCACGGCTCTGTCCTGTCCTGGTCAGCTCCCTCCCTTGCAGGTGGCTCCTTTAGCCCCGGCAGCCTAGTGACCACAGTACACTACATGGCTGACCAGAATGCCCCCAAAGTCAGCCTTCTGTCAGTACTGAGACCCACCCAGTTGCCAACTGCCTTAGGAGTTCTCTTTGATGTCTGCTGGGGTCATCCATCTCAGAGGGGCACTGTAGCCCCCTTGCTTGTACAGGCCCAAAGCCCAGGAGCAGCCTCCAATGCTGGGTAAGGCAATCAACAGGTCCATCGGCCCTGGCTACTTACTCCCCTGTGCCCAACATGTCTCTTTCATTTTGAAATATTCAGCGAGGTACACAGAACATCGAGATACAGCCACCTAACTGCATCTGCGTCTAACCTACCTGTCCTCTTGTCTGTCCCTCTTCCCAGCTCAGGGAACCATCATGTGTTCACAGTGTAGGTTCAGGGATTTAGTCCACACATGCTCATTAAGACCATGCCACTCTTGGCTGTCTGAGCCGGCTCATTTTGCTTTTCAACACATTTATTGTCCTTCAGAAGCCTCCACATGGTGCGGGTATTTCCTGCTTAGGTGGATTTGCATTCCAATGGGCACAGGTGTCTCCCATCTGAAGGCAGCATAGGCTCTGAACAGTGTTTCTCATGGGTTCCTCCTGTGACAGCCTTGTTCTCATGCCTGCTCCCTGTGCCAAGACCAAGTGCTTCCCACCTGTCCTTCCCTTGGTCTAGAAGGTTCTACCATGGCTAGTCTCCCTGACAGCCTGTCAGTTCACGGGAGGGAAGTGTCCTCAAATCCCCCTATCCTGCAGCCCTTGACCTCTATTCACAGACATTCTGAGCATCCATTTTCTCTTACTCACTGAGGTGCAGGCTCCAGGGGAGGGGAAGACTTTATCCAACTGTCCTCGGGACCTCCACAAAGTCAGAACCCAAATAAACAGGAGTTGCAGAAGTGATGGGGAAGTGCTGAACAAGGCAGAACTCCACCCCTGAGCAGCACCCCAGGGGAGGCCCTTGACAATTTGCAAAGATATATGAGTCTCTGCCAGGGTGGTGCAGAGCTGGGAGAAACTGCAGACTGAAGCCCAAGAACCTCAGTTCAAATTCTGACTCTACCACTTTCAAAGAGTCACCTGGCTGTCTTTATAACACAGTGAGGATGTACACCAGGTTATGTGGCACCCACACACTTGTGCAGGTTCGGAGCCTAATGATGTGGGCAAGTAGGTGGGTATGCATCATTTTGGGGGTTATATATTATCTGACTGGTGCCCAGCAGGGTCTCACCTCAATTGGGGTATCTCCTAGTTCAGTGGGACGAATGACATATGCATCTATCTGGACCCAAACAGCATCTGTCTTGAAAGCTGCTGGGTGATATTCTGACTGTTCCTTGTGTCAAACATGTCACACCATCCAATCGCAGCCTGTCTTCAGGGGCCATAGCCACAGGGCCAACCCCAGTAGATAGATACCTTTGCAGACCAGACTCATCCAAGAGCCCCAGAACCTGCGCTTCGGGTTTTTTTTCTTGCCCATACCTTCAGATTTATTCTCTTCCTTTGTTGAGGCTCATTCTGGTGAAGCAATGAACTGGAGAACCATATGCTATTACGAAGTCCATTTACCTCTAACCCCTCACCGATTCTTCCCGGCCAGACTGGTCTGACCCCGGACGACCCCACGACATGGCCTCCCGTCCCTCAACCGTCCCTCACCTTGAGTGTTTTGTCCTGACTCCGGGATGATTCCATGAGCAGGTAGGCACCTTTGCTGTCACAAAGCCGGTCGGCCGAACCCTGCAGCAGCAGGAATGGCAGTGTCAGCCTGGGCATTGCTCGCTCCACCCTCGAGACGGCGTTCAGCAGCTGTATGCCAAAGCACACCTTCAGCCCTGCCCGGCAGACGAGTGGGTCAGAGTCGTACAGGTCAACCTGAGAGGAAGGGATACTGTCAGTTTGTGGGCTCTTAAGAGGGTGGTCTTCTGCCTGCCCACAGGTTGTGGAGACGGGCAACTCATTCAGTTCCTGACTAAACTGTGCTCTGAACTTTTGCACTAAGACCTGAGTTTGTCTCACACAGCTTGGGCTCAGCATACGCCAGGGAGCAGCACCCCCCAAGTTGAGGTGTTCAGGTACCTGATGTAGCTTGATATATTGGTTGAATAGAAACCCCCACACACCCTTCCATGGGCTTCAGTCATCTCTAGATGACTTATCAGACGTAGGCCAAGGACAGCGCAATAGAAATGCTGGGCCTTGCAGAACAGCTAAGAAATGGCTATTTGGATTCTCCCATGTGGAGTCCAAGGATGTGGAGGGCTGGCTGTCTACATAAAGGCCTGTGGGAAATTTCCAGTACTGAGTTGGAGTTTACAAATACGAGCATCAAGAGAACCATGTATGGTGGCACATGCTTATAACCTGTGGGACATCAAAGCTGAGGGAGTTGAGTTCAAGGTCAGACTGACCTTGTTTCAAAAATTATATCTAAAACAAAACAAAATACAGGAACGCCATGTTACCATGTTAGCTTTCGGTTATTTGGTTCCAGAGCAGC
>NW_022196903.1:82385107-82400107 GCF_008632895.1 Mastomys coucha | reverse complement strand
AGTCTGACTGCCAGGAGAGCAGGCTAGGCCACTGGGTTGTCAGAGTCCCACGGGGGGCCGGGGGGAGGTTGGGGCGAGCGGGCGAACAGGGTCTTTGGGAGCTTCCAAGGCAAGAAAAGGAAACTGAGTCACAAGAGTAGCAAAGCAATTTGCTTCATTGTCAGGGTAATTCTGGTTATCTTCCACATGTCCAGGCTTGCTCCTTCAAGCCCTCAGGGGTTTCAGGCTCACCCACCAGCAGTGGGAACTCCCAGCAGATTCTCAGACTAGCCAAGCATTGGAGACCTTAGGCTGGGTTTTCTCACTGTAGGGATTGTTTGAGTATCTATAAACAAGGGTCTTATTTTCTAGTCACCACAATCCTGGCACCTGCCTTCCCTTTTCTCAGCCCAGAGTCCAGGTGGGGCTAGCTAGCCCTGCCCACTTCCTGGATAGATCTTCTGGGCTTTTCACACCTGACAATCACAGTCAGCCTGGGATGTCTAAGGAGGTGGCACTGCCTTTGTACCACCCCTTGAGCTGGGTAATGCAGCTCCTGGCTTCTCTGCCTGTACTTCTCTGCCTGTACAGCCAAGCAGAAATACTGGCCAGGGAGAGACAAAGGGCAGGATCTTACAGAGATTTTGGTTCCTGATCCAACTGTGCCTGCAGCCTTTAGTTCCTGTCACTAATAAATGCCTTCTTGTGCTTAAATCTCTTAATTTATTTTTTATTCTTATGTGTACATCCTGTGTGGGTGTGTGGGTGTGGAGGCCAGAAGAGGGTGTCAGATCTTTTAGAGTTGGAATTATAGGTAGTTGTGAGCCACCAGTGTGGAGTCCTGGGAACCTAACTGGGATCTTCTACAAGAACAAGAAGCTCTCGTGGTTCCTGGGCTGTCCTTTGGAACTTTAAATCTCTTTGACTTGGGTTTCTGTCACTTGCAACCAAGAGAGACTTGACTAACCACACACCCAGCACGTCCTCCATCAAGCTCTTGGTTGTCTGGAGTGGAGCTCAGACTCCTGACCTTCCCCTAACCCCTAAGGCAGGGACAAAACTTCCCCCATCCCTGTATCCACATCACCCGGCCACTAGAGAAAAGGCAGAGCAGAGTGGAGGAAGAGAGAGCTAAGGTCAGATCCCCCTGGGCCCTGCCTTCACCTGCTTACTGTCCCCAAACGCCCCCCCCCCCCCCCCCCACGTCCACGCACTCACCTCCGACTTGTTCCGAGAGAGCACGCTGGAGTCAATCCGTCCCAAGCTCAAGTTTGGCAGGACAAAATTGAGCAGTTTGGCAGCAAGGACCTGGGCAGAGAGGCAAAGTGAGAGACATGAGTGCGAGCCGTCCATGCTGCAGGGCTAGAGCACCAGCCAGTGCCCAAGCTCAGCACAGGCAGAGGCCTCAATACCCAGGACTCGGGGATGCTGCTCGGTGCAGGGCCCGGCTGCGAAGATACAACCACACACCAGATGTAATTGTGAATTCCTTTTGAGAGCCACTGATGAGGCCACGACATCCCTTCCTCAAGGCACCAAGATAGCATAGCAGAGTCAGAATCATTGGATCAGCCACCAGAGCACAAGGAAACAGGGTAGCTTGGGTCAGAGAGAATCACTTGCATGTTGAGTTGTGCCACACAGGTAAGCAACCGTCACCTGCCTGAATAGGAAGTCCTGTGCTAAGAGGGAAGCAGCCCGTGTCTGATTCCTAGCTCTGTGAGCAAGGAACATAGGCTGGGACCTCAATACAGAGCTCTGTTGGCTCAGCTGCCAATGGGGGCCCTGTCATCCCCTCCAAACAGATCACAGGGAAGGTTTTCCACATGGTGTGGGAAAGCCTGGTATACTGTACATGTACTGAATGAGAATCTGACTTGGGTCTCAGCCCAGCCCCCAGTGTGGATCTCATCTATCCCCAGGAAGGCAGATTCCCAATCTCGCACCTCTGCCTTCTGAGAGGCTGTTTCATTTCACGTCTGCAGTGAGTGCAGACACTTGGGGTGAAAGAAGCTATTTCAAAAGCGAGCTGTGAAATGCTGGGATTAGAACCACGGGAGCTGGCGAGGGGTGAGTTCTTAGGAAGTATGGAGGGCACTTGGCACAAACAAGGGTCTCTTGATGGTGGATAAATTGCTTATGGCACAGGGTCCTCAGTGCTGGCTGGCCCTGCCTCTTGATGTTTACTAGATCCTGTGAGTAGGGCTTAACTCTCATCTAGCACTTGGAAACATTTTTATTGGGACACTGGGATACTGGACAATGGCTTGGCCTCCCTGTGATCAGTAGGGCTGGGTGCAGACACATCTGTCCTTTTTGTCATGTGTCCCTCCCTTCCTATGCTGATCTCTCTCCATGTTAGTGCCTGAGAGCTCTTGTTCTCCCTTCTGGCCACGGGCAGCCACTGCCATTCTCCAGATGATGCCGTAGCCAGGCCTCCCCCAGGATCCTGTAGCCAACTCGCCTCTTCTGTTCTCGCAGCCACCAAGGACCAGGCAGAGCAAGGCCTGCTTTGCCCCTAAAGGACATTGTGTTGGAATGTACTCTGAGTATCGTATTATTGTCTCTGTGTGCTACAGAGGCGACTGTGTGTGATAGGGTGGTAATTCTGTGTGCTAGGGAGGTGACAGTGTTGCTAGGGAGTAGACTGTGTGCTCATGGTGGGGTAGGGAGCTGACTGTGTGTGGTAGGGAGGAGACTGTGTCAGAGGGCACAGTCAACAACTACCTCTGAGAACATCTTAGCCTGTTGCACTCTGGGTGCACCTTGGCATCCAGGCAAACAAAGCTCACTGGTGTTGGCTGCTGCTGCTGCTACTGTGTCAGAGTGCCGGAGCCCTGGCCTCCAACACTGGACAGTTCATCCAAAAGGGTTCCATCTCATCATCCTGGGTGGGGTGCCAAGAGCTTGCACTCTGTAAAGCCACCCCAGTTGGATGAGTTATCTGTGTGTGTGTGTGTGTGTGTGTGTGTGTGTGTGTGTATGTGTGTGTGTGTGTGTGCAAGAGCTGGGTTTTATGCAGCAGTTCAGCACACACGCAGAGAGGGAAAGGCTTGGGAATCTGGGCATGCTGACAAACACTTGGAAGAAGTTTTCTGTAAAAACCAGGAAGTTGGGGGTTTCTTGGGAGCCTGAGTTCTGGAGTTGGGAGCTTGTGTTTTCAAAAGTTACAAAATCTAAGGATGAAGTGAAAGCAGCCAGCTAAGTGCAAGGGAGCTGTGGGCTGCAGCTCTGTGGCCATCACTGGACTCAAACTATAGCAATGGGGTTGTCCAGGGCCATAGCATCCTTCAACACGGTGAGGAGATCTCCACACTATCATGCCATGGGAGATCTTTACCCTAACATGAAGTGCCATGGAACTGATGTCCAGACACTCCACTGATCTCTACAGTTTCTGCCCCAGCTCCCTGAACCCATGTGAGGGCTCACGGTTGGCCCACTCTATCCCTGATCATCTCAGAGGCTCCAGCGAGATTCCAGGCAACAGGACAGGCATGTTTATGTCACTGTCCCAGGCATTGTCCCCTTCTGCCAGATCCAGCCAACTTTCTGCCCACCCTCAATGCCATAGCCACAGGCTAGGGAACAGCTGGCTACCCACTGCAAAACCCTTCCTGTGGAATGGATCGATCAACTGATGGATAGTTTGGTCATCCACTGGGTCGCCATAGGGAGCACTTGTGGATGCTGTGGTTGCCTGTTTATGGTATAGGTTAGTGCTTTTAGCTGCATCCATGGGGAGCCACTGAGATAGGATCGGCGAGGGGGGACAGCAATGCCCCAGGGACTGCCTTAGCACTGGCCCTGTGACTGACGAAGTCTGCAGAGTGACTTTCCCACTTCAACAGGCCCACCACCAGATCTCTCTCTTGCCCTGTGTCTCCTGATTCCACGTGGCCCTGGCACAGAGGTGCAGTCCAATTCAGGATTGCTTATTGCACAGAGGCACGCCAACCCACTGCTGGCCCATGCCAAGCCAAAGCACTGACACCCGAGGTGCTGAGGCCTCTGCTCCTTGTAGGCTCTTGAGGAGACACTGGGGTTCAGGATGAAAACAAGGACTGGGATGTCTGGAGCCAGTTCCAGTTCCACCGAGGGCTGTGGAGGAGGGACTGTGGTGCCAGGACATCTGCCTGCAGGGGAGAAGTGCTGTGAAGACAGCTCTGTCCTCTTGCTAGCCAGCAGTCTTCGACCTCCATGAAGGGGGAACTCTTGGGAAGCTAAAGGAAGCTTTCAAGCAAAGCGGTGGGTTGAGGGAAAGGTCACTGCTCCCTGAGATGCATTGCTTTACAAAGCAAGCTGTTTCTTCACTGAGATGAACAACAGACTGTGGCTCAACCTCCCTTCCTAATATAGAGGCTATGTCCTGGCGGCCACTTTCTATCTCCAGCAGCCTAAAGCTCAATGGGAGATGTGGTGGGAACACACCGGGCCTTAATCCTAATGGGGGAGGTGATGTCATAGTGGCCGTGTTCAAACACAGTCACTCGTGCCCCCCATCCCCCCTGCCCCGAGTTACTGCGCTATCCCACAGAAAGGGGGTGGCAGTGTACTGCTAAACATCAGCTCCTAACAATGAACGTCCAGTGCTGGCTGTGTAGATGAAGATGCTGGTGTCCTAGCAACAGGACTGGGCTGCCCACTCACAGACATGGAGGAGGGCCATTGCCTGCAGGGATGCAGCCTTTAGTCAGGGTCTGCCCCACAGGATGCCATCCAGAAAAAAAAAAAAGTAGTGTCTTGGTACATTGGTGGCTGTTGGGGATCTGGGGACAAGCCAACCCTGGAAGGAGCCTGGGGACGCTCAGGGCAGGTGCCCCATTCCTCAACAAGCATGGAAGGAAAACTATAAAAGAAGGGTTCATGTGACGTGACAGTGCCAGCTGTCAGTTTGACGGAGTCTAGAATTACCTATGAGATGGGCCCCTGGGGTGTCTGATAGGGATTGTCTTGGTTGTTATAATTGAGGAGGGGAAGACCCGCCTACTGGGTGGGTGGGCCCATTCCCTTTCTGGGATCCTGGACTGAATAAAGTAGAGAAAGTGGAACCAGCTCCCTCAAGCTCCTGCTGTTGTGTCTTCTCCACCACAGTGGACTATGACCCGGAACCGAGCACTAAAAAACCCCCTTTTCCCTCAAGTTGCTTTTGTCAGGATATGTTATCACAGCAACAGGGAAAGAAAAACGAGATGGGTGATGTCCGAGCACCTGGCGGTCCACTGTCCACAGATACCCAGGCCACTGCAAGAGCTCTGACCTCCCTGGCCTGAGTCACAGACATGGATGAGGACCATTGCCCCACCTGAAAAGCTCCTCACTGACTCACAGGGCGCAGGGAGAGGAGGAGTCTTATTCCAGACCCAGCCGCTGGACGGGCTCAGATGCTTGCCTGCTATGGTCACCAGCTTCCCAAACCTGCATAGTAACTTCTAAGTAACATTTCTAACAGGACCCACTCAGAGGGAAGATCAACTTTAGATAACAACAACCTCATGGCTTAAAGAGATATAAGTACTTTAGTAGCTACTTCCACCAACAGATCAAGGCAGGTAGAAGGCTGTACCCAAGACACAGGGCACCAAGGATCTGCCAAGAGGCTCTTCGCCACGGTTCTTTTAAGGACGGATGATTACACGAGGCAGGGATAGCCATGTGTGGAGGGAGAAAGGCCTCTGCACTGGAAGGGCACTGATTGGATAAAGGGCAGGAGCTGAGCAGCAGACAAGGGCCAGATGATAAGGAGGCATAGAGAAGTCACCGCAGCAGATCCCACACCCAGAGGAGCCAGGGGTCAGGGTCGCCACACAGTTCCTAGAAGCGGCTGTGATCACATCCCTAAGCCTTGGGCCACCCTAGCAGGGCACACCGCCTACAGTGTGTCAGCACGCACCCCTAATTCTCCCAGGAGACAGAGGGTGAGGGCGTGCTCACCCACAGGTAGAAAGCATATGGGATCCAAGTCACTGACACTTCGGTCGCCTTCTCAAGAGGGGTCTTCCTGATGGTCAAGCTGTCCTGCAGAGTGTGGAGATGGGCGTGGGCACAGCTCAGGAAGAGGGTGACTACGTTACGAGCTTTTCCAACAGGCAAGTCAGACCCAACTTGGTCACAATGGTGTTAACTCTGGGTCTGAATCCTTGCAAAAGTCTCTTTATAACAACTTTTATTAGTGTATATCTGCATGTGTCATTGTACAAACGTGTTGGGTTCTACAGCTATTTGTTTCAAGTTTACAGTGTATTTTGCCTACATTTATCCCATTCTTCGCTCCTGCTCCCCACTCCCTTTTCTTGTTCAGCCTATTCTTTTCTCAAAAGTGCCCTTTCTACTTTCACACTGTGTGTCTCTGCATATACATGTGTGCATGGGTGTGCATGCATGCCTGAGTATATGTGTGCATGCATATGTGCATATATGTGTGCACATGTGCCATGTGTGTTTATGTTTGCATATGTACCTGTGTTTATATATATATATATACATACATATATGTGTGTGTGTACATATGTGCATATATGAGTACGTCTATGTGTGTATAATGTGAATCTCTCTCTCACTCTCTCCCTGTGTGTGTGTGTGTACATATGTGCATATGTGAGCATGTCTATGTGTGTATAATGTGAATCTCTCACTCTCTCCCTGTGTGTGTGTATGTGTGTGTACGTATGTGCATATGTGAGTATGTCTATGTGTGTATAATGTGAATCTCTCATTCTCTCCCTGTGTGTATGTGTATGTGTGTGTACGTATGTGCATGAGTATGTCTATGTGTGTATAATGTGAATCTCTCTCTCACTCTCTCCCTGTGTGTGTGTGTATGTGTGTGTACGTATGTGCATATGAGTATGTCTATGTGTGTATAATGTGAATCTCTCTCTCACTCTCTCCCTGTGTGTGTGTGTATGTGTGTGTATGTATGTGCATATGTGAGTATGTCTATGTGTGTATAATGTGAGTCTCTCTCTCACTCTCTCGCCGTGTGTGTGTGTGTGTGTGTGTGTGTGTGTGTGTGTGTGTGTGTGTGATGCAGACCTCACATATGAGAGGAAGTGTGACATCTGTCTTCCTGGGTTTACTTCACTTCACATAATGATTTCCAGTTCTACCCATTTTCCTGTAAGTGACATAATTTTGTTCTTTGAGGCTGCGTAAGAAAGACTCCCTTGTGTGAACTTGATCTAGTCATCTGCTGATGGCACCTTGGCTGGTTCTGGATCCTGGCCCCTGGGACTCCTACGGTAGTGAACCTGGGTGTGCAGACGTCTCTGCGCTGAGCTGCCTTAGATTCCTCTGGGTAAGTTCCCAGAAGTGGTAATGTCTGCATCACACGGTAGCCTGTTTCTTCTTTTATTTTTATTTTTTCAAATGGGGACAATAAACCCTCCCTCAAAGATTCCTGGTGTGTTTCCCAAGACTGCCTGCCCTTGCAGAACTTGTCTCTTGGTCCTTGCTGGTTAACTGAGTGAGAAGCAAACAGCACCCCTAGTGGAGAAGTGTGTGGCTTACAACTTTTCTGGTTTTTTATTTGTTTTTTGAGACAGGAACTCACATGGTAGCCCAGGCTACCTTTGAACTTACCACCTGCCCTCCACTTTTGGAGAACTGGGATGGCAAGTGTGCACTCTCATGACCGGATCTGTGGCTGAAGCTTTGCGATCCGTGATGTAGCCCTGTAAACATAAGTACTTCTCCCCGGACTATGGCTGCTCTTCTCATGAGCAAGGCCTGGAGGAGGCGTGTGTGTGTGTGTGTGTGTGTGTGTGTGTGTGTGTCCTGAGTCCCTGTCACACTCTGGGGACAGTTCTGAATCAACTGCAGAGCCCATCACTGTAAATAATAGAGACGTGCATAAATGCCTGTATTGATCTGAAAGGTCTTAATAGCTCCTCCAATCATTTTTAAGCTTTGGCCAGAAGAACTTGCTGTAAGAGGTAATTATTGTCCCTTCATTCTAACATGGCTCCCGAAAGCTGTCCTGCATTCAGAGGCCACAGGATGGCCACATCTGTGACCTGGAAAGTCTCTCTAGGGTAACTTTAGATTGTTCTGGGCAGGAATGCATCCTGCCCAGTTATGCAATAGAATCTCTTGTGCCTTTCCAGTGGTTCAAAGCATGCTCTGATGACTCTGAGCTTGCTTTTCAAGTTCAGATTCTGGAAATCTGAACCCTAACTCTCAGAAAACAGGTGCCTGTTGGGTTGAAAGAGTCACACCTATAGCTTATGGTAGCTGACCCACTGGCCCGTTCAGGACACTCTCATCTGCAGCACACCACTCCGTATCCCTTCCAGCCCACTAGAGTCCACTGACATTGGGGTGCTCAGATGGGAAGTAGGCTCTGGTCACAGGAAGCTGACCTCTGGCGAGCATCAGGGTGAAAGGGGCTCAGCGGCTCAGTAATCAAACTGACCTTGAGGAAAAACAATGTCCTCATTTCCTGGCCTTCTAATTGGGAGTCATTTCCTGTCCTTGCATGGGAGAAAACAGTGCTCCCTGTGAGACAGGTCTCCTGGAGCTAGCCCTTTCCATACTTTGGCTAGAGGCCACAAAGAGCTGGGAATGGGGCACCCGGAAGCCCTGCTCAGCACCCCGGGGACCTCCCAGGGAGACGGTTCCCACTGAAGACAATCCTGGCAGCCCCGGCCTAGCCTGGCCCAGAAGTTTCGCCTTCCTTAAGGTTCCTAGAGAAAGAAGGGATCCTAGAAGACACGAGAGACTGTTCAAGAGGGGCAGCCTGGGCTGGTGAGCAGCTAAGGCTTGTTTTCTGCAATTTTGGTCTCTAAATTTCTGCTGTTGCCGTTTTTTTTCCCCCTGTGAAACCACTTCCTCAGCAGAGAGTGCCGGGCACTGCTGTCTTTGTCCTCGGTCTCTTCCCTGGGCTAAATATATCCCAGCTTGTCTGAACAGAGCCTCCGTGTAAAAAGCAGATGGTGCTGAGCTTTTTGGTGACTGAGCATCCTCCCATCCCAGGGGTGAAGTGGTCACCTTCACACACCCGCACGCACATAAAGACCGAAGTACGACCTGGGGACCAGCTGAGGCTTGGGTACTGGCTGGAGGATGGTGTCTGAGCACACCAGGATTTCTCTTCCTGGGTTGGCTTCCACTGTGTGGGTCCCACATTCATGCGCCCACCACTAATAGCTCAGGGATCCATGTGGCTCTGGGACCAGTCACAGGACATCATGGGGTGGGGTTCTCCTCCACTCCACCCTTTCCCCACTTCAGAGTTCTCCTCCCGTGAATGTCGCCTCTACTTCATTTCCCAGACAGAGCACAGGAAGCAAAAGGCAGCCAGCAGCCCGTCCACCTGTGAGGCTTACAGGAGCAGGCAACTGGAAATGAGCTCCACGTTTGCTCTTTCGGGAGTTCTAAGCCAGGGTCTATGTACTCCATGGGAGACGCTGTTTAAGAGTCTGATGGGGAAAGACCACCAAGGTGTTCAACAAAAACCACAAAATAAAACCAAACCCCTCAAAGAACAAGCAGATTAACCAAAGGGACATGTAATATTATCCCCTAATACATGTGGAACAAGTCCCCATCTGCAGAAAGAACAAATGGTGCTTGTGCATGCTAACTGTACCCTGTAAGCCATCTCTGACAGCATGGCTGCTGACTGGCTCCCCCAGGCAGGTGTTTCTTCATGCCCTTTTCTACCTTTTGACATTTGAACTCTATGCATTATTCTCCAATATTTAAAATTACACAAAATAGAAAGAAAAATAAAGATGTGGCGATCCTCTCTCGGGGAGCCCGTCTGAACGGCCATACGTGCAGAGCAGCCACATGTCCCGGGCAGGTGAACCAAGGGGTCACACTTTGTGCCGGTCAAAGACAACACAGGCTGAAGCCCGGAGGCAGCAACAGACGTGGGGTGGGGCTGGTCCTCACCAGACCAAGGGAAATCTAATTTGTCTTGGTTAATCAGACGAGACCTGTGTCCCCCTAGAGACCTCTGCTCCTGATTTGACAAGGTGATCTATTAGTACCAGGCTTGAAAGGTCACTGGCCCAGAAGTGTGGCTACTGCTGGTCCTAGAGGGAGCCCGGTGGGATCCTAGGAGGAAACCTCGCCAGCCCGCCTCTGGGCCCAGCTGCTATGGTGCACTTTATCTAAAAGGCTCTGTGAGTTTTCTCTATGGGGAAGGCATCCATTTTCTTCTCTGTGAGGGGCAGCCCCACTGGGGCTCACTCTCACCACTCTAGGGCTAGTCTTGGCCAAATTTCCATCTTTTTAAACCTCAGTGTCCCCAACCCTAGCACACCAGTCTTGCCTGGGACTGTGTAGGTGAACACAGCTCCCACTTGGCAGCTCCTGACACAGTTGTGGACTCCTTGATGCACTGGCCACAGGTCTCCAGAATGAAGCCATTAGAGCATGGGCGAGCCGTCCCCTCTAATGTCTGTCTCACTTGCTCGATTTGTAAAAGAGCCTTGAACCAACTTATCGGTGCCTCACAGAATCACAGTTACCAGGGCACTGGAGGAGACGGCCACATCCTTTGCACCTTTCCATGATGCCAATGTACTCAGTGTCTTATGTGCTCCCTGGGGACCACAGACAAATATCAGGTTCCACTGAGTGGGTACCGAGAGACAGGGGCCTAAGAGGCCACACTGGTATTTAAATTAACCTCCCCCGACACCCGTCCTCATTTGGTGGTGAGAGTATAGGCTGCCTGGTACACCTAGACCCAGGACACACCACCTAACCCGCACTCCCAAGCGTCCTGAGAGCTCTCTTAGGCCACAGTAGCCTCTGACAGAGCTGGGATACTCCTTGTGGGACACAGGATTGGGGCTGCATTCCCTCTGGGGTTCTCCTGCCTCCTAAGGACAAACGTGCCCCGAGGACATGCCCATAGTCCCTCAGGATTATTGGCTTTGTCTTCTTTCTTGGGGTGAAGGCAGATACAGTTCTGGGTGCCTCATTGCCTCGGTCACCTTGTCAAAGGGAGTCAAAGCTCTGGCAACTAGAGCAGACGCTGATCACACAGCACATCATTACCCATAATGCAAGACGATGCCTCTGTCAGTCGAGGCTGGAAGAGCTCAGGGGTGGAATGGAGAGCTGCTGGGAAGAGGATCCTCGGCTGCAGCTCCTGTGCGAGTTCACTTTCTACTGAGGCTGGCAAGCATTCTTTGATGGCAGCTCACACGTGGGACTTGTCGGCAAGCGTGACTTTGCCAGGTAGAGAATGCCTGTAACCTTTCCTTCCCCTGACTCTGGCCAGTTCAACATGCACAAACAGGAAAGCCCTTTTCCTCTGTGTTTTGGGTCAAAGAAACACCTGAGTCCACAATTTAGAGCCCGGATGACTGCCTGACGTCAAACCTTTACACAAGAGTGTCTGAAGTTCAGGAACGGCAATGAATCCTTTGACACAGGCTCCGGCTGTGAAGGAATGTATCCTGTTCCGAAAGCTTCGTGGTCCATACAGACCACAGCACCCTCTTACCTTCAAAGTTGATGCAGACTCCGGATTGGCAAGGACCAGAGGTGAAATCAGGACCATGCCAGAAAAGTAGGTTGGTCTCTCTGCAGCCACTAGGATGGAGATGGCACCGCCCTGTGAGGTAAAATAAACAGACTAGGACCAGCCTCTAACCAGCATGACCCAACCCCTTGCCTGTTCCATGCTGGTCAAGGGCCCAAGACAGGGCCTGGAACAGACTCCATCCACTGATAGATCACATCTTCTCTCCTTCCTTTTTTTCCTTCTCTCTTCCCCTCCTTTCCCTCTCACTTCTCTTTCTTTCTCTCTACTCTCTCACTCCCTTATCCCTCTCCTTTCTTCTCTCTCCTTCTCTCTTCCCCCTTCCCTTCTTTTAAATTCTTTTGAGATTCACGGTAGAGTCAGGCAGTGTGGAGGTGCCCTGCAGAGTATCTTGGATCTAAGCAGTTCTCAGACCTCTGCTAGCTTTCCTGCAAGAAGGAATGGTCTGGGGACTGCCAGGGGTGGGGGTCATCTGAGATTAAACTTGGTTGGTTCTTGGCACTCAGAGATCTCAAAGGGAAAGGAACTCAAAACTGCTTTTAGGATGGTTCATGGGATCCTGCCACTCACGGCCATCCCTCCAGCCCTGAGCTTAAGGACCTAGTTCAGCTCCTATGTGCTGGGAACTCCATAGACGTGCGTGCGTGCGTGCGTGCGTGCGTGTGTGTGTGTGTGTGTGTGTGTGTGTGTGTGTGTGAAAAGGATGTTCTACCCAGGCAGAGGGCAGAGGGTGGAGGGTGGAGGGCCAGGAAGTCAGGTGGCCTCCTGGGGACCATGCTTGCTTTGAACTTTTCTCTGTGGCCTGCTTACCATGGAGTGGCCCAGGAGGAAGATGGGGACATCCGGGTAGTCCTTCTGGATGGTGTCCACATGCTGTAGCACATCTCTGACAAAAACTTGGAAGTCCGATACCACCATCCTCTCTCCCTCGCTCTGCCCATGGCCAACTGGAAATGGAAAAAGAGTTTTTAGCATCAACCCTGAGCTGCATGTGCATCCCATTTAACCCTGTCCAACCACTACTCCTGAACGGCGGACTCTTCAAGCACAGAGAGCTCAAGCAACTTGCCTCATGGTGCACAGCTAGGAGCACCAGCCAACACCCTTCCTTGGAGATACTTTTCCAAGGGAGAAGGAAGGGGGCGAGAGGCACACAGAGTAAGCCTTAAGGAGTTTCTGCTATCTTCCCGGGGCCCCCAGCTCCTTGCCCCTTCGAGTGTACCTCCCTCCCTGGTGGTCTTCGACCAGGTGTGTTCTGCCTCCTCTCTGCAGCATTAGGAGGAGATCATACACCAACTCAAACAAGATGGTCAAGGGTGCTTGATAAGATTTCAACAAAGCAGCAATAGAAACCCAGGTCCCCACCCTGTCCCCCTTGGGTTTGTCAACCAGCCACCTATCTGTGCCACCGCTCGTCTCCCCTTCTTCCTCTGCTTAGGGTCTCTCCACCTTTTCCCTTTGTGAAGGGCATCAGTTGCTATAGAAACAGCTGCTGGCCTCTGTGAGGAAAGTTTGGAAACTGCAAGATGGACCAGCTTCCAGAGAAGGCGCCAGCAAGAGAGGCCAGGGCTGCACCAGGCTGCCAGGAGCTGGCCGTGCTGCTCAGAAAGCCCGGGCCACCGCTCCGGAGGGGCTTTGCAATCATAGGGCAGGACTGCTCAGCACAACGGGGAGGGGCTATTAACTTAGAACCAACTGGCTGTCTGGACTCAAACCCAGAGACCCTGCTGTGGGTCACATTTGTGACACATTTGTCAGTGCTGCGTCAGCTCTCCCAAACACTGGCTTTTCTGTCAGTGTTCCTGGACAGCAGTTTTAACACCTTCAGAGTCTTATGCTTGTGTAGGGATCCCCACTTTTAAAAACCTATTATATTTGTGGTCAGTGTGTGTCATGGAAATGGCACCACACCAGCCACTTCTATCCAGCTCGGTGGCACTGAGGATGCTCACAGCATTCCGAGTTCACATCTCCCACCAGGCCATTGCCCAACTGATTGGATGTCGACACCCAGAGGGACAATCATGTTGTGAGTACAGGGAGCTGAGCTCAGTACCTACGAGCTGAGGAGAAAGGCCCCAGGAGGGCCTGCATCTTCACCTTCAACATCTAGTGACATGGAAAAGGGAATGCTTGTCATTTTTTATAAGATATTTTTAAATTATTTTTATTATTTGATTATTATATATGTCAAATATGTAGTTTATTTGACTTTTATATATTGTGTATTTATCTGTATATGTGTGGTGGGGAGGGATGCCCTTGCATGCACGTGCCCTTGGAGTTTAAAAGAGGGCATCAGACACCCAGGGGTTGCAGTTACAGGCCGTCCAAAATGGGTGCTGGGAACTAAACCTAGATTCTCTGCAGGGGAGCAGTGCTCCCAATCATTGAGCAGCAGTGCTCCCAATCATTGAGCAGCAGTGCTCCCAATCACTGAGCAGCAGTGCCATCAATCACTGAGACGCCTCTCTGGCTCCCTTCTTAATTTGAGGCAGTCTCACTAAATTGCTGGCCTTGAATCCACTCTGTACCCCGAGTTGTCCTCGGCCTCCTGATCTTCCTGCCTTGACCTCCCCTAAGCTGCTGGAAATAGAGGCATACACCTCCAAGCCCAGTCGTTTCTGTGCTTGCCTTAGATAACGCACTTCATTCATTCACACATTTTGTTTTGTTTTTTTTGAGACAGGGTTTCTCTGGAGTCCCGGCTGACCTGGATCTTGCTCTGTAGACCAGGTTGGCCTCGAACTCGAGATCCACCTGCCTCTGCCTCTGCCTCTGAAGTGCTAGGAGGACAAGTGCAAGGTGTGCACTGCTGCCCGGTTTACACATGCATGTGTTAAGGCAAACAGTTGCCCTTCAAGAGATCAGTCTCTTGCTTCACAAATTAAGGTGACAGAGTTGTGCACATGGAGTGGTGCTTCTCCCAGCTCCACCATCCTTTTCCCATCCTCCCATCTTTCCCCAAATGTTAGCACCTTTGCCTCTTTGCAACCTTATGCAGATGTGAGCTTTGCCCTACACAGGGCAGGCAGTACATAAGGAACCACCTGCATCTCCTGAAGAAAGTCAGCCTTGAGATCAAGCCCTCACCTAAACTTTTCCTCTACTTTTTTTGTCAGAAAATTTTCAAGTGTGTAAAAACTTTGCAAGAATATTCCCATAAATATCCACATTCCTACAATCTTCACCCAAAAGCTGTTGCCATTTTACTTCCTGTCTGTACCCATGCTATGGTTAACACTAACGTCAATCTGGCAGGATTTACCATCACTTTCGAGATGGGCTTCCAGTGTGGCGGGGGTGGGGGGGTTGTCTTGGTTACATTACTTGAGTCAGGAAGACCCATCTTAACTGTGGGTGAGGTCCTGTAGGCATGGGATCCTGGACTGTATAAAATGGAGAAAGCAAGCCAAGCAGCAGATGAGTACATCCATTGCTCTCAGCTCCTGGCTGCAGATGTGGCGTGGCTGCAGATGTGGCGTGGCTGCAGATGTGGCGTGGCTGCAGATGTGGCG
>NW_022196903.1:82356351-82384900 GCF_008632895.1 Mastomys coucha | reverse complement strand
AAAAAAAAAAAAAAAAAACAAAAAACAAAACAAAACAAAACAAAAAACAAAACCAAAACCCTCATAAACGAAGGACAGATGAATCATCCAGAAGTAAGCTACAGATTTTAAGAGCTGGGAAGTCTGGACACTGACAACACCCTTGACCTCCGGACATGGCCTCACGGCTTGAGCTTTTTCATCTTTCATCCACTTGGGTTGGTATTCGTCTAGGATGAAATCGACCGCCTGAAGCTCAGCAGTTCCGGCAGCATTTACCACCAAAACAATGGTGTATACGGTAAGGTCAACAACTCAGCTCCAACCCCCAGCTCCCTGTCATCCTGGCGGAAGGTCCGGGACAGACTTCTCTCACTTCCCAAATTATGATGTCACCCTGGTACTAGAGTTCCTGCTGCATTTGAGTCTGACCTATTTGTGGATTTTGTTTATTTGTTCTCAGGGTTGAGAACTGAGCCCAGAAGAGTCTTGCTCATGCTGGGCAAATGCTCTCCCATGGATCCACACCTCAATGCCACACTTACTTAAAAAAAAAAAAATGTAATCTTTTAAAAAATTATGTGTATGTGGGGAGGGGAATATATGCATATACATATGGGTACATGAAGTTAGAGCATTGGTTCTCAACCTGTGGGCCATGACCCCTTTTGGGGGGGATCAAATAGCCCCTTCACAAGGGTTGCATATCAAACATTCTGAATGATTAACAATTCTGCATATGTTATGATTCATAACTGTAGCAAAATTACAGTTATAAAGTAGCAATGGAAATAAATTTATGATTGGCAGTCACCACAATAAGATAAATTGCATTAAAGGCTCAAATCATTAAGGAGGCTGACAACCACTGGGCTGGAGGCACTGGATCCCCTGGAACTGGAGTTACAAGCAGTTGTGAGCTGTCTGACATGGGTGCTGGGAACTGAACCCAGGTCCTCTGCAAGAGTAGCATGTACCCTAAACCACTGAGTCATCTCTTCAGGAACCCCCCTTTTAAATGTTTTCTAAGCATTTACATTTATTATTATTATTATTATTATTATTATTATTATTATTTTATTTTTTATTTTTTGGGTTTTTCGAGACAGGGTTTCTCTGTGTAGCCCTGGCTGTCCTGGAACTCACTCTGTAGACCCGGTTGGCCTCGAACTCAGAAATCCACCTGCCTCTGCCTCCCAAGTGCTGGGATTAAAGGTGTGCGCCACCACTGCCCGGCCTACATTTATTATTATTATTATTATTGATTTTGTATGCACGAATATTTGCCTGCATATATCTGTGTTCCAAGAAAGGGCCTGGTGCCAGTGGAGGCCAGAAGGGGGCATCAGATTTCCTGGAACTGTGGTTACAGATGGTTGTGAGACACCGTGTGGGTTTGGGGAACTGACTGAGGTCCTCAGCCTGAGTAGCCAGTGTTCTTAACTCCCCATTCTTCCCAATCCCTTTAAATTTAAATCCCTTAGAAATCTAAGGCAATCTTCACAAGGATGCCCAGGCTGGCTTTGAACTCAACTCTGCAGCCCAACCTCACCTTGAACTCAGTCCTCCTGCTTTAAGCTCCCCAGTAGTTGGGACTGTAAGCCGGCACCAACACACTTAGTGTGTACACTCCTTCTGGATTTCAGCTCAATCCCCTTCATGTGTTCACAAGCTACTCTGTCACTGAGTGTTAACATATCTGTGCCCTCTACCCAGCAGAGCTCATACCCCAGGAGCCCTCTAATCATTTAGTCTCTAAACACAGCTGGTGCTAGCTCTGGGCTTCCCTCCGCCCCACCTTTGCCCACCCTTTGGTTACTTCGTCCCAGTCTCCCAAGTCAGCTTGCACGTGGCTTGCAGGTTTGAGACGTCGGATGTGTTCCCTGTTCTGAGCTAGCTGAGCCGTTCCCTCCTTTTCTTGAGCAGCTTCAAAGTGGGGTCTCTTGTGCTCTTGTGTCTCCCTTTGTTTCAGAACCCAGTCCTCAGGTCCCAGCCCAGCATTCTTGACTCTGCCGAAGGCTCCCACTGGCCCTGTGGCCTGCTATCCAGCGCGTTCTAAGCTCTGGGCCCAGTTTTGAGACATGCCCACACTTTCCTGCACCTCCCTTCTGACCAGGTAGCCTGTTAGTCTTTCTGTCCAGGCCAGAGATTAAGCTCTTTGAGGTTGTATTTGTTGCAACCTGTCTTAAGAGGAAGGAACACACATTGTCCACCTATCCATTGTGCAGGGTCTGAACCGGCCTGGCAGAGGACGGATATGTGATGGGCATCTATTGAAAGTACTGTAGGAAGAGTTCCGCAACGGCTCCTTGCCAAAGAGACTCTGCTGCTGCGTTTCCTTTAACCATTCTGTGAACAGGATCCACTGAGCAGCAGGCTCTGAACTGCTGTGAGAACTCCTGGCCTGGAGCGATGAATTCCACCCATCCTCAGGGATCATAGGTGTGACCACCACGCCCAGCTCAATCGTGTTTACCAGTTTCATTTATCATTTATGTACATTCAGGCTTTACTTATTCCAGAGGGCCTGGCCCTGCCCTTCCAGGGTTGGCTGTTACTGGAGAGTTAACAAATTGCTTGTGAGCTAGCCTCTAAACCATACCAGCCTGCCGGAAACCACACCAACCACAGCCTCGACTCTTATCAGGTCCTGACTTTGTGACCTCCTTCCCATAATCATCTGTAGGCGAGGAGTCAGTTAGGGACAGCCCCATGCCTGGCAGTCCTGAAGTTATCCCATCCAGCCCATCTGAGCCCTGCTGACCCTTGTTGTCCAGCCCTTTCTGTGGAAGCCGCAGTGGGAGCTCCCCGTGGTTTCTTCTTGTTCCATGGGCCTCCTGGCTTTCTGTGGGACCCTATGTGGCGTGTCTGTGAGCCAATGGGATGATTTATCCTGGTGCTTCCTGGCAGTGCCCTGTCCCTCCATGTGTAGTAAAGCAGATAGATCTTCGTCTTGAGTGCCAATCAAACGTTCTGGCAGGGCTGTGGCTTAGAGGCAGGGCACTTGCCTAGCATTGGGGGACTCTGAGTTCCACCCTCAGTTTGTAAAAGGCGAAGTACCCCCACTTAGAACAAACACACTCTAAACACACTAGAACTGTGCTGATATAAACAAGCACTTAGTAATCTTTCCTGATCTATTATTAAAACAACCCCAGTCTTTATATACATTTCTACCTGCCCTTTCTATGCATCAGGCTGTCCTGGAACTCACAGAAACCCACCCACCTCTAGCTCTGGGATTCTGAACTATTTTCCATAGGCCTGTGTGAAAAAAAAAAAAAAACTCACCAGCTCAGGACACACCCAGAACAGCAATCATCCTGTTAAAGCCAGAGTAGGAAGGCACAGTGCCTCGCCACTGCCTTCTCAGAGAACCAGTTCTACCTAGCACCTACTTTCTCCCAGAAAGAAAACCTGGTAAAGACAGCGTGGGAAGGAGAACCCAACCTCCGCAGAAGCACCTGAGGTTTGTTGGGAAGTCTAGAATGCAGTTTCCTCAGAATCCACACTACTCAATCCTTGTAAGTTTGTATGTCGGGGACCCTTACGTTTGCCGGCTGGGAACATTGACCCTGGGAGGCTCGGCATAGAGCGCTAGCTAGTGGCTGACAAGAACCTGTGAGCTGGCCTTGGTCTCCCAAGCCAGTGTCCCTGCCATCACAGCTCAGGGCCAAACCAGTCAGGAAGCAAGAAACTGGGAGATTGTCAGCACCGGAGATGGAACCCAGGACCCTGCAAATGCTGGGTATGGCCTTTCAAATTTTTCATCAAGTGACTTTAAACTTTCTGTCCTCTTGCCTCAGATCCTGAGGAGCTGGAAATTACCAGCCAGCCTGCACCAACCAGGTTCCTTCCCTTCATCAACAACAAAGTCTTTCTTAACAGGAACACTCTGCTGTGGAAGCACAACTGTTAGCCCAGTCTCCAACCATGGGGCAAGAACCTGGAACTGTGCGGGCCCGAGGCTACATCATGCAGGGAGCTGGTCACCTTGTGCAGCAGCAGCCCACTACCGTATGGTTTTGCCTGCCAGGACCTGCAGATGTGCAGACGGGGAGGCCGCTGGGAATATCCTATAAGCCTTTGTACATTTCTATGGGTCACCATGAGGGCAGAGGGGCTGAGGAGAGGAGAGGAGAAGAACGAACTATACCAAATGACAACTGAGACTCACTGTATACCCACTGTCGGGGAGCACTGGGGCTCTAAGCTGCTGGTCAAGTGCCCCTGGGGCATGTATGGGAACTTGACAGGGTAGCTGGGTAGCAGAGGCTTCAGATGTCTGGTTGAGTGGCAGGGCTGTCTGGCAGGAGGATGGTGAGGAAGGGTGTTGTGGGGAAGGGTGGATGGAGATCCTGCTGGCAGGTCATGGTGGTAGACTGTGGTCAGGTCACTGACCTCCACCACGAGAGGTGGAGAGATAGCAGATAGGAAAGATGGTAAGAAAGAAGGCAGACAGAGGCGGGTAGACTGCAATCCTGGGTGAGGCCTCCCGTGTATGCCAGGCTCTGCTCTAGAGTCTCACCCTGGGGAGCTGCTTGGCTGTGTACTCAGTGGCTGCTCCGAGGCCTTGCTGTGTTTCCCATAAAACCAACCCTGACAGGGTGCTAGGTACACAAGTCACAGAAAAGACATGGTGGCCTGTAGGGGAATGGAAAATGGAGGTATTCTAGTAGGCTATCCTACCTCCAGATACCCAAAACTCAAGTCTGGAGCAAGGAGGGCTTCCTGTGTGTCAGCATGCCTTACTTAAATCCCACCGTTTCCACAGCGAAGGCCCCATCCACTGTCTAGGATCCTGCAGTTGTCTTGCCTCCTCTCCCTGACCCATTGGTCCTCTGCCAGGCATCTGAACAAACCAAAGTGTTTCCATCTCTCGCCTCTGTTCTTCAGGTCCCACTGGACTCGGCAAAGTGGCCTGTCTCCATCTGCCACCCAAGCCAGCTCCACGGACAGATGGAAGGACTGATGGTGGAGCAGGCTCTGGGCTCGGCCTTGTCCCAACTGGACAACCCAGGATGGCAAGAGCCATGTGCCATGGGCTCCCTTGCCAGGCTGTCATGTCTGTGCCCTTCGCTCAGGTCCAGGCCTCCTGTCTGGGTTTACTTTGATGAAGTCTACATGACTGGGGCAGCATTATACTGTAACTAGCTGGCCTTGACATCCAGAGACCATCTGGCTGTCAGGATGACAGACATTTCCTGCCCGTGTAATCTGCATTCTCAGACTACACACTAGAGTGGCAGGTACCAGAGGATAGGAAACTGTAGGACTTAAGACCAGGCCAGCAACAGACTCTGAGAACTACAGGGTAGACCTTGAAGAGGTGGGTGTGAGAGTCCTGACTCTCTCAACCCCAAAGGCCAGTGAAGTATCACAGTATTGGAGAAGCATAGAGGGAGATGTGAGTGTGTCCCTACTTCTAAAGCTAAGGGTTACCACAGACTCATGCATGGCCCAGGGTGCACCCATTTAGAAATGCATGGTGTCTTGTAAGCTTGATGTCCAGTCTGGCAATTCACCCTGACCTGGAGATATTCATCCACAGGAACTTCCAGGGCACTGCTCCAGGCCTGAGAACAACTTGCAGGTGTGAAGCCCTGGGTGGGTCTCATGTGGTATCACACTTTTCTACTTCCACTAATAATAAGGGACAAGTTCACTTACAAAAGGGACACATGACTTTGACTTCTGTAATATAAGTACTTAAAAAAAAAAAAGCAAAGGAGATTTCTTTAGAAAAATCTTTAGAAAACTACAAAGCAAATTACTTTAGAAAGAAATGCAGATTTGATTCAGCATGGGGGCCATCATGGTTTCAATAGTTTAGTAGAACTTTCAGAAGGCTGAGTGAGGTCAGGGCTTCCCTCTTCTCAGTCTTAGAGACTTAAAGGAATTTCAGATGAGAAGCGAGGAGACCAAAGGCAGGGCATGATGGGAGATAGAAGATTGGGATTAAGGGTAGAGAGGTCCCTATGTGGCCTTGGGTGGGTGACTCACAAAGTCCACATCATGGACGCTGTAAGATTAACAAGCAAGTGAATGTGAGGTGGTCATCCTGATGCATGGCTCATGGTGAAGGCTCAATTGTCATCATCGTTCTGAGAGTTCCCGTACAGATCGAGTGGAGCTCCCACCAGCCCTGCACCTTCTGTACTGTGACACTTGGATTCTCCTCACTGTGTAATGTGGGGTCCATTTCCCTGAGTGGCTGGTAAATCAGACTGACAATCTCAAGAGCTCAGAACAGAACTGGACTCAGAGGAACTCTCTCATGACACTTGGATCTTCAGGATTATCACTGACCATCTCTAGGACCCAGTGAGTTCACCAACTGCCTCTTAACAGGCCCTTACATTGCACATGTAACAACCTGTGGTCCACGTCACATGAGTAAGGAGGATGTGACTCCGAGCAGTGGGGGAATCATGCCCTGTGTGTGCTCTAGTTTCCCCTGGTGTCTAACTGCCCTGTGCTTGCTGGCTCCTCACTGATTCCCTAAGCAGATGCCACATTCTGTGACCTCTTCTCCCAGGCCACATCTCTACCTCTTTAGTGCCAGGGTAGGGTCCCTTGAGGAAGGGAGTGCCAGGGTAAAAGCTGGGACTCTGCACCTATTCAGTCCTGGGGAGTGTGGATGATGTTTGAGGCCAAGATGACCTTCTACAGAAAGTATCTGCCAGGAGCACAGGTCTCCTGCACCTCCCGGCCACCATGTAGAGGTTGAGAGAATGGGGCATCTTTGCCCCCTCTGCCTTCCCCTAACAGTTGGGCACACTAAAGAGAATCATCTTACAGTTATCACCTCTGTCCCTGCCGAGGGACCAGCACAGGGCAAGCCACAGAGGGCTGGAAGTGTGGCTTCTGCCGGCAGGACACACAGTCCCTTGACACCATCAGTGTGACTCTGGGAAGAAGTAGGCCCATCTGCAGGATCCCACAGAATCTGAAGCCAGGGTGAGTCCCCTTCACTTCAAATGAAGTGACAAGAAAGCTCCAAAGAGACCAGGTCCTCATTCTCAATGGCTGATTGAGGTGGGCTCATCCCAAACGGGATGAGTGTGGACCTTATTAGCCAAAGGAAGTCCCATCACCTGCTGGAGGGGTTCTCTTCCCTGAGGCCACACAAAATGATTCTTTATACACTTGCTCCCATTCAAATGGTACCAATGGTTTTAAATACCCATAGTTCACCCATAGTTCAGTGGGTGGCTGGTAAATCAGACAGGTCAATCCAAAGTACTCAGAACAGAACTTAACCCAGAGGAAGCATGGGGCATAAATACTTGCTTATTAATAAACATTAAAAAAAACCCTAAAAATAAATTACTCCTATCCTCGATAAGTCTGGCTGACATCAATCCTACTGGCTTTGGGCAGGTCTCTATTGTGAGAGGAAGGAGCTCAAGTTGCCTGACAGCTGGCTACTTATGCTTTTAAAACCCACAGGACAAAACCATCCATTTTCAGTGTGCTCATATATAATGTATCAAAACACAGCAGGCTCATGAAGTTTGTTCTCAGTGGTCATAACAGTGACTCCCTCACCCTCACTATAGCACTGGAGATTAAATTTAGGACCTCAAGTACTCTAGGTAAGTGCTCTAGAATGGTATCCCAGATCTAAAACACATGCAAGCAAAAAACAACTGTTTATTTTGAGATGGGGGTCTCAATTAGTTGTCCAGGCTGGCCTTGAACTCACTCTGTAGCCTAGGGAGGCCTTGAAGTTGTGATTCTCCTGTTCTAGCCTCTTGGGTGCTGGGATTACAGCTTTATACTACCAAGTCAGGTGCTCCATGCCTCTTCCTTTCCCTCCTCCTCTCTTCTTCCTTCCTTCCTTCCTTTCTTTTTTTTAAAAAGATTTCTTTATTAATTATATGTAAGTACACTGTAGCTGTCTTCTGACACCCCAGAGACACTTCAGATCTCATTATAGATGGTTGTGAGCCACCATGTGGTTGCTGGGATTTGAACTCAGGACCTTCAGAAGAGCAGTCAGTGCTCTTAACTGCTGAGCCATCTCTCCAGCCCCCCTTTCTTTCTTTGTAGTGCTTTTCATACAGGCTTGGACCTCGAGTCACATTCCAAGACCCACCTCTCCTTTTCCCACTCCTTCCCTTCCTCCCCCCTCTCTGTATTTCTCTCCGTTTTTTTTTTTTCAAGACAGGGTTCCTCTGTATAGCCCTGGCTGGCCTCAAACTCTTTCTGCAGACAAAGCTGGCCTTGAACTCAGACATTCTCCTGCCTCTGCCCTCTAAATGCTGGGCTTAAAGGTGTGTGCACCACCACCCACCCAGCTGACCCACATTTCTGTTTTTTTTTTTTTTTTTTTTTTTTTTTTTTTTTTAAGGCAACTCATTTCTTGTTGTGGTTTGAGAGAGTCATAAAATAAATAAATATTACCCAAATAGTGAGTCATAGAATGCCCCCAGCTTTGGGGCATCTGACCTGAAGTCCTGACTATAGTTAGATCCATAAAGACTTATAAGACTGCTGGAGCCACATCAAATGCCCCCAGAGTGTTTTGACAGAAAACCTACCTGTGTGCCAGGAGGAGCCCCCTCCAGCTCCACTTACGGTTCTCTAACTGTTTTGACTTCTGAGCCCATCCTTTAATGGCAGTGGCATTATAGGAACGGGGGCACACCCTGTGTTTTCTTTTCTCCCCTATACGATGACTTGACTCAGCTTTCAAAATGTCAGGCCTCACAGTTTCCATTAAGTTTCCCATTAAGGTTTGGGGTGTCTTCTGACCTCCTGCAGCTTTCAAAAGCAGAGGTTCCAGGGGCACAGGGGTTTACGCACCAGCATACGAGCCACTAAAACCAGTAACAAATCAAAATGCAAGGAGTGTCATAGATTAAATGTTTTTGCCAATCCAGGAATAGAAGCCACCAGATGACACATTCAAACAACAATCCTACAACCAACATCCTGTTATGTCCCAGGAGCAGGGGGTGACTCAAAAGTCACAAGTCAAAGAGATAGGCGAAGGGGTTGGTGTATGTAAAGCAAGAACCACGTGCCCGTGTGTGGCCATCCTTCTTGCCAGGGCAAGGAGTGTCACACAAGCAGGCAGGTTGCTTCTCTCTCTCTTGCTAAAAAACATGCAGATGGCGGAAAGACCAAGGCCACAGCTTGTCGGCCTGGAAAACGATTTGTTTCCCTCAACAAAAGCCATTTCCTCCTCTCTGTCTGCTGATCCAACTTTCTGTCTTAGGGCACTCATCGCAAGTTGCTTCCGTCTCTCTAGCCACCGCTTTGCTGAGGTACTTTTGCTGGAAGAAAAATGTCGCCCTAGGCAGTTTCCCGTGGCATCCTAACACAAGCTCCGATTTACAACAGAGATCAAGGCAGAAATTAATTTCTTTACTAATTGACAACAGCTTGGGAAAGGTATAAAGATGCCAGAACTCAGCATATGGGCTATGGAAACACATCTCCACTCAGATTTTTTTTTTTAAGCTGTTACAACATGCTTTATAATGAAACCAACTAAAAGGCTGTTATCGGTGCGCATTTTCAGAGTCATGCATTCTCAGAATTTTGTATTTAGAGGATTTATTTGAAAACATCCTACACTCCACTGTATAAATAAGAGGAAACAACATGACAAAAAGCGTCACAGCAGCTTGGTGTCTAGCAGGACTGGCTTCCTTTGTGCTATAGGACGGCAGCTTGGAGGATAAGGGAGACGGGATCTATGAGATGGGCAGTCACATTCCCATGTGCCGTGCGTATCCAGGCCTCTCCCATTCTCTTTTAGGAAATGGCGAGGCTCTGGGCAATTGTGAGGGCCTGCCAGAATCACCCCAGAAATCTATCCCTTTGGCTCACATCTCTCCATGGAAGTGGCTCTGGCTTCTGAGCCAGCAGCAGCTGTGAGGTGGAGAGGCGGGTACCACTAGAAACTTCCAGGATGCGACGCATCAAAGAATGAAGTCTGTAACGGAGTAACAGGATGCTTGAAAATCCCAAGCAGGGCTGGAGGCCAACTGCAGCATTTACCGAGAGCCATCCCATGGCTTTTTAAAAATCAGGAAGATGTTCATATATATATATCTCGCAGACAGAGTCAAATAGGGGTACAACAGGGACAGGCAACTTAGCCTGATCCTGACTCAACCTAGATTTTCAGGGAGCTTCTTTTAAAGTGACTTCTCAGTGTCCTTAAGATCACTGTTGTCTCTGTCAGGGGACCAGTTAGAGACTGTGTTTAGAATACTATATCTATCTGCCTCTAGACTGCAAAGCCACTGACGGGCCGTTTCTGGAAGGCAGCAGAAAGAAGACAGGGTTTCCTGTGAGTTGTAGGTTCCATGGACACGGCTGCTTCTTAGCAGTGTTACCCTTGGAGTCTCCCCTCACAACCTCACAACTTACTTCTTGCAGGCAGGACCGAGGAAGCCTGGCTGAGTTCTTCTAAGTTCCGGGTGTGGTGGACACACGTAATCCATCACGCAATCTCACTGCTTGGTCCAAACCAGGCTTTTCAGCAAGGTCTGGACCCAGAGCAAAGCCCAGCCTCGGGGCACTGTTCCTATGGCAACCCGCCCTGTGTGCAGGCATCGCAGAGCAGGGGAGGATGGAAGGAGGCTGGAGGGTGCTCCAACCCCTTACAAGACTGGATGGAAAATTCTGTAGTTTTGCGTATCATGTTAATGAAATCATTTTGACTTTTCTAGAGTAAAGAGAAAGAAAGGGCTGTTAAGGGACAGAGACTCGGCAGAAAGGAGCTGAGAGAAGAGGGAGCCCAAACCTGGAACAAGAAAGGGAAGAGGACAGGAGCCAGCAGTCCACCAGGACTGATGGAGCCAGATGGGATGGGGACTCTGGAGGGCAAGGGTGAAGCTGGGCCCAGATGGGTGGTAGAATCCCCTGACCTTCCTTCCATGAAAAAAACAAAAACAACAACAAAAAAAACACGGTTGCAGTCATATCTACCAAGTGTCTAACGTGGACACTACATACACATCTTTCCTATTTATTTATTTATTTATTTATTTATTGGAAGTTACTCCAAACCACTCATCCTAGCGCTGCTCTGAGCACCCAAAGCTACAGGTACTGCCACACTAGGCTCTCATGCATGGCTGGAGGCACTGCCACACTAGGCCCTCATGCATGGCTGCAGCACTGCCACACTAGGCCCTCATGCACAGCTTCAGCACTGCCACACTAGGCCCTCATGCACTGCTGCAGGCACTGCCACACTAGGCCCTCATGCATGGCTGCAGGCACTGCCACACTAGGCCCTCATGCACGGCTGCAGCACTGCCACACTAGGCCCTCATGCACAGCTTCAGCACTGCCACACTAGGCCCTCATGCACTGCTGCAGGCACTGCCACACTAGGCCCTCATGGATGGCTGCAGGCACTGCCACACTAGGCCCTCATGCACGGCTGCAGCACTGCCACACTAGGACCTCATGCACGGCTGCAGCACTGCCACACTAGACCCTCATGCACGGCTACAGCACTGCCACACTAGGCCCTCATGCACCATTGCAGGCATTCCACTGTCTGGACCACACCTCAGTTTTTTTAGACAACCTCCTCATCCTATTCTCCCGCTATATTGTTGCCTAAGCACCCAGCGTACACAAATCTAGAGTCATCCCATCATAGCAGGAGCCCAGAGGAGACACTCACAGAAGGTTCCACCAGACAACTGTCCAAAGACTGGAGAGAGGATGTCCAGACTCTGTGGATGTGGTTCCCATGCACACCCTTCTCAGCTCCATCACATCTCACTGGAGATTCCAGAAACTTTATCAGGCTGCAACCTCTGCCCCTGCTGTAGTCCCTGCCCAGCTGAGCCAACTAACCCCAAACAAACAAGGGTTTGGTCTCAGCCCTGGAGCCCTGGGGGTGTCTGATCCTGGAAACCAGCTGGAGCTCTTAGCTTGTAGAGACACTTGAACTCCACAGGGGAGGGGCCCCTGGGTCAACTGCTTTGAGTAGAGTTAAAAGCGACTAGCAAGAACCATCAGGGTTTTGTTTTCCCTCAATGCTGGAGATCAAACGCCTGGCCTCACACAGAAGTGTGGAGGTCCATGATGAGTGTGTTAGAAGTAATCTGAGACAAATTTACACAGGCTGGGTGTTCAATGGCAGCACTATCCCGGCTCCAGTTGTCTCCGTAAGCTGGTGGTCTCTATAATACGCCCATCAAGCTGTATTGTCACTTTCTAATTTCAAAACACTACACAAACAAAAAAACAAACAAGCAAAAAAAAATTAAAGCAAAGCAAACTAAAGGGAGAGTGTCCCAAATGGAGGCTGGGCTGGATGGACCCCAGGGCCTCATAAGGGGCCATCTGTCCATACTGCATTGACAAAACCACTGGGCTCCTCTCGCCCCCACCACATACACACAAACACAAACACACAGATACACAAACACAAACACACACATACCACACACACCACACACACTACACACATACCACACACACACCACAGGCACACACCGCATACACACCACACACATATATACACACAACACACATACACCACACACACACACACACACACATACACACATACCACACACACACAACACACACACATACATACACACATTACCACATACAGATACACACACACACACTTCACACGCATATACATACACTTCCACATACACACACATACACACACACACACACACACTCACCATGGCCAACTGGATGATTAAAATGATTTTATTTTATTTTTTTGGTCATTTTTTCACATTTTTCTAAAATTTCTAAAATGAAGTGGTATTTTGTCATTAAAAGGGGGGCGGGGCGGGTAGGGTGAGTACAGCTAACAGGGCACGAACTCGAGGGGCCATCAGCCTACAATCAGAGCTCCTGGGTGGCTGTCACTGGGGTCCGATCATTTGTGCATTGCAGTGAGATGCAGGCTGTGGTGAGGTGTTGAGCATATGAAAATGAGCGAGCTAAGTGAATGTGAGGGGCGGGGGAGCAGGGGAAATGGCAATCAGCGTCAAGAGCCCCTTAATAGAGGCAGGATGCTTCTGCTGGCCTGGATTGAAGCCATCAAGACAATTTCCTAACTGCCACAGAGGCATGCCTGGGAGAGAAAAGGCAATTATCAGGAGGAGCTTCAAGAGACACCTCTCTGTGATCTGAGCCACCCTGGCAAATATGTCATCAGGCATTTGGCAGGCCGACTGCAGAAACAGCTCTGTTTTGGGCCCCTATACACACTTCTCTGCAATGTGTCCCACCTCCTCTGGCAAGGTTAGATTGGAGCTTGAGATGTTAGCCTAAGCCAGTAGGAAGTTCTCAACCTCCCTAATGCCACAACCCTTTAATACAGTTCCTCATGCTGTGGTGACCCCCAGCCATAAAGTTATTTTCACTGCTTACTTCATAACTGTAATTTTGCTACTGTAGTGAATTGTAATGTAAATATCCATGTTTTCCCATGGTCCTGGGTAACCCTCGGGAAAGGGTTGTTCGACCCCAAAAGGAGTCACCATCCACAAGTTGAGAACCACTGGTGCAGTGCAAGGGATGTTGTAGTGTGGTCAAGCCTCAGCTCAAAAGGACTTGAAGGTCTTGTGCGGGCTCCTGAAACACTGCTATTTCCTTATACCCACAAGATATGCCAGCCTAGGACCTTCCTGATGATCACGGGTTCCCTGTCTGGCACTGCCCTGCCGGCAAACCCAGGTATCGCACAACTCAGAGCTGCCCACCCCCCAGCTGTAGTTGATAACATGTGTCTGAGGGCCCGACTGAGATCCCAAGGTTATCTGCCCTAATCCTGATACACTGGCTCACTCAAGGCATGGAGGGCTAGATAACCAACTACTGTCTTCAGTCACTAAACTGTAGGGGTAGTATGTGTTGTGTTTTACAAAAAGGAAAAGATATGGGGATAAAAGGGATATGTTGTGGGGGAAGGGGGTGTCTCTGTGGGCCCATGCTGAGGCATCTTTTCCCCCTGAGGTACCAGCCATAAGACAGTATAGTATAGAGTAGAGTTTATTTAGGGCATGGAGCGGGGAGTTGCAGGGATAGTAGACACACACACACAGAGAGAGAGAGAGAACAAGAGAGAGAGGCAGAGACAGAGACAGAGACACAAAGAAAGACAAAGAGAAAGACAGAGAGACAGAGAGAGGAGGAGGAGAGGCGTAGAGGCCAGCCATGAGCATGTAGAGAGAGGGGGGAGGGGAATAGGAGAAAGGGGCAAGAGAAGAGTAGAGAAGAAAAGAGGAGAGGAGAGAAGAAAGGAGAGGAGAGGAGAGGAGAGGAGAGAAGAGGAGAGGAGAGAAGAGAAGAGGAGTGAGAAGGGGGGCAAACAGCCCCTCTTATAGTGAGTCAGGCCTACCTGGCTGTTGCTAGGTAACTATGGGGCAGAGCCTAGACAAAATGCCAACAGTATGTTACACTGCTAACTCATTCACTTACTATCCCACAGATGGGAGTGGGGGCTCAGCCACGGGGGAGTAGAGGCACGGCCATGCCAGTGGAGGTGCAGCCATGCAGGTAGTATGTGTTCACCGTGGCAGCCCACCCCATCCTGCACTCAAGGTCACCAGGACACTTAAATCCTCCTACTGACAGAGAAGAGGAAGTCAACAGAGGGAATTCCCAGAAGGCTTCTTAACTCAGCAGAGGGACATCATTTCTAATTTGAAGAGTAAAAGTGACTTAGAGGCCATAACGGAAGTGTCTTTGGTCAAGATGGACACAGGGGGCTGGATGCTCTGAGGTGGGAGGTTATTTTCCTGATTATTCCATGGAGGCAGCATCCCAGGCTAGGTGGCACAGGTGGTTGCTTTGTTTTGTTTTATAGGGTCTGTGAACACTAAAGCCAAGGCTTATGTACAAGCATAGCTCCCGTCTTCAAACTAGTCAGGCACCTGCGCCAAGCCAGTGTCGCCACAGGGCAATACTAGACCGCTCCTGGCCACGGAGCTCAGGCCTGCTGGCCCTGTCCCGTCGATCCCCCTCATGAGGACCGCAGAGAGCCTCTGGCACAAGTGCCCTCTGCCTCCTGAGCCAGGTGCTCTCAGAGGTCCTGTGCAACACACCCCTCCTCTCAGGAACCACGGGTAACAAACTGCCCTGCACTGTGCTAGCCCCGGACGGACTGGCCTTGCCACAGCCAACCCATGCTTCTGGATTCTCTCCCGGAAGAGAAGCAATCGTTCTCCAAATCACAGCTGCGTGTAAGAGCAGCTGCCTCAGCGCGGGGGCTGCTGTCACCGGACGCCACTTGTGGCGATTTGAGTAAGAAACGTCACCCTCCATAGGTTCGGGTGTCTGAACACTCGGTCCTTGGCTGGAGATGCCGATCCTGGAGGTCATGGATGCTTGCTGGAGTAGATGTGTTACCGGGCTGGGGTGAGTTCACAGCTTCCCCTTACCTCCAGTTCCCACGCCCTGTTCCCTGTGTGTGGCTGAGGATGGGAATCTCTCTGCCTCCCAGTCTTAGTTTGATTTCTATTGCTTTGATAAAGACTACAGCTCAAAGCCGAGGGGTGGTGGTGCATGCCTTTAATCCCAGCACTTGGGAGGCAGAGGCAGGTGGATTTCTGAGTTCGAGGCCAGCCTGGTCTACAGAGTAAGTCCCAGGACAGCCAGGGCTACTCAGAGAAACCCTGTCCCGGAAAAAAACAAAAACAAAAACAAGAACAAACAAACAAACAAACAACAAAGAAAAAGACTACAGCTCAAAAAGGTCTGGGGAAAAGAGGATTCATTTGATTTATAAGTCCTGACCACTGACCGGCATGTAGGGAAATTTAGGGCAGGAACTCAAGCAGGACAGGAACCTGGTGGCGTAACAGATGCAGAGGCCATGGAGGGGAGCTGCTTACTGGCTGGCTGCCCATGGCTTACTCAGCCTGCTTATTATACACCCCAGGACCCTGTGCCCATGGGTGGTACCCCACACAGTGGGCTGGCCCCTCCACAGCAATCACTAATTAAGAAAATGCCCCACAACTTACCTACAGGCTAAGCTGAGAGAGGCGTTTTCTCCACTGAGGTTCCCTCTTCCAGATGACAGAGTTTGTGTCAAGATGTCAAGAAAGCTAATGAAGACACTCCTCACTATTCTGGCTCTTCTCCCTCTGGCACCATAAGCCAAAATTCTTTAGTCCTTAAGTCACTTTAGGCCATGGAGTTTTATCACAGCGCCACCCTTGATGATGACAGAGGTCAAGGTCAATAGTAGGGCAGGCCCTTGGTCTTGTCCTGTTACCACAGGTCCTCCCTGCCTCTCCCCTATTAATGTGGATCTTGGCCACATTGACTATTATTTATTTAATAATTTAATTATCATTTAATCATTTAATAATTAATTATAACAACTAATTTTAATTAATGTGACTTACTTTACCCAGTGGGATATTAACAGAAACAAGACGGTCTGAGCCTCAGCTCTGAGAGGTGTCCCCTTACTCTGCCAACCCTCAAGGATTTTTGCTATTCATTGCCCCAGAAAGAACACAACCCAAGCTGCCATTGGTCCAAGGCAAGTGCGAGACACGGAGAGAACAGGACCAGTCAAGGGCCGGGGCTGAGCCTGGGCTGGTGACTAAGTTAGTAAGACAAGGAAGACATACCTGTTGTTACAAGGGGAGTTTGTTACACAGCATCGTCCTGGCTATTTCTGACTGAGTCAGTCAGCAGAGCAGCAATTTACAAATACTGACTGATTTCTAACTTCTTCATTATTTACCTAAGGCTCTCTTAGTCATTGGAAACCGCTAGGACAGTCCCAGTGTCACTGTGTGTCCAGAGCGGCAGCCTAGGGGCTTCCCTGGGCATCCCCCAGCCCTGCCATCTCTCTGACACAAAACAATCCACAGCTGGAGGGGCGCCGCTCTCCTGCCATTACCACAGAGTTGTAACTATCTCAGGTATAACTACTGCACCAAGAGACACAGACAGACAGACAGACAGACAGAGGTGGCAGGTGGACCCCTCTTTGAGGAGCTTCTGTCTTGGCTTTGGAGCACTCTTGGGTCACCTGCTACCCAAAGCATTCTCTGACAGAGTCAGCGTAGGTCTGAGTCTCATTGCAATGTTGCCTAATTAAGTTGTGTCAGCAGAGGGCTGGCTGAGCAGCACACATGCCCCTTCCTGACCTCCATGTACCTGGCATGTGTTAGTCTGTGTGACACTGGCCTGAGGTTTTTTTTTGTGTTCCTGCTTTGTAGGTGTGAGAAATGAGGTTTGTGGGACCCCCATGGGGTCCAGTTTCCTGTCACACACACACCCCCGTCCCATCTCCTACCCCCTTCTCCTTGTCTCACTCCATCTGCAGTGTCTGGACTGTTCCTTTCATTGAGCTAGGTACCCCCAGGACCTTGTGCACGGCCTGCTGGCTCCTCTCCTCTCCTTCAGGTCTTTGTTCAAGTGCCATCTTTCTCAGGAAGGTCAGAATGGAAGAGCAGCATCCCCACAGCCTGTTGCCCCTCACTGCTATTTTTCTTCCCAACACTTACTTCAGTGGGGAAGAGTCTGAAGCCAAGCCTTTGAGCTTACTGCCTGACAAGGCTGGGATTCGATCCTGTCAGGAGGCAGGAGAAGCCTGACAGGGACGGATGGAGCCTAAGACCCAGCGCAGCCTTGGCGGATGCCCAGTAAATCAGAGAATGACCGAGGCTCAGAGGAGCCTGCAGAGTCACAGCTAGCCTTGTTCCCATGTGAGGTGGAGCCTGTGGGCCCAGCCTCCAGCAGCCGCCTGCCTGCACCTGTAATTAAGTAGCAGCCCAGCTTCTCTCTGCTGGTGCTCTGAGCTGTAAGTGCTGAAAGACACTGTGGCAATCGCCTCTTAATAGCTCTGTTGTACAAGAGCGAGGAGGATGGGGGAGTCATCTACGATTTTCTCTCTTGCTCTTTTCAAAAGACCTTTATATTTAAAATAAAATCAGATATATATTAGAGCAAAACAATGAGAGAGAGTCAGTCGACCTGCTGTGTCAAGTCAATGACAAGCATTTGCTTTGGTGCAAAAATGCTCTGGCCACGAGGGTAGCATCACTCTGGGAGGAGGTTGGGGGAGGGGGTAGTCCTTGAGGCTCTTCCACAACCTCCACTGTAACAAACCAGCCCTGTTTGTGGTCCCAAGATGCACAGTGTCTCAGGGAGCTCATCCTCAACTCTGATCACAGGCAGCGTTTCACAGACCCATCTGCATCTCTCACTCAGCCCCCCTGCCCCTCATCAATGTGACCAGGGCTCTCAGACTATGTGATGCACACAGGACTCTGCAGAGTTTCCCGCCCCCTCATCGATGTGGCCAGAGCTCTCAGGCTATGCGATGCACACAGTACTCTGCAGAGCTGGCATGCCTCCTTCTGAACCATGTGTCACGGGTGTCAGTGATTGTCACTGGTACCCAGGGCTCCCCGCTAGCTGGGAGGAATAATTGAGGACACAGAAGCAGCTGGCTCTTCACAGACATGCTTCGCTCCAGAGGGCTGATGACCCTTGCCTCTGGGTGGGCCAGGAGCACCAGTCAGCGCCAACTGAGTGTCTCACAGACTCTGTGGCCCATCTTGCTTCCCTGCTTAACTCAGGGCTGCGGAATCCTCCTTCTACCTCCAGAGAAAACACGGCAAAGGATTCCTCTCCTTTTTTGGTAAAGAAAGTTTCTACTGAACAAACACACCCTTAGGTTCTCCCAGTCTGCACAGACAAGCAGTTGCTAGAATGATGCTAAGTGGCCCTGTGCTTCTCTACTGGGGACCAAGGAGCTGATCACCTCTGCAGATCACTGTGGCACGCCTTGCCCTGGACACTTGGCCATGCCTGAAGGCCACAGCTAGCCTGGAATACGGGCTCTGGAAGCAAAGAAGAATGCAAGGCAGAGTCCCTGGCAGGATTTACATCTGCCCTGCTGGGTTTGCTCAGTGCTGTGAGAGAGTATCAGGAGAAAGCATCAGGCCCATCACAGGGATGGAACACCAAGTTGCCCCATCGGATACCAGACCACCTGAGTGTCAATAGACAACCGGCCCCTCTGGGGAACAGGGGATGTAACTGCCATGGGAAACAGAGGTGCTGAGGACCTGTCTTTTCATCCTTGAGATGGGCACCAACTCTGCCCCCTAGCTGGGCTCAGGGGCCACCTCGGCACATTGGAACATCTGAGGAGTCTTGGCAGAAGATGGGGAGCTGGCACCACACCCCACCAGTCTGCCTGTCATGAGCTATTCCTGGAATTCTCCTGTCACGTGGTGCAGAAACCCAGGGCCACTTGCTTGAGGGCTGTGTCCAAGCCATGCTTCTCAGAGGCAAGTCCTGCAGTACCTCAGAGCAGCTTACGTTGAAAATTAGTTCTAGCAAGGAGAAGCAGCGTGGGGACGGGAATCTGGCTTTGCCACACTATGGCTGTGTCTCCTTGGACAAGCTTCTTAATGTCTCTGAGCATGCTTCCTGAACAGGGATACTGCAGGAATGAACACAGGCTGACTTGTGGGGAAAGTCACTCGTACCATATGATGGAATTTCCAGTCAGGGGAGAGTTGCTCAGTTTTGTCTAAACATAGGCCTTTTCTGACCCCACCTTACACTCACAGGGATTTGGTTCACAAGTCTGACCTTTACCATATCCAGAGAGACCCTCTCAGTTCCAACAACTGTTACAAAACAGCTGGGTGCCTGTAAGGTCAACCACTAGCAGGCCTTGGTCTCTGTTCCCAGCACGGGTGGTGTGGCTGGAGATGGAGGTGGTGGCTCTGAGGCTTACTGACACTGAGACAGCAGCTGGGTGTGGGAGGCACCCTGGAGGCTGGTGACCGACTGCCAGGCTATGCTGAGCCCACTGGGCAGCTGGCTTCTCCCACAGGTTCTGTCTCCTAGAGCACTCACTGAACAGGGTGTTGGCCTGCGTTTTGAGGGTGAGGTTTTTGTAGGCACTGAGATGAGGGTCTCTGCAGGCTTCTGCTGTACCATCTTTTATGGTGCCTGAGCCTACATGGGTGCTGCAGAGCCCTGAGGACATCAGCAGCTGCCTCTAAGTTGACTGCCGCAGGCCAGAGTTAGCAAGCTGCTTCTCTACAGGCACGGCTTTGTGTGTCTGTGTTACTGAGCAGAGAGGCAGCTAATGCCAATCTGTTCTTTCCATGCTTCCTGCGCATCCTTCTCAATCACACCTCGGGCAGAGACCCCTGGGGTCAAGCTCTCTGAAGGCCTTGAGTGTATATAGCTTCTCTCCCATGAGTATAGCTTCTCTCTCGGGTGTCCAGTCAGGCACTGAGGGCTCTTGGCACCCCAGGACATCACCCATGAGGCTAGGGTCCTCTTACCACAGTAGGAGCAATAGATGTGGCCTCAAGAATCCAGTTCCACTCCGAGAGCTGGTCCCGCCTCAATCTACCGGCTCCCTTCTCCTGGTCAAGGGGGACATGGATCCATCATCTCCTCCCCACCCCCCTCCATACACACACTCAACTTGCAGAGCAGAAATCAAGGGAACGTTAAGAAGGCCTTCAGAGCATGTGTCACAATAGTGCTACAGGCAAGTTGGTGACCTTATCAGCAGAGGCCCAGGAGGCACCCTGCCTGCCCAGATGCCAGTCTGTTCCACTTGAGGACCAGCTGGGTACCACCCTGCCCCCTCTTTCCAGCCCTCCACTCATTCTGCTTGTCCCAAGTGTTGGCAGAGGCCCAACCATTTATTTTTAGTTGTCGATGGGCTGGCCCCTTCCTGGTCACATGCTGCAGTCTGAGCCCTGCTGGCAGAAAGACTCAGCCCATAAAACACTCTATCCCTTTAGCCAGTATCCAGCATGCTCCCTACACAACTATGTGGGCTCCCTGGGGGTGTGTTTAAACAGAGGCAGCCTCATCGTGCCCTTCCCAAGTTCCTTGGAGGAGTTCAGGGCCACCTGAAGCAAAGTCCTGCTAGACCCTCACAGGCAGCTACTGCAAAGCAATAGTGTTCATGCAAACAGGGCCAAACCTGTGGTTTCAGTTGTTAGGGACCTGATGAGCATGCTCACCCCTGAGGATGAGAAGGGGAGAGGCCTCCTGGTGGATCCACTCTGCAGAAGGAGCTGTACATAGAATGACAACTCTCCACCAACGTACAGGAAGTAGGGTCAGAGAGCCAGGCCCTTGCCTGGTCACAGGAACAGTGGGATTTTTCTCCCAGCTTCGGCCTCAGAAGCTGCCCCTCTCACCTCGCCAGCCTCCCTCCACCTCCGCCGTAGTGCCAGAAGATCACATTGTGTCCTGGTGACTGAGGATAGACACATGCTCCACCTTCTGTGACTGCCTTAGGGAGAACATGCAGGATCTGGAAAGAAGCAGGACAGAGTCCAGGTCCTCGTTACCTAACGAGGATGCAGGGGACTTAAATTTAGACTGTGTCTGTGCATGATGGGAGCCAGCTCTGTGGAGCTGCAGGGGTACACGTGTGGACACACCCAGTGGATCTTCTGAGGCAGCTCAACGGCCAGGGGAGAGTAGCGTCCCACAGGGGACAGTGCCTCCACATATATGTCTTGCCTGTGTTTAATTATATTTCAAAACAGGGTTTCATTCTGTCGACTAAAGCTGCAGGTTAGCTTTGAGCTCGAGATCCTCTTGCTTTGGCCTCCTGTCTGATGGGGCAGGCACTCTTCTGGAGATCTATGGACAGCCTGAGTGACTCCATTCTGCCCAGGCTTTAGTTAATTCCGTCTTACGCTTTGCCCGGTTGCTCCTTAGTCCCTGCTAAGCACAACATTCTCATATATCCGCCCTTGAAGGTTTTGGAAGACCCATTGTTTTACAGCATAAAATAAACTATTTTAGTCAGCTGAACTGAAACTTGGGAAACTTCAGCAGTCTCTGGCCTGCCTCTGCAGCGATACAGCTGTGCTTTTGGCTTTATGTACTGTACCCTCCGTCTCCAGAGTTGAGAGTTCTTTCTTGGCTAAGCCTGCTCTCAGCCACTGGCAAATAAAGGGCTCTCCTCCACCTGACTATTAGGTGGTACCCTTGTGTCTTGCGTGGACACAACATCTGGAGGCCTGAATGAGATTTTTGGCCGCTCGGCCGCTCAGCCACTCGGCGGTGGGAGGGGTTGGGGGTGGGGCCGGGCAGGCAACCTCACTCTCAGTCTCTCTGGTTTGGTGAACTGTTACAGAGGAGGTGACCCCTGAAACATTGCAGGTCCAGGTAACTCACACCAGGGCCAGAGAGCCCCAGAATGACCACTATGCTTGCCAACATCAAAACTGACCAAGTTCTCATGGGCCTCTTAGGACGTAGGTTTTGACATTTTCGCCTGGGTTTGTCTCTTGTATGGAAGTGAATACGGACAGGGACTCTTCCCCAGCATCCTGTGGGAGTCAAGACACTGAGGAATCCTGGTTATGTCTATATTTGTGGATGCCTAAGTGAGGGACTGTGCAGTCTAGTTTGCCTAGTCTCTTCGTGCCTTTGTATTTGTCATGGCTTTCTAGAGGGACAGAAATCACAGAATACTCTGTCTAGTAAACCCCATATATACGTGTACACACACACACACACACACACACACACACACACACACACACACACACACTATTAGAATGGCATACAGGCTGTAGCCCCGCTAATCCAACAATGGCTACCTATGAACAGATGGCCCAAGAATCCAGATCCAGTCCACAAGGCTGGATGTCTCAGATGGTCTTCAATATATGCTGGAATCCTGAAGAAGCAAGCTCTAATGCCAGGGAAAGAAGGGACTTGCCAGCAAGAGCAAGAGCAAGCAGGCCAAGAAAGAGCAAGCTTCTTTCCTCTGTGTCTGTGGTGGTTTGAATGTGTGTGGCCCGGGGAGTGGTACTATTTGGAGGTGTGGCCTTATTGGAATAGGTATGGCTTTATTGGAGGAAGTGTGGGCTTTGAGACCCTCTTCCTTGCTCCCAGGGAGACAATCTTCTCCTAGCAGCCTTCAGAACAAGAGGTAAAACCCTCAGCTCCTACTCCAGAGCCACGTCTGCCTGGATGATACCATGTTTTCTGTCATGATGATAATGGACTGAACTTATGAACCTGTAAACCAACCCCAATTAAATGTCTATAGGAGTTGCCTTGGTAATGATGTCTCTTCATAGCGGTAAAACTCTAAGATAGTGTCCTTTATATGGGCTGCCAGCAGAAGGCGTGCCCCAGAATAAAGATGAATTTTTCCACATCAAAGGATCTGGATTGAGGGTGTATCTTCCCACCTCTGAGATCTGGATTAGAAGTGGGTCTTCTCACTTCAGTGTGATTTAATTAAGAAAAAGATACCTCACAGGTGTGTGCAGCCATTTCAGTTTTAGTTAATTCAAGATGTAATCAGTTGACAACCAAGAATAGCCATCAAAGTCCCTTTCCCTGATTTTCCTTGGGACCAGAAGACCAGCTCGCTCCCTGAACTCACTTTGGCTTAAAGGCAACTGGAAGCTGACCCAGGGTCTCCCTTCTTCCTTTGGGAAGAGTTCCTCTGCCCTTGTGGTTTCTGCTCTGTGAGCGGTGACAACCTCTTTTCTGATGTGAGTCTGGTAAACTCCAAGTGTCTCCCTCTGCTCCCTTCTCATTGGGCTCCCCCTTTTCATTGTCCACTCCTCCTGTACCCCACTCTACCACCCCAGCACTCCTCCCCAACATTGTTTCTTGGCAGCTCCCTTCTTCTCGCCACTCCCCCAAGGGTAAAGATGAAAAGACAGCTCCCCCACCCCCTTCTCTCAGATCTCAACCTCTCCCATCTTGCTAGAGCAACTCCCATCCTAGTCAACTCTTGCCCGGTTCTCCCATACGGCTCCCCCAGCCAGTCGGGAGAGGGCCATGCAATCTTGAGGTTGAGTCCTGTATGTTAAGGTCCCAGCCAAGGCAGGACAGCCTGTCGTGCAGGGCACGATGGTGACTACAGGAGGTGCTGGGCAGGAGCTGCAGAGCAGGGTTTAGCCACTGAGCAGCCTTCTCCCCCTCCTTTACTGTTGGGAGATTCCAGCCATCCTGGCAGCCTTGCCAGCTAGTGAAGATGGGGCCCCACCTCAGAGATGCTGAGGGGCGTGTGGCCAGCTTTTTCTGTGTGAGAAAATCCCTAGACTGCATGGCCTTGGCGGGAGACTGGAGAGGAAAGCTATGTTGGGTCCTTTTTCTTAGGTCTCCAAGCTGGCTTCCTCTGAGATAGGATGCTCTCTCTGTTCTTGGGACATTTTTTGCCCTCTGCCTGCGGTCTGTCTGCCTGTGCTTTGGCCCCACCAAGCCTTGCTTTTGCTTCCACCACTTTTTTCTGCATTCCTTGGATATCTGCTTTTTAAAAGTGATTTTCTGTTTAGTGGTCTCTGGGTTACAGGTACTTATTAGTTTAAAAGGGCCAAAGTAGAAAAAAAAAAAGATGCTTGCCTCACAAAAGAGTCGAGACCCTCCTGCTTCATGGAATCATTATATTACCCTGCAACTTGATATCTTTACAAGAGGAGGAAAGCTTATTACACCTTTCAGGTCATCTGCCCCCATCCGCAGACACACATTAAATCGGTTATGGAGATGTAGATCACTGCGTTCAGTCTTTAAAAGAAATAAATGCCTTTTTGCTGTGAATTATATTGAGAAGTGGTCACATGATGATTTGGCTCATTGAGAAGTTGGCTCTGCAGGTTGTGGCCTGCCCTCTTTAGACCCAAGTACGTTTGTCTCAGTTTCCCCCAAAGCACCTGTCCTGCTGGCCCTGTCTGTGACAAGGAAAAAGAGAACAACAGAAGAGCCCAAGAAAAACCGCACCGTGCACTTGTGAGCAGCCAAGAGGTTACTCTTGCTTATCCAGGGGGGTACAGAGATCATTATAACATAACCAGCTAACGAGACACTCACACATAGAAGGGTTAAAAGGGATCCTATGTCTAAAATCTCTCAATAATAACTGCAGCATCACAGCCGGCCAAATTCTGTGAGGTGCTGTAAACATCAATTGAATGATTATGATAAATAACCACATGCCACATATGTCAGAAAGCCTGTCTTATGTTTTCTATAAGGTTCATCCAGAGACATACAAGGCCCAGTGCTTTAAGAGAAGGTACACGGGCAATATGAATTTACTGCATTATCCAATGTGTGTAATGGATTTTTAAAATTAAGATGATGTTGCCCAGTAACTTCTAACCTGAACAACTGCCATCTTCATAATTCCAAGTGTGCCTGCTCAAAATAATCACAATGGGGCTTATTAAATGTTAATATTAATTCAGAAGAGGCGTTAGGCAAGATCACTGACCCCTCACCTGAGCATCTGAACACTCCTCCCAGCTACTTACATGCCATCTGGCCCTAACTGTAGAAAGCCTCAAGGTTTTCTGGAGAAAGTACGGTGTACAGGCTAGAAAAAGTAAGAATAGGGGGGCCGTGTCCACCTGTGCAGCTGTGGAAAAGCTGCTGTATATACTGGGTAAAGACCCCCAAAATAGATATTGCCTAACGCCCTCCCCATTTAGGGCAAGTGTCTTGGAGCAAATGGCAGTTGTTGATGTTATTATGCCTCATGTATTTATTTTTAATTGTTTAATCAAGGGGGCTTTATGCGTAAAGGTTACGGTGGCTGGATATAATTATGGATGTTCAGCTCTCTGGAGAAACCCGGCCCCTCCTGGGCTCCCCTTTACAAAAATGTTCTCTCATTCGAGGTTATTATTACTGCTAAATCTCGTACTGAGATGCAAGCCTTCTCTCTTGGGATCAGTGAGACCATAAGAAAGTTAGTTTAGATATGATAAATTATATAAATAAAGATAGAGACAAAACCATAAAAGCTTGAAACCAAGTCACAAAAGGTCTCAATATGTGGTACAGGGGGTTATGGGGGGGGTGAGACTTAAAGATAAAATACTTAAAATTTGTTAACGTTCACAAGGCTGTAATGATGTATTCGTGTAATAAAAACTAACTAGAAAATGCTGACTCATTGATGTCTGCTAACTTTGTTAAACCCGACCCATGTGGAGATCCCCAGTCATAACAGCAACTGCGGCAAGAATTAACCTTTTTATTCTTGTAAATGCCTCTTTATAAAAACCGATCTTACTGTTCTCTCCCGTAATTATAGTCTTTGGGATAAAATGAGCTATTTAATATTAAAGACCTGTTAAATTGATTTAAATTTTGTAAATGTACACTATAAAAGGATCAGGAAAATGAAGTTCCCAGTTTTCCATGGACTGTATATTTTTGGCTTAAAGCTTATTTTGGTACTAAAAGAGCATCAGTTCAAAATCTGTAATTTTTGATTAAAGATTTATTTATTTATTTATTTATTGTATGTGAGTACACTGTCTCTCTCTTCAGACACACCAGAAGAGGGCATCAGATCCCATTACAGATGATTGTGAGCCACCATGTGGTTGCTGGGAATTGAACTCATGAAGAGCAGTCAGTGCTCTTAACCGCTGAGCTATCTCTCTAGCCCCTAAATTTGTAATTTTAAGACTTAAAAATCTTAAAAGGGACAAATCACTTTAGTATATAAAAATCTTATTCTGTGAGAGTTAGATTTATTGCAAACCATTAGAACAAATTAAAAAAACAGTATTTAAATGCCCTTCATATGCCTAGAATTATGTTTGTAGTCATACAAATGTAACTCATTTACAGGGACAAGATTGGAGGGAGACACCAGTTTGCATCTCCTATTATATATCTTCTTTATGTGTTGTCAAAGGTAAGTCTAAAGCAACTAACTCAAAGAAAGTTTAAAAGTTTAATATAAAATAATATTAAAAAGCTGGTATATTATAAAAACTGGTTATGGAAAATTAGATTTTCCTTTTAAATGCTTGAGTAGAATGGGTTAATTTTATAATAGACTTACATTAACAGGCCATTCCTGGGCTCAAGAAGTACCTTCCCCCACATGGGACACAGGCCCTATCAGAGTAAGCTGCCTGTTAGCCTCATTATAGGACAGGGTAGCATGGGGAAGGAAGACTTGCTGGGGTTTCCCGTCTCTGGTTGCACAGGGGGAAACCTCTTCCTTAGCTATAGGGACGATACACTACTCCTCACGTTTCCCATGACAGGTGGGGGTGAGGTGTGGGCAGACAAATCCCCCCACGCAGTGGAGGATCTTAGAGTCTGTACTCATATCCTAAATGTCTCAAGCAACGGGGGGTGGGGGGGGGTGGGGTGCAAATAGCAAGCACTCCTCCTCCATCACTGTCGCCTGAACTTGAGGATGCTGTGAACAGGGGAACCTTGTGCCTAAGCCTACAACCCGACTGGTGTGGGAACTGCATCCTAGGTAACTGGCTGTGCCCCTCACCCTGGCTTTCAGTTCTCCTCCCCTTAGCAAAGCTAAGCCCAAGGCTGCACAGTCAATTCCTGACTCTGTAAAGTCCCAGGGGAGTTTTAAGTAAAAGACAGAGCTCTGCCACAGGGCCAGTCAGCCCAGCAGACAGAACTGTGAGCACCCACTTAAACCCTAAGTTACAGCTGTCATCCAAGCGATCCGTTACACCCTGGTAACGCAATGCCATCTGAGGAGGAGGCCTGGACTGTCAAAGTCCACCCAGGCCAGACTCTCCAAGCCACTCTTCAAGGACAAGTGGGACTGGCTCCCATTGCAAACCTGGAAGCCAACGGGTCTATGCATGGCTGAAGTTTGATAATGCTCCTGTTAGGGTCAGTCAACATCTCCCCAGGCCCGGACTCTGACTCAAAGAATTGCTACTAGCTCCACTATATCTGGAAATCATAGGTCCGTTTGTTACCGAGAGAGAGAGAGAGAGAGAGAGAGAGAGAGAGAGAGAGAGAGAGAGAGAGAGAGAATGATTTCTTTAATGAGTTATGCCTGGCTATGCATCCAAATAACAGTTGGCCCTTGTAGATGATATAAACATTTTCCTAAAAATGAACAGAGCCTTACAACTCTGTAAAAAGCTTAAATCTCCTAGCTGCTGAGAGGGGGAGACCAACAATTCCTGGATCCATAGCTGGCTTGATTGGGATCTTGGCTGACCACCTTACTCCTAGGCTCCAAAGCTCCTCTCATCCTTCTCCCCGAGGTCTAATGATCCCGTCCTGTGTATTTAACTGGCTGTTAAACTTTGTCAAACAACGCAGAGCATTTGTTAAATTAACAACGTACCTAAGGGCCCAACTGTATAACCCCTTGTATGAGTCAACGCTTCGATTCTCCCTAAGACCCACTGGTGGGGGATGCAACTCCAGAGTGACTCTGCTTTGCCCTAGATTTAGCCACTTCCATCTTGTGCTCCCCACAACTGCTCCCAGCCCTCCCAGCCCCCCAGGTCCCCACCCCTGCTAAGTATATTCTCACACAGCCACACCTGCAGCTCTGGAAGGTCCATTGTTTTAAACATAAAACAAATTGCTTTGATCAACCAAACTGAACCGTCTACCCCTGGGCTGCCTCTGGTGTGATGTAACTGTGGTTTGGGCTGACACATAAAGGCCTCTCCGTCCAACTTTTATCCAGTGGCATCCTGTGTCTGTGTGGGCCTGTGTGTGTCCAGCTGCATATCCCTTACTGAGTTCACTCAGTCCCAGCTCTTAGCTTAGCCCCTAGAGTCCTCCCGATACCTGCCCCTTTTCTCTCATTGCCCGACCTCCC
>NW_022196903.1:82347884-82356135 GCF_008632895.1 Mastomys coucha | reverse complement strand
CCCCCCCCCCACTTCTCAACCTTATCCAGAAACAGAACCCCAGCTGTGGGAGAGCTGGAGATGAGGCTAAACTGAGGACAGTGTCCTCAGGGAGGCCATCTGTTTATTCATGTCACAGAAATCACTGTCACCTGGCCTCAGTGGCCATACTCTCAGTGGAAAGGGAGGGAGATGGAAAGTTAAGAGGAGAATAGGGTCTAACACCGGAGGAGCCAAGTCTAGCTGGGAAAGAAGCATAGGATACTAAAAATACACCCTTCGGTAAATGCCATCCTAAAGCAAACCATGGGTATGAGAGTCTGGAGCAGGTGTGTGTGGGCAGGGGTGGGGTACTGATCGAGGTGTAAGCTGGGCCCCACTGTGCTGGCCAGAGCATGGGTGTTTGAGGACAGCTGGCCACTGGAGAGGCAGCCACAGCCAGTGCTTAACTCTCAAAAGTTCTGATTCTTGCATACATCGTATATTGGCAAACAGCTGGAACACCCTGGCCAGGCACTGCAGCAGTCACTGGCTAACTGCTTAACATAGCTAGGATAGCAGCCAGCATTCTCCCTTACCCCTGGAAAATCCTAGCAGGTACACTGATAGGAGTTGGTCACACTGTCGGCATCAGTACCACCTGCCTCCCCCCAGGCTGGTTTAGCCATCTCCAAACTTTAGCTACACCTGTTGTCAAGCCTATACTTCTAGACTTCACTCCTGTAGTGGGCTTCATCACACATATCCTTAGGAGTAGAACCCTGTCTAGCCATGGGACTTTGGCCTGTTTTTTTTCCAAGCTGAATTTCCCCACTTTTGAATAGGAGGGGCGGGGGCTTGGGACTTGCTACACTGTCACTAGTTCTGCGCCCTCTCTGGGCTGGGAGGCCTAATGTGTTTCGGAGGAGCCCTGTCAGCCCTCTCTACAGTAACACTGTAGCTGTGCCTTTCCAGTGGTCAGAAAGCCTTCCAGACAACACTGTTCCTGAGGTTAGTAGACCTTCCCCAGTGGGCCCCTCTCTTCTCAGAAGCAGAAACCCACCTTTGACATGCCCTGAGGAGAGAGCAAGCTTTTCTTTATAAAGGGACAGCAGGCTGCAGCTCTTTTGTGCTCCATGAAGCCTAAGGGCCCGGGGGGGGGGGGGAAAGAAGGGGGGGGGAAGCAGAAGAGCAGCCCAGGCCAGGGCACAGGGGCAGCAGGGCAGGGTAGCTTCTCCCAGCCTGAGCTTCCACCATCTTTGTGATGGCTCCCTGTGCTGTAAAACTGGCTCCTGGGTGTCTTAACCGCAGGCCTGACATTCAGAGTACAGGGACTGAAGGATAGAGGAGCTGGAAGAGCTTGGGCCACCCCAGGCCACAGTTCCGTGCTGAGCCCTGCTGAGAGGGGCATGCAGGCCTGCATTTCGCCAGCTGGGTGCCCCTCTGCCACAGTAGCTGGACTTTCTTCCAGTGCTGCCACAAGTCACATCAAGCAAGGTTTGAAAAGTTCCTCGTCACGACAATCAGGAGTAAAATTGCTGTTAATCAATGATTGTTAATTAGATAGAAGAATCACCTCAGGCTGTGATTGGTGTTAGTTTTAATTAAAACTCTAACTCCAGAGTTCAAGTGGTTCTTGAGGCCCAGCACCATGGGGTGGGTGGCGCCCAGCACCCAGCTGAGAAATACCTACGGAGGTGAGTAACCTTGCCTAGACTGACAGCATAACTGCAGTATGGTTAAGTAACACGTATAAACTGACAACATGACCGTGGTATGGTTAAAATGGATGGCTTTATTATAGACATGAGGAGAAACAGGCAGGGGCTTCTGGAAGAGTCTAGAGGAGAGAGAGGAGGTAGTAGCTGAATATGGTCAGCAGGCTAGACCTGGCCAGGAGAGAAGTCGGAGCAGAGCAGAGAGAGAGAGGAGGAGAGAGCATGTTGGGGAAAGCAGAGAGTGAAGGCGAAAGGAAAGGCAAGAAAGAGACCACGCCCCAAACTGTAGGGCTGCTAGAGGACTGAGAAGCTGGGGAGGGAGGCTGGGCAAGTTTAGGGTGGTGCAGGAGACAGAAGAGCCAGAAAAAGCAAGGATGCTGGCCAGCATGGATTCTGAAATGTGGAATGGACTGAGGGAGCTGGGAGGCCAGCATGCACTTTGGCATTTCAGTAGGCACCACAGATAGGCATTTGTCCCCCATGTCAGCTCAAAGGAAAATGGCTCCTTTGGTAGAGGGGAATCTGCATCACAAGTTTCTGAGGAATGCTGGCTTTGTCTAAATGGCCAGGATTTGGGAACACGGACTTTCCTCTGGTCCTGACATACATGGTCCAGTAAGGAATGACTAGTCATAGCCAGTACCAGAAGGGTTTCCTAGGTGCCAGGCATGCTCTCTGGATTAGAGAATTTAATTCCTTCCTAACATACTACTGACCCTTGGGGACAAAAAGGGACTTGGGATCTTCTGCTGCTGAGTGCTGGCTTGAGAACAGGCTCAGATTTGCCCAGCGTTACAAACCCTGAGTCGGCTAGACCTCAAAGTCTGTGCTTTTTCTCCAGACCTGGATAGAACCCATAATATGCACAATGATAGATCTAACCCCTGATGCATAAAACTATTGTGGGTATAACCCGTAATAGGTGATTCTGTCTCAGTTCCAGAACCACATAGAACAGCATCTCTGGACCAGATATCCCTCCCGATTCAGCCTTTCTTTTTAACACATAATCTGGCTTTTTTTTTTCTTTCTCCAAGTGACTCATTTAAACACTTTAGAAACTGCCTCTCCTAGAGCCCCAGAGTGATTCTGTTTTCTTTTCACCAGGAAACCTTAAATATTTTCATCAAAGGGACCACATGAGTAATTCTGGACCAGTGACTATGCCTCCGGGGTAAGCTCCTCTTGAAACACTCCCAGACAGAAAAATCACTAGGCAACTCCTACAGACTCCAGGGAAGATGGCCCGGGGCCTCCTGAAGCTCCAGCTGTCTGAGCCAAAACTCTCTGCCATCAGATACACCCTGCAGGCCCCTGTCAGTCACAGGAAGGTGAGCAAACGGGGTACCTGACTCATGAGTAACTCAAGGCCCACACCTTGCCCTGGAATCACTTTCTACTCATGTGTAAACCAACAGAATTGGCATGGCTAGGTGAGGTGGCAAGGTGGAAATGGTGGATAAGGACACTCGCCAAAAAAATCTGACAATTCCAGTTGGGAACTAAGTGGGGGAAGGAAAGAGCTGACCCCCAAGGTTGTCCTCTGGCTTCCACATGGATGCTGAAGCATGTGTGTCCCAGCTTGGGTGTGTGTACCCACAAGCACAGATGAGTGTAACAATAGTCAGAGAGTTTGTGCCAGGCATAGTGGTTGCACCCCTGTAATCCTAGTACTTAACCAAGTGAGGCACAAGGTTATAAGTGTGGGGCCAGGAAGGTCTACATAGCGGCAGTGATGGCCTACAAACATGGCCCCACGGTGGGTTGGATCATTTTCCAGAAGAGAAAAAAGCAGGATGCTTATACAGTCTTCCCATGTCACTCTGAAAACACACAAGACAGGTTTCCATTTAGAAATGAAAGGGACTGTCAAGTTGAGGAGACTACAGAAAAAAAAAAAATGCTTCTCTGTGTTAAAGGCTGTGCCTAAGCTTTGATGAAGAGAAATGGTCTGTGGCTGGGGCAAGGGCACAGGACAAGTCCCTGCTAACTGCCGCTTCATTCACTTAGTCCTCAGAGGTGCAAGTACTTCAGAGATACAGGTGGGGAAACTGAGGTTTCCCCTCTGTGAGGTTACCATCCTCCCCTCTTACACACTCCATGCTTCTGTCAGCCAAAGCCCAACACAGGCTCTGCCACTAACTCTCCTCCTGAAGCCTGTCTGTCCCCTCTGCCACACTAATGCTATGGGCTGAGGTAATGCACTGGGTCTTACACCCTGCTCTTGGGGAACACCTCCACCTCTAACTCTATCCCACAGTGTGTCTACTCCTGTGGAGACCTGACCAGCCTCCAAAGGCGGCTTTGGAACCTGCCAGATCTGCCCCTGCCCTACAGTCTTTTTCCTAGCTCTCTCTAGCTCCCATCTTGGTCTCTTGGTCAGCATAATAGACAAGATGGAAGTCAGCTGGGCTGCAGGAACAACGTACTGTTGTATTGTTTGTATTGTATTGTTGCTTTCCAGACAAGGTCTCACTATGCAGCTCAGGGTTGCCTGGAACTTGCTATGTAGACCAGGATGGTCTTGAACTTGCCTCTGCCTCTGGGGTGCTGGGAGTTAAAGGTGTATACCAGCCTTCCCAGAGCATGGCAGACTTCATGGCAGAACTTCTGGAATGAGCCTATTTCTTTCTGGTACAGAGTCTTGCTTTACTTGCTGGGCTGGGGATTATCTGCCTCTGGGCCTTTTTCCTTCACCACCATGGTCACTGTCACGCTGCCGCTCTTTTGTACCAAGCGCTGCTGTGCCTGCACTGCAGTCCTATCTGAGATGAAGCAGGGAGGCTCTACAATGCTCCCCTGAGGTCACCCAGACAGCAAGCAGCAAGGTAGAGGTTACAGCGAGGGTGAGCAGCTCACTTACCAGAGAGAAGCCATACAATTCCACAGATCGTGCCTGATGGCAAGGACAGAACATTCAGAAACACATGGGGACAGGATCCTAGGCTGCAGGGTCCTGGAGGGCTCTGGCCTAGTCCTCTCTGTCCCCCATGGAAGACACTTCATGTGCTTCCTGACTAAAGAGACTCCAGACCATCCAGGCCCTCAGGGCCTCTGTTTTATAAGACAGAAAACTGTTCCCCAGAGAAATTTTGAAGCCGCTCAGTTTAGCCTTAGAAACGCCAACATCAGCAATGTGTAATTTAAGAGCTTCAGAGTGATGCCGGCTCAGGCAAGACTCAGCTGATAAGAAATAGAATTTGATGTTGGGTGTGGTGGTGAGTGCCTTTAATCCTGAGCTGAGGAGGCCAAGACAGGGAGATAAGAGTTCTGGGCTACATAGCAAGACTCTGACTCAGAAAAATCACACAAACTACAAGTTAAGCATTTGTCAATTGGCAAGTAACTGGACAAAGCTTGGGACCCAAGCCTACCAATCACCTCTAATGCTTGAATACTGTGTCACTGTAGCCAAATGCCCGAGTTTATCAACTTACAAGGAGGAGAAGCTTATTTTGGCTCATGGTTACGGAGGGTTCAGTCAGTCTCTGGTTATTTGGCTTTGTTTTAGACCTATGGGAGGTGGCACATCATGGCAGCAATACGTGATGGCAAAGCTATTCCCCTCCTGGCTGGACCGCTGAAGAGAGGCAACCCTTATCCTCAACCCATGACTGCCCCCCCCCCACTAGGCCCCACCTTTTAAAATTCACACTTCTCCAAAGCTGAGAACCAAACCCTCAACACATGGGCCTTTGAGGATACTCTGGAACCAAACAATAGCAAATTCTGTACCAGAATCTCTGGTAACGATTCCATCGGCACTAAGAATGGAGACATAGTCTGCCACCCCAACACCCAGGAGGCTGAGGCAGGAGGATTGTGAATTCAAGGCCAGGTAGTACTACATATGGAGAAACAAAAACAATAGCATCCCTTTCCACTTATGTGACAATTTAATCAGCACTCCAATTCAAGACAAAGACATTTCACATTTGTATTCTCTGACAAGGAAACTGAGGCTTAGCGTGTTCCAGTAAACTGTCTCTACTCCCCAGACGGTGCTGGACAGGTCAGTCAGATATGCAGTAAGTTACCATGGAACGAAGGCCTGAGATCCCCACTTGGACCTTCCTAACCCACAGCTGCTTATGGCAGCCTCACCTGCTTGGTAAGGCATCCCTTGAAATCCTGCCGCAACCTCCGAGGGTCTTCCCTGCCCCTGCCTCCCTCAGCCAGCTTCCTCTGAGGTGTGCCGAGTCTCACAGACACAAGGCATCCTTGAATGAGTTCACGGTTCCCACAACGGATCCAGGGCCAATAGCACTGGCATCATGGCAGCCTCTGTCCATTGGCATGCATGTGCTCGGATCCTGATAGGCCAGCTGAATGTGAAAATCTGGGGGTGCTAGTACCCCCTCCCATTGCAGAGCTAGCCTCACCCCACTTCCTCACAGCCTCAGCATTGGTGATTTCTCCTCTTATTGTTGCCCTCGTCTGATGGATGAGCCGTCTCCGGCTGGCAGGATTTCATCTCAGCCACAGAGGGGACAGATAACTGCATTTTGATACAAAGTCACATCAGAGATGGACTGAAAAACCTGAAGGTCTGGATATGTGCAACTGGATCATGCAGACCGTCATGAAAGAGGTGGGGGCCGGGAGGGGGGGTGCTCCGGAAGGGTAAGAAGCCAGGGGCTGCAGGCTCCGGTTCACTGCAGCTCATAGGGTTCCCTGTCACCCCAAGTCGGCTGGGGACTCCAAAGCATCAGCTAGCAACCTCCTCTGTTATTTTTCACGCTTGTATTTACTAAGGCGAGAAACGGTGCCAACACATTTTCAAGCATTTCTGACAGACACGCATGACTTGCAGCTGGCAGTCATCTACTCTGTTAACAGAGTACATCACACTGGACCCGGAATCAGCTCTGACTCCCATGTGGAAACCCCCACAGGTCACCTGTGGGCTTGCCCCTGGATTTTCTCAGAACTTTTTAGGTCCATGTGGGGCCCACCCCTCTGTAGAATCACATCAGCAACGCCCACGGTCATTCCCTCCAAACTTCCTCTTCTCACACCTTTGCTGAGGGCTTGGGTTTTTTTTTTTTTTTTAAATCTTCCTTTAGCACTTTCCCTCAAATATTTGCAGATAATTAATTCACTGTTAATTTGCCGAGGATGCTTGCTTTATATTTTGTAAATAGAAAGCTGGGCCCAGCAAACTCCTACGTTTCCTTCCTCAGTCCCTTTCTTCTTTCTATCCTTTCCCCTCTGTTCCTCCCTTCACTTTCCCCTTTTCCTCCCCCTTCCTCCTCCTCCTCCTTTCTCTTTTTTTTTTCCAGGGGAGCTAGGATGGAACCTAGAGCCTCACACATGGTGAGCAGGTGCTCTGATGTTGAGCGACACTCTAGTGACAATGTATTTTTTAACAAGCATGTCAGAGAGACAGAAGGACGCTTGCTGGGAAAGGCAAAATGCTTTAGGAGTGAGGCTTAATGGCCACATGCTAAGGTGCCATGGGCGGTAGAGATTCCTGCCTGCTCTCTATGGCAGAAGCTACATCTTCCCCTCCACAGCCCTCCTCACGCCCTCTGTGCAGTCTGGCTGGCCACCATGCCTGTGTGGAGGGCCAAGGGGTCTCCAGTGAGTCACAAGAGCAGCTGCTGACCTACTGAGTGCATGTACGCCCACTGTGGCTTTCTTACGCTATGTTTAGAAAGTCACGGGAAACTGCCTTCTGGTGTCTACCTGACCAGGATGTGGCTGGCGCCCCACAACTTCTGCCTGCCTCTACCACTTCTTGCTGGGCCTTGTCCTGGATCCCTCTTCCTCTGAAGCCTGGCTTCCAGGCTCAGAGCTTTATTTATGTCAGAAGATGCATGCTATTATGGATCAGAGAAACTCTGTTGCCTCCCCTGCCCTGGCTCTCAACCTGGACTGCCATAGACTCACCTGGGCTAACTAAGAACTACAGTGTCTGAGCTGGCTGGTGGTAGCTTACACCTTTAATCCCAGCACTTGGGAGGCAGAATGAGCTGGAGCTCTGTGAATTCCAGGCCAGCCTGGTCTACAGAGTGAGTTCCCGAACAGCCGGGGCTACACGGAGAAATCCTGTCTCGGGAAACAAAACAACAACAACAACAAAACAAAACCAAAAACACAGAACAACACAAAAAAGAAAGAGGAAAAAAGAAAAGAATTGCAGTGTCTGGACTGCACCGAAAACCAAAGACAGCAGGGTCTGAGGCTCAGGGAGGCAGACATCAGTCTCTACCCAGGCTCCCCAGGGGTTTCAGTGGTCAGAGTCCTCCTTTGCTGGCTTATTTTTTTATGTCAACCTAACACAGGCTAGAGTCATCTCAGAGGAGGAAACCTCTATAAGACCAGGGTGTAGGGGAGTCTTTCATGGATTAGTGACTGATGTGGAGGGCCCAGGCTATTGTGGGTGGTGCCACCCGGGAGTTGGTAGTCCTGGGTTCTGTAAGAAAGGATGAGCAAGCCATGGGGAGTAAGCCAGTAAATAGCACTGCTCCATGGCCTGTGCATCAGCTCCTGCTTCCAGTTTCCGTCCTGCTTGAGTCCCAGTCCTGACCTCCTGTCCTGCTTGAGTCCCTGTCCTGACCTCCTGTCCTGCT
>NW_022196903.1:82283248-82347114 GCF_008632895.1 Mastomys coucha | reverse complement strand
GACCTCCTGTCCTGCTTGAGTCCCTGTCCTGACCTCCTGTCCTGCTTGAGTCCCAGTCCTGACCTCCTTTAGTGACAGAGTATGGTGTGGAAGTATAAGCCAACTAAATTCTTTCCTCCCCAACTTGTTTTTGGTTACGACGTTTCATCATAGCGGTAGTAACTGTAACCAGGGCACCTTCCCTTTCCTGGAAGATCCTATTCATGAGGTATGACTCTGCTACCCTGCTAGCCCTGCAGGATGTGGGGATGCCTGTGTAGCTCAGAGACACCTGTCATTGCCTTGCTACTCAAACACCAGGTGTGTGGCTCCCCCATTCAGGGCATACACTCACATCATTTAAAAACTCCCTTGACCTTTAGCCACCAGACCCACTCCACAGTGCATCCTGATGGTGATCAGTCCCGCCCCTACAGATACACAATGTGGAAGTCCCACAATTCACATCTGAAACATCTCTGTCTCATTTAATGTGAGCTACAGATTCTTCTAGCCATCCAAGAACCACCAGTGATGCTTCCAGTGCCAGGGTCACATGTGGGTGGCCTGAGAGGTTCTGTGGTTGAGAGAGGGACTAATTAACAGGTCAATAAAATGGCCTGTGCTTGCCTCAACTAAGAGAACCATCACCCCCAGCATGATAAATACCACTGCTGATATTAACATTACCACAGCATGATAAATACCCTGGAGCAGGGCTGCTGGACCGAGGGGTAGGCTGGCTGTATGTTATTGTGCCAGAATACCCCCCTTTGCACAACACCCCATCCAGAGCAAATGTACAGTTAGGGGCTTGAATCCATAGTACTATTGATGCTTGCAATAGACTTTGCCTCAGACATTACAGAACCATATGTGGATGGATAACATGGAAGACGGCCCTGTGACGGCCCTGTAGAGCATCCAGCATGTACTCAAGAGTGGCAATGCCTGTAGTGTGGTGTGGCACAGAGAACCTCGGCCATGCTGTCCTCTCCCTCTTTATCTCTCAGGAGCCCCACACTGTTTGGGTCAGCAGCTGACAATGTCATTTCCTTGCCTCCCTTGCAGCTAGCTACCATCCAGGAGCAGTTCTGGCCAGTGGGATCCAGCTGGGACCTGCTTCGGATCTCTGAGGAAGGTCTGCTATCCAGGTCTGAGCTCAGCCTCTCCCTCCTCCTGACTTCCTGTTCAATACTCCGTGTGGGAGAACAGGTGGCTGAAGGGGGGCCTCTAGGGGTAAGTACAACAGGTATGTAACATCTGTAACATTTGTGGGGCAAGCCTGGACAAAGTCTGGGGGGTCGACAGCATCCTGCCGTTCTTATCCTGTGTGGCATGGGAGAAACCAGACTTCTCTTCCCTTAGGCAGCTGTGCTTGGCTTCCTGTCTCGCACAGTGGACCCATGGATGGCTCCAGTACAAAGCTAACAGCATCCTCAGTTAACCTTAGGTTTTCCATTTATGAGACAGGGACACTTGAGATAACATAGGAAAAGTGCCTGGAACAGGGCTGGCAGGCAGCACTCACTGATGGAAAGCATCATGGCTTTCCTTCGGGTAACCTATCCAAACCCACGAGGCCATTCTGGAAAACTCCAAAGGGTAAAAAAGAAAGCAAAGCTAAATATTTGTCTGTGGGCAACCTGAGAAACAGGGCCAGACAGATAACCACAGCACAGCCTCGGGGGATACAGTTAATGAGAAGCCAGCAGGCAGGCGGCTGAGCAGAGACCTCCAGGGTTCCATGGATCAACACGGGGGTTATAGTCACCTGTGTGTCTGTAAATAGCACTGTGAAAGGCAGCGCTGTGTCCAGCTGCTGTGTGGAACACTTCCTGTCTCTGACTTCTTGTTATCTCCAAATGGCCTCTGCAGGTCTGAGATGACCCAGCTGAAGGCAGCAAGGCCAGGGTAAGAGCTCCCCCCCCAATTCCCAGCTGTGCCATCCCTGTTCAGAGCCTTGGGGACAGCACAGATGGGGATACAGCACAGCAGCTGGTCTTCCCTGACTCCTGGAGGGGAGGAGTTCCCCAGGCTCCCAGATAGGCCCTTTCTCTATGTTATCTCACCAATCTGACAGAATCAGGGCCCACACGGAAGGTAGAAAAGTGTTAAGATCTGGATGGCTCAATAAGGTCCAGGTTAGATGGCTTAGACTTGCCATCAAGTGGGGATTTGGACCCACTCTGTGTGTGGGTGGGTCAGGGGCTATGCCCGAGTCTGGAGAGAAGGCATATGCATGTGCATTCATACACATGCTCAACCGGGTTGGTTTTTGGACTCGGACTCCTCCATTTGGCACATATAGAGGTATTCCCAGGGTTTCGTTCTGGGAACTCGGAACAGGTGAACACAACCATTCCTTCCTGACATTTGGAACATCACAGAGACCACTGCTACAAGTTCAGATGTATTTATTTCTTTCATCAAAAAGTGGGCTGCTTCTTTGCTCCCTGGACTCTTAAAAAAATGCTTTAAAAATGGTTTTTCTAAGCACCTCAGCCAGGCAATATAAACAAAGCCTCCCGTTGACTTCATCTGGTTTATTAGTTTATCCGATAAGCTGGCTGACGCTAAGCTGTAAGACAGGTGCCTGCCATTCAGGGTGCTCAATTCAAGGGGTTGCCAGCACGCAATGGCAACTCCAACTGACTTTAATGGAGATAGATATAATGGGACAGAGCATTCCTGTCTCAGGATCTTCTAGTGTGCAGAGTGTTAGGCTTAATAATGACAGAGTCCCCACAGCAAAAGCCTCGGGGACAACCCTGGAATATTATCCACCAAACAAGTCTCACAAATATAACCAGGGCTGACTGCAGAGCAGCAGAGAACATCTCGGCTGTAACAGGGAAGAATTTAGTTAATAATCTCAATTACCGAGACATGTGCATACATCTAGCTTAAAAGAGGCTCCTGGCAAATCAAATTCTCACATCTTTGTGGACAAAACTCCCCCAGCCAGCCATCCATCTCGCATGAGCTTCTCCCTGGTGTGGCTTCAGCTCTCCCTCTTAGGAGGCTCAAGCCACTGCCATGGCTCCCCATCCCTCCTTCTGACAACATCACTTAATTATCTACCCTCATATCAGAGAGACAAAGTGGCATTTCGGGATCTGGGCAGAATGGCAGAGAACCACACCAGGCTGTGATGGGGAACTTAGCTTCAGAGGCTTAGAGAACCTAATTGGAGACATTTCAGTCACAAGAACACCACAAAAATAACTCAAGGGCTGCATACTAGGTTGGGAGTATAGGTCAGTCATACAGTGTTTGCCCAGCGTATTTGAGGCTCTGGGTTCAAATCCTAGTACAAGAAGAACTGCAATTTGCCAACTGACTTGTGAAATGAGCCCAGCACCACTAGTAAGGTTTTTGTTACATGAAAAAAAGAAAAGAAAAGAAAAAAAAAACATTTAGCCTGGAGGTATCTGTGTATGTACATAACCTATATACGCATGTGATTGCATATGTGAATGTGAATGCATGTATGTGTGCACCCAAAAGTGCTTGCACATCAACATTCCCACACACATATGAGCGTAGGTGTGCATTGTGCAGACATATGTGTACCTGTGCATACCCATTTGTGGTTGTTAATCTTCGTTGTCAACTCAACAGGCTTTAGATGTGTCTAGGAGTGCATTACAGTACAACGCTGAGTGTGTCTAAGGGCACTTCAGTAGAAGATGAAGTAAGTGGAGACGTCACCCCTGGAATGTGGGTGGGGCCGACCCCTAGTCTGGGAACCTGACAGAATAGAAGGGGAGGAAGAAGGCCCTTAGTGCAGGCTTGCCCTCCTTTTTCCTCCCTGGCTGCTCTGGCTTGCTCTGTTCTGTTCCACCATGCTGGGCCAAAACATCTGAAGCCATGAGCCAAAATAAATTGTTCCTCCTAATCTGTAAAGGTGCTGTGTATGTGCAGCTGTGCACACGCATGTGTAGATGCATATACATGTATGTGTAAACATATTCGAGATACTTTATAAACCTTTGCTAGTTCATCTGAGATTAAAATTGAACTTAATCTGACTTATTGCATTCATGTGAAGTTCTCTGGGAGAAAACTGTGTCCACTTTGAGAGAGAGAAAGAGAGAGAGAGAGAGAGAGCACTTTATAAATGTACTGTAGGGCTCCTTGGCCCAGGCAGGCTCTAGATAAACAGGTCCAACTTTGGTTTCTCAGCCAAGCTTCCAATAAGCCCGTCTGCTAACTCTGATTTGATAGTGACTACTGGTCAGACACACAGTCCTACTTATATAACCACATGTAGATTTTAACCCAGAGAACAGAATCGGGCAGGAAAAAAGGGGACAGGGCAGGCCTTTCTGCCAGCCTGGGTGGCAACTGGAGGTACTCACCATGGTCATGGGCAAATACCAGCACATCCAGCCCCTTCAACATCTGAGCCAGCTCATCATAACGGCCACAGTGTTCCCCAGCTCCATGGGACACAAAGATGAGGGCCCTGGAGGATAAGAAGGAAGCGGTTAGGAAAGCCAAAGCCACAGGCAAGACTGCTGGAGCAGTTGGAAAGCTCACATCACACCAAGCAAGCAGTGAATCAGAGCCCACACCCAGCTCCAGGTACCAGTTAGTAAGTCAGGGGGCTCGTGCTAAAACGCAGCCAGAGTTGATGGGATGGAGCCCACCGCCTGGCCACCAGACTTCACCTCTTCACCTGGAAAGCCAGTGCCTGAGAGGTCATGGGAGCTGACCTATGCTGGGTCCTGGCAGAAAGCTAGCAGCTAGCAGGTCCCACCCTCACCAGGACTGTTTGTTTCTGGGTGTCAGTGCAGGGCACTTGGATTCTGAAATACACAGTTTTCAAGCAGAGCACCCAGAGTGGGGAGTGAGTCCCCTTTGGGTGAGGAGTCCCTGCCCATCATTATGACTTGGTGAGCCAGCCGGTGGTGGTGCATGCCTTTAATCCCAGCACTTGGGAGGCAGAGGTAGGCGGATTTCTGAGTTCAAGGCCAGCCTGGTCTACAGAGTGAGTTCCAGGACAGCCAAGGCTATATAGAGAAACCCTGCCTTGAACACCCTCTCCTTCCAAAAAAAAGAAAAATTATGACATAGTGAGGGCCTCAGCCACCATTTTATCCAGCCGTACTGCCTGTCAGTCCCCCTGGTAACAGAATATGAAAGGATTTTAATCCTCTGTTGTTATTATTTGTGTTGTTGTCTCTACAGATGAGAACAGAATTCAGAGATGCTAAGTGTCTAAGCTTTACAGCAGGTAAGGTGCCACTCAGAATATGTCACCTCCTGGCTTAAAGGGCTCCAGCACATTGGCACAGGACTCAATATAAAACTCACCCAGCCCCTCTCCAGACCCCATCCTTCACCACAGCCCCATGTTTGCTTCCTGGCTTCTCTGCCGTCTGAGCTTGGCTCTAAGGCATGGACCTCAGCTCTGCCGTCTGAGTTCAGCTCTAAAGCGCGGACCTCAAAGCTACCCCAGCCTTCCACCCCAGGCAAGCCCCTACACACTGGCTGGGTAAGCAACCAACCCACTCAAAAGCTGTCTTCTTTCTATAATCCCTCCCAGCCCAGCCATGCGGGCTGTTAACAATGCCGGTCTGTTTTGCTCTGCTTTGTATTTTAATCTTTAAGCAAAAGCACCTCTAGCATATGTGTTTCTTTCTCCTTCCTAAAGACAGGAGACCTGCTTCCCTAACCTGTGTGGCCCACAGCGATGCAAGCTGCTGGGCATCAACAGTGCCTACATCTGCCTACTTGACATTCCTGGGATCCGTGGAGAAGTGTCTTCCATATTCCTCTCAGCTGCTGTGGAGTGTGCCTCGGACCCCAACGTCCCCCGCCTTCACAAGGATTTTACTTCCCAAGGGCTGGCTCAGGAGTACCTAGCTTTGGGACCATGGGCCTCTGTGGTGACTCAGTCCATGGTTACTAACAGAGAAGTGGTCAGACTGGACTTTGCAAATCTTTCATCTCCTTAGTACAGCCATGGGCCACAGTGGGGGACTTCATGGGGGGGGTCATTTGGGGTCAGGAAATACAGTAGAGGTACCACTGTCATGCCCAGCTTGACACCCTGATAATATCCACCCCCCCCCCCGGATAAAATATGTTTCAGATGTTTAGACACTTGTTCTGTGCAATTTCCTTTCACTCTGGCCTCTTCTAACCTCAGCCCTAACTGAGGATCACCGGGGAGCATCTGAAACCACAGGCATTTGGATCCCTCTCCAGAGACCAGGGTCTGATTGGTCTGGAGCTGGAGAGGCTCCTCAGGGCTCACACACAGCCAAGGCTGAGAGAGCACTTGCTCGGGTCAGTGGTCAAGATGTTGCCCAGAGGTTCCTGGGAGACTTCTCTGAGCAGCTACTTCTAAGTCACCGCACTCCCAGAGTGCTTGCTGGGTGAGCTGTGGATTCTCTCCACAAAGGCACGGAGCCTCCAGGAGCTTGCCTCTGTCCCCTCTTGGAAAGAAACTGCATGGCTGCTCATAATTGGAGCAGAGTCAATGAGTTCTCCGCACCCGCCAGCTCCACAGAAGTTCTGCCCCAGTCCCAGTGGGCATGCTCTGCCTTACTCTGTTACAGGAAGTGAGCATCCCACAGCTTTGGGTTTCAAATCTGGCACAGACTCCATTTTGTCAAGTCAGCACACCATGCACAATCACATGTGTACACACACACACACACACACACACACACACACACACACCCTTGCACATTAGTAGTCACTGAGTCCACATCTGTCTGTCTAAGCAAAATTAAGTCAGGTTGCCCCGCTTAAAGCTCTTTTGAGAAGAAACATCATGACCCTCTTCCCCTCCTTTACTGATTAACGACCTTCATTTAGCTTCCTCCCTGGTTCCCAGATATGCCAATAAGGGCATGCTACCAAATGCTTTAGCTGGGGCAGCCTCGTGTCTGACCATCTCCTTGGAATAAATACCCTTCCTGTGGCTGGTGGAAGCTCTTAGTGGATGTCCCTGGACACTCAGTTGAGAAGCCAACCCACCGTTCCCTCTTCAAACCAGGTTTGAGCTGGCTCACACACTTAACTGCACGCTTACTGCGTGCGTTCCCACCTGCACGGCCGCACCTGCTGAGGCTCCTGCTTGCCTCCCTTAAGTCTTCACCTCTCCACCTCCACCCTGAACTTTCTGACTCACGAGGCCCCTCCAAGCACTTATCATTGCCCTTTGTCGCTACAGAGGCCCTTGCCTGTCATCTTCTCTATTGAGATGTCAGTGCCCAAGGCAGCAGGGGAGTAGGCAACCTGACATCTAGCAAGAGGGCTCTTCCAGCATCCCTGGCCCAGATCCCACTGCCATGACAGTCTCAGCTTTAGAATGCAGGATAAAGCAGAACCTCCCAGGAGCCCCACGGCCAGCCCATGGCCGCATCAGTAGCCCCTGCCATCTGCCCATTTCATAGTACTGCCCCTTTGTTGGGAGCTGACTCCTAGTAGAAAGCGGCTATCATTTCTGCAGCCATCTCGGGCTATTTACTTACAGGTTGGTACTTTTCCACCCTGACGAGAGACTTGTCTTCCCAGCATGACGTTTTTTGCAAGCAGCCCACCACAGCCGAACACACTCTGATAACATCATCTCATTTTTCTCCTACACATCTTGGACTTGTGGTTAAGTGTCTCCAGCTGCACTCCCCAGCTTGTGCTTATATATACCCATAGTTGCCTTTCAGTAAACGAGACTTGATCAGACAGTCTTGTCTCTTGCCCCTCCGTCCCCACTCTCTCTCCCTTGCAGACCCCATTGACTGACCCGCAGACTGGGTCACCCCTTCACATACACACCTGATGATGTTGCCCCTCCCTCCCATCTCCCTCTGTATGCCTCACTCAGCCCAGTGGTTGTATGGCCATGGCCCATGGTTCTGCTATTTGCCTGGCCATTCGAAATGAAGGGTTTTCATACGACCGGTCATTCACAGGCCAGCCCCTAGCTCCAGGACTGCCGGCGGAACATTCACGTTCACCCCTAGAAGCTGCCTCTTTGGGGGGTCTCACAGAACACTGGAATTAAACTTCTGCTTGAAGAAATCTGTGACAGAGCCTGAGAAGCTGAGAAAAGCAGTCACTGTCCTCCTGACAGCTGGGAGGGTGGTGAGAGAGCAGCCCAGTGTTGTAGGACAATGCCCTCTGGGTCCATGTGGCTGCTGCAGTGTTGAAATCAGAATAGCTGCTGCTACCTGCCCTCACCCCAGAGCCTAGAACCTTCCTGCTATGGCCCCACAGCTGCATATAGCTTTGCCCCAGACACATGGCCTCTGGAAGTGCCTGAGTACAGCAAATGGGCTCCCCGAAAGGGAACTCCGTATGCAGCATCCATGAAGTTGTCATTCATCAGGATGAGACTTTTTGGTGATGCAGTTGTTTGAAGGTTCCCTCTGTGCCTTTAACTCCTCACTGGCTCACCAAGCTGGACTCTGCCTCTTGCAGGCACTCTACTTACATGTCTGTTCACATCTTCCCAAGAGAAGTCAGGTTTGGCTTGGTTGCTGGTAGTCACTCATGGCCCCAGGAAACTCCACTGACTACCTTGACCGTCGTCAATGACATGGACAGAGAAATGGAGAGGCTCTTGCTTCACAAGGTAGAGGTCACCATGGTACCTAATATGGCCCAGAAGCATGGCTGGGAGCTTGTTAGAGCCAGACTCTGGGGACTCGGAGATGACCGCACAACGTTGTGCCTGCCTGCACATGGCTCCTCATCTAGCAGGAGGGGTGCTCAGCAAGGGAAGACATACATATGCGCATAAGGAGGGAGCAGGCAGGAGAGCCGCACTTAGACATAATGGCCGGGCCTTGGAAAGAAGGCTCCGGACAGAGTATCTGAGGAGCAATGCCCGGGCTGGTGAGAGCTCCCCGTTTAGGGGACAGGTGCACCAAATCCACAGGAAGGCAGTCCAGCAGGAGCTAGGCATTGCTTGGTGGTGGTGATGGAGAGAGGAGGGTTCCCAAGGTGTGGGCAACATGGGGGGAGCTGGAAAGTTTCTCTAAGAGAAGACGGTACCAAGCAGGGTGGTGACCTGACATGACTTCCGTGCTAAGCTCTCAGGGCTACTGTGCATCATGGGGCCAGGAGACAGGAGGATGCCTGTCAGGGAGCTGATGCAGCCAAGCCCTGAACAGGTGCCAAGGGAGGCTGTCCAGTGCCTTCCCTCCTCCCCGCACATCCCACATCCTCAACAAAGGACGGGAGCAGAGCCTCAGCAGAGCCGTTTGTGCAGACAAGGCAGGACCCACAGCAACAAAATTTAGGTTGCAGAAGAGGCCGCACAGATCTCTTCCTGGGAACATCCCCATGGCTGCAGCCAGACAGGAGCCAGGCGTTCAGGGAGAAGGCAGAGGCTGCAGGAGGGGCAGCCGGCTCCAGAAGCAGATGGCCTGCCTGGCACCCAGCCCCGAGAGGAGGGGCCACCCTGGAAACCATTTGGAACCTGAGATGAAGGAGCCGGAATGAGTGAGCCCTTACTTGGTGGCACGGCGCTTTCCTCTCCAGCAACACTGAACTTGTTCTCTTGCCCTTTCCTAACAGTTCAGGTGGTCTAGCCTTGCTGAGCCTCAGTTTGTCTGCCTGTGAAGTGGAAATGAGCCTACTGCCACCCACCTCAGGCGGCACTGCCGGTAAAGGAGCCACAGATATGCAGCCCACATGCAGAACAAAAGCCTGGGTTCGGGTTCAGTGTTCTCCACAGCATGTTCCTGAACCTCCACAGACCTTGATTTCTACACCCTTAATTTCTAAATTCCAGATTTTTAAAATTTTTTAATTTTTATTTAATTTTATTTTTTTTTTTTAGCTGAAATGAGATAAGAGCCCTGTGCTGGCTAGTTTTTGGTCAAGTTGATGCAAAATGTTGTCACCTGAGGAAAGAGCCTCAATTGAGAACTTGCCCCTCTATAAGATCAGGCTGTATTTAAGCCCACAGGGCATTTTCTTAGTGATGTGGAAGGGCCCAGCCCACTGTAGGTGGTGTCGTTCCTGGGCTGGTGGTCCTGGGTTCTATAAGAAAGCAGGCTGAGCAAGCCACAATGAGCAGGCCAGAAAGCAGCCCTTCTCCATTAGCTTCTCCATCAGCTTCTCTCTCCAGGTTCCCACCCAATCTGAGTTCCTGCCCTGGCTCTCCTCAACGGACTGTGGAATTCAGGCTATGTACTCTCTTATAAACCTTTTCCTCCCTCCAAGCTTCTTTTGGGTGTGGTGTTTTTTGTTTGCTTGCTTGCTTGTTTGTTTGTTTGTTTTTAAAGGCCCAGAAATGTGTCCAAAGGCTCTGAGCACCCTCTGCCTTTTTTTGTGTCTCCTCTGCCTCACCTAGCACTGGGTTAAGAGAAACAACCTGTGACTGCAGACCATCACATTCTTACATTCTTACCATCCCCTACAGCTGCCAGCTCCAGGAGGTTGAGCAAGACCCCTGGGAAGATGGACAGGCCACAAACAGCAACCACCCACCATAGCATCTTGGGGACGCAGAGCCCAGGGCTGAGAGGACCAGGACCCTCCCATCTGTTCCCCAGAGGACTTTGGACTCCGTGGGTCCTACTTTACTTGCTCTGCCTATCTGTGGATCCAAGCCTGGTGCACCCTCCTAGCTCTGGGTGGGAAGACTTGGCTCCATCCTGCAAACACATGTACTCAAAGATATCAAGGCCAAGAACCACTAGGGTGGAGGAGGCGCTCTGCTCATATCAGGGCAGAGCTGGAGAGGCACCAGCATCTACAGGAAGGAACGTGCAGTTAGAGAGATGCAGTGCTCATTCCTACCTCCCCCTCCCCCCCAGGGAGCCACTCGGGCTGGGGAAGCTCAGACCCCAGTGAACCAACTACAGCGTTCCCAAGGGCTTCCCCCAGTGAGGGGTGGTGTGCGCTCTTCCTTCCTGCATATTCCCTAGCACCCCACTCTGCAGCCTCCCAGTCTTATGGCTGTAAACATTTAAAAGATGCATCTGCTGGTCCTCCGGTGGGACTGTGAAACTGAGCTGGATCCCGTCTGGGCTCTGTTGAAATCCAAATTGGACCCCCACCCCCTCTTTGGGGATCCAGGAGGCCTGGGCTCCTCTGGCAGGGTTTCCCAGTAGAGGCAGGCCAGGGGATAAGGACAGGTTCACACCTGCCAAGGGCCACACAGTCTAGAGGAAACAGAAATAAACTTGTCCTCTGTGACGTGGATCAGTAACGCCGACCTCGCTGAGGTGTGACCACGGACTAAGGGGCTGTGGGGGGAAGCCCAACATCATGGTCACAGCAGAGTGATGGGTCTGTACGACAGCCATGCTGACGGCTGCCACTTGGATGGCTGGGTGCTGGTCTAAGAATACTATTACAAGTTAATTCATTGAGCCCTCAAAAAACCCACCTGTGGTGGTACTGTTTTAGTGTCCGTGACAGGTGAGAGAAGTTCAAGAGTGGCTAACCAACTTCCCTGAGCTCACACAGACCATAGGTTTTGAATCAAGAGAGGCTTGCAATTCTGACCACCATGTAAAGGAATCACAAGACAATACCATGTTCATGGTCATGTCATGGTGGGTGGCCAGGTCAGGCTACAACTCTGCCCCTGTCCACCCCAACCACTTACTCTTCTGGCCTCCTGCCCCTGCCCCCCCACTTTCCCACCCTGTCTTCCAACCACACAAGATGTATTGGTTCTCCAGTGTGCCAACTTTATCTATGCCCTCCAACTTGGCGTGAGCTGACTTCTAACCCTATAAACATGGAAGTCCTCGGCAGCTTCCCATGCCAGCTTACCCCCTCACTGCAGGAGCCCTAGAACCTCTGTCTGTATTTGATTCATCTAGCACCTGTCAGGACATGGTATAATGGATCCTTTGTTCCTTGAGGAGAGAGACTACATTCCACAGATTCATCTTGGTATCCCATACCCAGAAGCACAGCCTCTTAGCCATAAATGGTTGGTGGATGGACAAATGGATGGATGAACAGATGAACAGAAGAATAGTTGGAAAAAGGATGGATGGATGATAGATATACAGAATGAAGGATGGATGGATGGACAGAACTCTCTAGAGTATCCCCTAGAGTCCTGGAGGCTGTTTACTCAATTGTACAGATAAGCACCCGATTCTATTCTGCTCACCCGCCCAAAGTGCCTCCTGTCACCCACAGATGACCCCATTTACCACACAGACAGACACTTCTATAGAGAAATGGAACAGAGAGAGTGAGCAGGTGGAACCACAGACACCGACCGGGGCATTCAAGGCAAGTGTGGAGCTGTGCAGAAATCGGGGCTGGCACCAAGAAAAGCAGAGGCCTTAAGGGCTGGCAGGGAGGCCCGAGATTTTGCAAACACGACAGGAATTACATGAATCATTTGATTGAAACCCAACCTTCATTTCTTACTAAAAGGCAGAGGCGTTTCCCAAGAAGGAAATAAGATTGCAATGATGGCAGAACCGCAGCCAGTTTTCTGAGAGCATCCTACCACTTAATACACTTTCAAAACAGAGCACTCTAAACCTGCAGCAGCCCAGCCTTGAGGATGCTGCCTCTCATACTCCTGTCCATCCAACCTGTTCATTCTCCACCATCACCAGACCCTGAAACACAAGACTGAGGAGAGTCCAAGGCAGGGAAGTCAGTAAAGGTCACCATGGAAGACAATGGACCACCACCCTGACAATGGTGCTAATGGGCAGTGTCCTGCCAGCCACACACTGTTCCCCTCTACCTGCATCTGCATTGGCAGTGACCTTAGGGTTCACCAGCCATAGCTGTATGAGGCCACCATTCTCCTGGCTGCCCTGCGTCCCCTGGAGAGTGCAGCTGATGTCTGTGTACCTCCAGCCAGCTGCCCAAAGTGCCCAACAAGTCAGGTGGGTGGGGGTGGGGGTGGGAAGGTGGCCAAGCATCCGGTGAGGCTCCCTTCCTCTCCCTGAGATGTGCAACACACTGTCCACACTAAAGTGCTCCCAGGAAGAGAAGACCAGGGAGGCTGACATGTTCCCTGCCTTCTGGGCTAGACCTGTTGCCATGAGCCTTCCTGGAATCACTGAAATTCTAGAAGAATCTATCCATGGTGCTGGAGAATGCCTGCCTCCTCTTCTGCCCTCTCTCCTCCCTGTTCAATACTCTAGAACAATGGTTCTCAACATGTGGGTTTTGACCCCTTTAGAGGTCACACATCAGTTGTCCTGTGTATCACATATATATTTATATTATGTGTTATAGCAGTAGCAAAATTGCAGTTTTGAAGTAGCAACAAATGTTATGGTCAAGGGGATCACCACAAAATGGGGAACTGTATGAAAGGGTCACAGCATTAAGAAGGTTGAGAACCACTGGTCTAGAAGAAGCTGCAGCCTCCGGGGCGATCTGCACGTTCTATCTCCCTATGATTCCACATGGCCTCTGGTGGCTGGCTTTGTGTTGATCTTGGAAGCTCCTGGACGTCTCTTGATTATTTCTACACACAGCAAAGGGTATTCTGACAGATGGGCTGGGTGCCTTAAGGGGTGCTACTCTGACGAATGAGCTCCTAGACATCACTGTAACCCCTCTTAGGAGCAGGGAACCAGACACTTACGGAGTTGGGTCAATGTGCAGAGGAGCATCACCTCCCTCACTTTTTAGAGAAATCCATTATGCTGTAACTGGTTTGCTTTTGAAGAGTAAGGAAGAGCATGGGTCCCTTGCCTTTGCTACACCAAGACCTGGAGGCCACTCCCTGAATCCCCTTCTGTGCATTGAGATTTCCTTCCATAGGAATCTATACCCATCAGTCTGGCTTTAAACACTCATGTGGGCTGTGGTATGAGCCAGGTGGGACTCTGCAATATGCCAGCTGTGGTGCCTTCCTGGCTAAGAAGCAAGGTAATGTGCCAAGTGACCGCCACCTGATTCAGTGCCTTCAGTGCTACCTGAGCCTCCATCTACACTCTGGGGAGAGGGCACAGGGCAACCAGACTAGGCATGGTGGCACCCAGGGCATGAAATGCAGGTGGCTTGGCTCTTAATAAACCACAATTATTATAACACTACAAATCCAGTGTGTGTGCCTGTGTGTGTGATAACAAATATAGTTCTATTTTTAAAAGAACATCATGTTCAATGCTTAAGTATACACCAGCTACTAGGGTAAGGCCTCTATGGGCATGGTTCATTTCCCCGTTGAGGAAGGTGGCCAGTTCCACATATATTTTAAACGAGATTCATTTCCCAAAAATTCCAGAGGAGGTATAATTCCTTTGAGGCCTCAGTGCCAAGGAGATGTTATACTACGCTCCTGTGTCCCTGCAACTCTGAGCTTTGGTGTTCTGCTATGGCAACAGGAAGGAGATCAGGAGCCACGGAACCTTGCAGATGCCAGGTACGCTCTCGCGGCTCCGTACCAGCTTGTTCCTATTCCACAGAAGTCGAGTCTTTTGCATTGGGTTGGAAGTTTCTTAATGTCCTCAAATGAGATTATTTCAGAAGCCAACACCCCACAAGTCTTTGGCTAGCCCTGTGTTGAGTAAGCATCCTGGTACTGCAACGAATGCACGAGGCAATCAACTTATAAAGTTTTGGCTCACCATTTTGGAGGGTCTGTAGGCTGTGGCCCCCACTGCCTTCAGCTAGTGATGACACATGGTGGGCAGGAGGCAAAATGGAGCAAGGGCATCTGCCTCATGGCCATGGAACAAAAGAGGAAAAAGAAGAGCTGGAGTCCCTCTACCCAGCCTTCCCCCCGCAAGGGCATGCCCTCCGCTCGCAAGAGCGCTCACTACCATAGCAGGGCCTGAGAAAGGCTGAGGAAGCCCGTCTCTCTTTGGGGAACACTTACTCAAACCATAGTAGGTGCCTTTGGATTTCCCATGAACTCTCACCTTTTGTTCACTCTTTCAGATTAAGGTCTTACAACTGGTGTGGGTGATGGCAAAGACTGCTGTCTGGATCTCTCAGCCCCAGATAAGCCAGCAGTTTGGAGCAGCCCTTAGCAGCTATTTCAAATTTATGTCAGGAGGAGTAATTAATGTTTCCTGTGAATTTATGAGGTTAAAAAAAAAGCATGCCACCAAATCCCCAAATATGTAACATTTTTAAAAATGCACACACCCACTCACACTTAATTTATGTATGCTTGAAAAAGGAATGTGGGTCATTGCAGAAAAACAGAGGCAAGCATACAGAAAAAAAAATCTACCCACTGTGAGCACCAAGATCTGCCTCCTTCCAGTTTCTTCCTTGCCATATATATATTTAAATTTGTTTATAATCTTTTACGATTCAATTACATAGTTATAAGTAGAAATCACCACGTAATTAATTGTAATTATGTTGTATGTCTCATTTTGGGCTTCTGCTTTCAATTCCTTCATATCCTCCCATGAACATTTTCCTGTGGAAACAGCATGGTATTATTTATTTCCAGAGTTGCTGCCGGGACGCACAAAGGAGAGAACACTGGAGAGAGCCCCTAGCAGCATCAGGAACCTGGGAGGCCTAACAAATAGATTACTGAGATGTAACACTTGAGCTGTGGGAACAGACCACACTAACCACAGCCTCTTGGACTCAGAGCAGACATCACTAATCACTCACAGACTCTTAAGCTCAGAGCAGACATCACTACCAAACCCAGACGGCTTAGGAGCCTTTTTCAGCCCTGTGCTCTAGACAGCCACATGTTATATCCCTGCCTTTGAAAATGCCACTTTTAAGTAGCTCCAATTCACAAGTTCCCCTAGGACTAGGTTATCATTGCTCAGAACATGCATGCAGCCTCTAGCACACAATGGGTCCACAGTCGGGTCTTTTTTATTTTGCTAGGGCCTTCGCTAAAAACCTGCATGGAACTAATGGGTTTAGGCCGTTCAAGTCAGGGTCTTGTAGTATCCAGTGGACCAGACTCGTCCCTCCTACATGGCTGGCAGCAGGGCAGTTTTGGACCAGTCCCTTCCAATTCCAAGGCCTTCAGGACATAAGAATGCCATCACACTACATTCAAAGCAACTGCAGGCTGCAGGTAATGAGCCCTTTGGTGACTGTCACAATGTCTGGCATTGTCCATTCCTCTGAGTATGGACTTCAGGAGAGCTTCCAGCACAAGGGTAATTACATTCCAAAGCGGGCCCACTCTGGAGCCATTCAGCTAGAAAATTACAAGCCACTGCAAGGACATGCTTCCGTATGAACGAGCAGAGGCAAATTTCAGCATCCAGCAGCCTGAAGTGCCCTAGCGGCTCCATGCATTTTTACCACCACGTGACCTACCATGCTGCCAGCTTCTCTCATTGAACACTTAACTCACTCCCCCACCACAGCTTGCCTGCCTAATCTAGCCTGCTGAGCCTGTAGGCTCTGTAAGGCTGATACCCCCAACCCCCACCCACCCACCGCCACCCCGTTCTCCAGAGCCAGCCCCAGGAGGCCTGCAGTCAATTGGTATGACTGCAAACGGGGCAGCAGATAGCACACCAGGCCACACAGTCCCCAGGCAGTGGAGGCATGCTGGGTTACACTCATTCCTGCCACCATTGGCTGTGGGATCTGTCAATGTCATCTCCCCACCCACATCAGTCTGGTCCCTACTTCCTTGTGGTTTCAGGGTGGCTCCCCACTGAGATCTTGGGGACAATCATCTTGGTCCCTGCTGAGCCCTCCTCCTAGGTTTCTCCAGTACTTGTGGCTGTCCTGGAGAAGACCCAGGCACAGCCTCCAGCCTGGCTTTCTGCAAGCAGAGGAAATCCTCAAGATAACCAAGAGCACTATGTCTCCCAAGTCCTATTTTAGCTTGTCCACTTGGACCAGCCCCTTCCAATTCCCAAGTCCTTGGTTAGTTGTCCTAGGGTCAATCTGAATTATTCTGCACACAGCCTGCTTCCTGCACTGAAAGGTTGCGAGTGGGTGATAGACCAGCCTGCCTCCATCCTAGACTGAAACTCATCTTACAGTAAAGACAAATGAGGCTCATTCCTGTTTCTCAAGGATTGGGCTATACTCCACTTGTAACCTTAACTACAAACGATTCTCTAATTCCTGTTCTAGAAAATGGCAACAATGTCTTTGTTTCAAAAAGTTGTTATAACCATTTTGCATCCTTTGTTTCAAAAGGCTATTATAACCACTTGTTTTTGTTATAAGGACCTTATACTGACCAAGTTGCTATGTCCTGCTCCTGTAACCCCACCTATTTGCCTGGCAGATCCCCATTTGGGAGCCCCCTACCTCTGAGCTATAAAAGCCGTGTCTTCCTCATGTCTAAGGCTGACCTCTTGCATCCTGCCTTAGGGGGAGGGCAGCCAGTGCTTACAAATAAAAAAAGCTTGCTTAACTAACTGCTTGCCTTCATTGATTTGGTCATGATGATTGTGGTTCATGGTCTTTCTTCTCCCATCTTTGGAATTAACATAGGGGCAAAAACCCAGGGCAAAAAGATGTGGAGTTTTAGGGGCTGGAGAGACAGCTCAGTGGCTAGGAGCACTTGCTGCTCTTGTAGGAGACTGGAAGAGACTGGCTTCGTTTCCAGCACCCACATGGCAGCTAACAATCATCTTTAACTCCAGCTCTAGAGGACCTAATGCCATCTTCTAGCCTCTGTAGGCACTGCACACATGTGGTATCCATTCATACGTGCAGGCAGGCAAACACTTATACATGTTAAATACCTTTTTATATATATATAAAATTAAAAATTTAATACTTTTTATATATATATAAAAAGGTAGAGACTTAGCACAATGCTTTTCTTAAAGCTGTAATTCCTTAATTTGCATGTCCAAAACTTTACAAATACTCTTAAGCAGTACAGAATAGAAAAAACGGCATTAAGATATCAAAATTCTTTTTTTCCCTTTGACTGCAGAGACGATGAATCCAGGGTCCCATATATGCCAGGCAAATGTTCTACCACTGAGCTACCATCTCCAGCTCTCTGTTTACATTTTTGAGACTAAATCAGCCAGGATGGCCTTGAACTCACTCTATAGCCCAACCAGATCTTGACCTCATTATTCTTCTACCTCAGCCTCAGGAGAAACTAGACTTACAGGTCTGTACCAACAGGCCCAGCTCGAGATCCCTCATCTAGCCTAGGAGACTCAATTTACCCTCAGCCTTTACCTCCAACTACACATGGGTCAGTGCTACACAGACTGGAAGGACTGGGTGATTTCTCAATGTGAAATAGCTATAAATATCAAAAAGTACAAAGAGTCCTGCTATCCTGCTTCAGTGATCATGGTGTGGCAAACATCAACCTCCTTCCAGGTCAACTGAGGGAGTGACACAGGCCCGTGCACACAGGCGCCTCTGTCTCCAGGTCAACTGAGGGAGTGACACAGGCCCATGCACACAGGCGCCTCTGTCTCCAGCTGGAGCAGCTGGGGTCTGACTTCTGTGAAGCTTAATCATTACTTCAGTTTTCTTCAAAGTCCCTCCTACGAATGTAGGTAGATAAGCATATGTTTAGGGCTATCTGCATTTACATTTTCACAGAGACTTGTCACAAGGGCTGCTGAAGCCAGGCTCCTTTCACTGTGCTTTGCGATCTCATGTATACTATAGCACATCTTAAACAAGGGGCCACATTCACTCTTCAGAAATACCCCATGATTCCTCTCTCCACTCTTCCCTCTCGGGACACATAGACCATGTCCAGTTGAGTGTGGTACAGGCCCAATGGCTCTAGATGTTCTTGTGCCTTCTGGCGATAAGGTTGGGACGTGCTTAACATAAAAGAATCAAAATGAAGGTACTTGCTTGTGTTTAAAAACAAGGGTGCACAGGTAGGAGGTTAGGAAAGAAGGCTTCTTAACACCTTGCCTGATAACGCCCATCCCGAGAGACTGCCAGAAACATCAGCTTGCCTAGTGGACTGAGCGGCCTCAGGTTAAAAGGTATGTCTTCAAGGATTTATGTTTAGCAACCATTCATTCAACCTGGGGCTGGTGCCACATGGGTATTGGCCATTGTGACCAAGGATTATTGCGTTAAAGCATCTAAAGTCATCCTCGTTCTTAACTTTAAAAACTTGCCCTACCTCTGCCTCCTGGAACACCGACATGGTCTCACCAAAGTTTACCGTTCTTCCTAAATAAATGCCAGTACCCTCTGGTTGCTTTTCAGTTAAGGTGAGGCGTAGCGGAAGCGCCCCTGTTACCAGGTCCTGACAACTGCTTTCCAAGGAGGATCAATGTGCATTGCCATCTAGTGAGTGAGTATGCGGCACCCTTGGCATCAACACCCAGTGACACTAGACCTCTCTGCTCTGACAGCAGCCTCCATGAGGACAGTGCCACCTGAGCTCCCGACCCTCTAGTGCTCTGTGAGGTTGGGCACACAGGAGTCTTCTGAGCCATGCTGTCTAGCTGTATGTTCCTGTGCACCCAGGGATTTGGCTTCAGGTACCCCTTCTCTCCTGTGTTCAGGGAGCATCCACTCAATAGCACAACACCCAGGGCTCGGGGTAACAACATTCCCTTCCATCTCTCTCCAACAGACCCTTGTCCCTGGCTACCCTGGTTGTCTCCACATTCCTCTTCCTCTTCAACCCTCATTTCTGCTGTACAGGGCAATAATTGGTCTAGAACAGCTGCTTGGAATGTTCCTTGACTGATCCAATCATGTTTTGAGAACAAAAAATAAAAGTCTCTCCCAGCAGAGAATAGCTCAAGTAGAAGAAGGTATAAATTTAGAAAGCATGTCAGGCTTGGACACTTTCCCAGGTCCTCACCAGCTTGACACCCACAATGAATTCTTGGGCTGGCCTGGAATGGACAGTATGCCTCCTTGGATCCTGTTGTGGGTTTTTAGTTCTCTGTTGCGCTTTGAACCCCAAGTCCTGCACTCCCGAGTGCTCAGCCTGGACGGTGCCCTGTTCAGCCTGTCCTTCCACAGCCCAGACCTGAGTCTCGGGACTTCCTCAACACGAAGCTCTTCCCCAGGTCCTCTCGGCTCTTGGATTTGTTCCTTTGATCCTGCTTACTGAGCGCAGAATAGCCTCCTAACTCTAACCCTTCCCTGCCTCTCCAACTCAAACCCACAACTCCAGCTCTCCACTCAGCAGCCAGCCAGGCATGGCCAGCACTCCACTCTGCTCTGGCTCTGCCACAGCCCTCTCCCACCCAGCCTGTCCTACCAACCCTCATCCGCATAGAAACCTTCCATCCATCGCAGAAAGTCCTGCCACTTGCCAACCTGGATTCCTTAGCCACTGAGACCCTTCAAGGGAAATAGAGGAAGCTTGTGGGTCAAGGAGTTCATAACAAGCAAAGCTCATGGGCAATGTGTCCTTGCTGTTGGGCACCAGAGAGAAACTCAGGATAGAGCAGGTAGGAGGCAAGATATGGAGGACCAGAAATTCTCATGGTGGGCTAAGCACTCCAGGGGCAGGAACAACCTCCTATCGGTTGTCCCCCAAGTCTACAGACTCAGGACTCAGCAAATTCTTGGGACATCATAGAATGGACAGTGCAATTGTCAAGGACCCACAAGCTCTGAACAAGCCCAGAGGAGAGAGAAACCAAAACCAGGGAGCATCTTCATCTTAGGACCAACTCATCACCCCAGTAGATAGTCCCATAGCCTAGTACCAGTCAAATCCCTTCATTGTACCCATTGTGGAAAACCTGACTCAGGCAACCTAGGAAGGAAAATCGTTGTCTAGTTCACAGATTTGGTGTCTGAAGATCAAATGGCATGGTGTAAGCTTTGCATCCCATGATGGAGGAGAGTGATGTTGGGAGAGGAACCCAGAGAAGACTAGATCTCTAGCCAGAAAACAAAGAGCTGGGCATGGCCGGGCTTGCCCCTTTTACGTCTTTCTCCTGAGAAAACTCAAGGGGTCCCATGAGAACTCAGTGGTCCAACTCTTCCTACACTGCCACCCTGAGCACTGAGTCTTCAACATGCAGACCTCTGGGGTGGATACAACCAGAGCAGGCCTCTCACACAAACCACTTCAGCGCCACCTTTATAGATAGGGTGCCGCTGATCAAGGAGGAGAGAGGATCCACCATTAGGCCTAAGGGTCAGAACCAGAATCTGGAGCTGCCTGGTCTTGACTTGGTGCTTTGACTGCTCCACTATCGGACCTGAGAGGTTCGCCTGGTTCTTACCCATGCCCAGGGCTCTCTGCACCTGCCCGCCCTCCCTCGGGCAGAGAGAGTGTCTGAGGGATGTAAATGTGTAAGTACCATTTTTTCCAGTGGTATGTGATCATAGATCTATGCCTCAAGCCTTTCTTACAGTGAGGCATGTACAAAGAAGCGAGGCTGAAAGAATGATCAAAATCCATAAGCCAGCTCCGACCTGACTCAATACTGGTGTCCTGCCTCCCTACCACATCACTGACCCTGCCCACCCCAGAGGCACTATAAAGGAAAGTCTTTTGGTATTTATTAAGTGAACAAATGCCCACATGCAGACACAAGAATGGCAAATTCACACAGCACCTTCCTGGTGGCAGACCTGTATTAAGTCACCAAAGAGGAGAGGGCCCTTTGGGTAGCCTGCCCCAAATCTCAATCCTCCTTTCTCCCGTTTTATGTGGTGTGCTTTTCAGAGAGACATTTTCTAGCATCCTCTGCAGTCACGTGTCACCTTAGGACTGCTCACTGCCAATGGAATGTGTGGAAGGAACAGCAAGGTTTCCACGTTCCCTGCTTCTGTGTTGCCTGAGACCTGTTTGTTCTTTATAACCATGGTTAAGAGGTTAAGAGGTCATTAGGTCACACCATAAGGAATTGTGGGACAACACAATGGAAGGAAACTAGGTCCTGCGCAAGTGTGTGGGACAGAACTTCAACAGTTCGCCTCTGGACGGAGAGAGCCATCTTGCTAGAATCACTATGTCATGAGGTCTTACTACAGTGCTAACTTGTTAGCCCTTAACAAATGCAAAGCACACTAGTCATACCCCTCTGGTGTGGACCTGGGGTCAGACCCAGGGTCACGTGCTCAATAACTCTATGACAATGACAACTGGTTGACCCTCTCTGTTACCTCACACAGGACACGAGGATGACGGGCGATGCTGCATTGGGAATGCAGAGACAGGAAGCACAGCATCGGTGTCCCTGTCCATGAAGCCCTGGCCCCCATTTGTTATTCTTCCTGAGCCAGAGGAAGCACTTTCATGCTGGTCACATGTGGCGAGTAACATGTCTTGCTGCACAGCTGACCTCACCATCCCTTTATCAGTTCCAGTGCAAACCGCCATCACGTCTTGGGGTGGAAGTTACCTGCAGATGGGTCTGGGAATCAGTGAGAGCTTGTCTTCATCCTGAGGGGCCTAAGCATTGAGGCTAAGAAAGCCCTGAGAAACTGGAGCTCATCAGACCTAACTGGCCTCAGATGATGAAGAGCAGAGGGGAGGATAGGTCAGGGAAGAGAAGGGCAGGTGGGGGCGGGGAGGCGCTGGTACTGAACTTGGAGCATGTTTTTGTCTCCTTGAATCTTATGTGTATTGTGTAACAGCTTCCTCTGAGCTTAAAACACTAGATCCTGCAATAAACTCCTTAAAAAGGAAGGCAAACAACTCAAAACAGCTTCAGGAAGTCCCTGAAACTGACCAGATTCACTAGGCTCCTCCCTGTCGGAAAAAGCAATAAAAGCTAGGAGTCCCCCTCAGACTGAAGGAAGTTCTCAGAAGACAAAAGCTGCGACAATTCTTGAGACCAGACCAGCTGCCTGGAAGAAGCAGAAACCAGCCAAGCTGCCTGGATGAGGTTTACACCAACAGAGGCACCCAGCAAAAGATACTTTCCAAGCTGTTCGAATGCTGTGCAGTGTGCTCCAGGTTCCCAGTTTTCTGAGCTGTCACTGTGCTGGAGTGGGCTTTGATGAGGCAGCTGACTCTGAGTCATTTCTGCTCCTGTAAGTCACCTCTCACCCATATTCCTGTAAGTGATCCCAGGAACACTCATTGGCTCACCAAATCGGACTTTAGTGGTATCCGTACTTTGGTCTGTCATGAGAGCCCTATCTGGGGTGAGTAGATGTGTGGTGTGTGCCTCCTCAGAAAAAGTTTTGTCACTTAGCAGTATGGGGCTTTCATTGCCATGGTGAGGGGCTGACTGAGAGGGTGGACACGGCTCGATGCGGGTGCTAGAGGAAGGAGGGAGGGGATTGGGTTAGCTCTGGTCACCGGGGTGGGATGACTCAAGCTTCGGTGTGGTGCTCCTGGGCTCTGATACAAACCTGCAACAGATGCAGCCCTTGACCCCTGGACTGGAGTCGTGAGCCAAGACTAGCCTCCTGTTTAATAAGATTTGCAGCACGCAGGACTGTAAGAGTAGCCATAGCTAGACTACTGCAGTTAATTTAAAAGGGTGATGCTTCAGGGTAAAGTTCAAGTACAGGCAAGGTTTCCCAAAGCAACTATTTTCTCTTTAAAAGATAGAAAAAAATATATATATATAATGTATCTTAAGTACAATATATAATACGGCAAATGCATTTTTCTTTTCTTTCTTTTTGTTTTATTTTGTTTTTGTTTTTTGTTTTTTTTTTTTAAGACAGAGTTTCTCTGTGTAGCCCTGGTCGTCCTGGAACGCAATCTGTAGACTAGGCTGGTTTCTCAGGGATCTACCTGCCTCTACCTAGTAAGTACTGGGGATTAAGGATGTTTGCCACCACCACCCAGCAAACACATTTTCCAACTATATATAAATATATTTATTTTCCTAGAGGAAATGAGGCCCCAGGCAAGTGACCAGAAGGCTGCTTTGGCTATAACTAATGACCTGACACAATGACCAGGAGGACCCATGCATGTCTCCAGCCTGAGCCCTACAGTCCTCAGTCCATTTTCTTTGTTAATAAAACCTTGCCAGGGCTGGGGGTGTGGCTCCGTGGTAGAGACTTTGCCTAGCACGCTAAGGTCCTGGCTTCTATGCTTATGACTGAAAGAGGGGAGAAAAGAGCCACTGAGAACTTTGATCAGGAACTGACTTAGGCTGTGAGGACGTGTTTGAGTGCGATAAGGATCTTACTGTGTGAAATGCCGGATGGACTGAGAAGGGTGTTAGCAAGCTGAGTGTCCTGGGGCACAAGGACATCTTGTCCTGTCCCTCAGAACCAGAACTTCTTCCTAGAGTAGCAGAGACAAGACACAGAAGTGAGTGCTGCTGTCCTGTGGCAGTGGCCGAGTGTGACCTTTCAAACAGTGATGGGTCAGAAGCGCTAGCAGAGAGGATATAAATGCAGTTCCCCACAAGATTACGAATGTCCCCACCTTGCTTTGAACACTACATAACATATACATGTGTCACAAGACATCCCATAAATACTATAGTTTTCATTTTCTTAATGTCTTAAAATTTAGAAAAATAGAAACGGCAAAAAGAATTTAAGAGATACAGCCAGCTGGGCAGTGGTGGCGCACACCTTTAATCCCAGCACTTGGGAGGCAGAGGCAGGCGGATATCTGAATTCGAGGCCAGCGTGGTCTACAGAGTGAGTTCCAGGACAGCCAAGGATACACAGAGAAACCCTGTCTCGGAAAGAGAGAGAGAGAGAGAGAGAGAGAGAGAGAGAGAGAGAGAGAGAGAGAGAGAGAGAGAGAGAGAGATACAGCTATGTGTCATTTTATGTAAGACGGTCTGAGACAGACCACGGACACAATGGTGTCCATAGGATGGCCTCACTCTGTCCCGCCATAGCCATTTCTCTTGTGTGTAAGTACCCATGCCATCTTCAGGATGAAACCAACAAACAGGTACGTCTCTGAGCATGTTCCCTTGGTTAGGCACTACATGACTGTACTTGCTCTGAGAGTTTGGTCAGAGACGTGTCTCTCCCTCCAGGATCTAACTAGTTACTGCCAGTAAAATGCAAAGGGCAATGAGCAGCAGAGAGGGCTGGGGCCCAGAGTGTTATCAGATGGAGAGGAACTGACATCCGGGTTCCCTCATTAAGCTTAATTATCCTCTCCACTTTTCTTTCCTCCTGTAATCTCTGAGAGGTGCAGAAAGCACATCAGTTCCACTGAAGGGAGATTGGTAATTGCCTTCCATAAGCTAGGTTAGGAACTTCTTTTTTTTTTTATTATTAGATATTTTCTTTATTTAAGGAACTTCGTTAGAAATGATTACTCTTCCAACACCAGGCGCGTGCGTCTCCTGCCTCAAACCCATTCGGTATGTTTTGGGGATGCAACTTCTGGGAGTGGTCTGTTTTCACAGAAAGTGGCTCTGTACGGATGGAGCTAGCTGATCAGACCCCTCATTAGCATGTGGAATCTCTTCAGAGGGCTCACCAGGGCCCTGGCTGGCTCCAGAAAGGATCCAATGCCAAAGGGCTCCTCGGAGCCGCATCCAGATCAATATTGAGAACTGGCCTTCTGGGAAATCACTAATGGGCTGTGGAAAACCACGTGGTGCATTAATGAAGAGCTTCACAGCTGTCCTAGGATCTCGGAAAAGGATAGCCAGAGGCCAGGTGTTGGTGGGACGGACCAGCTCCCAGGCCCTTCCAGCGCCTTCCTCCTGCATGGTAGGAGGAAGAGGGGCCGTCCTCTCTCCTCTTCTAAAGCTAGCTGCCCATCTCCAGGCTTGGAACAAGGAGTGCCCTGGGTTAGCTGTACCTCATTGTCCTCAGATACCAGCCAGCCTGGCAGCAAACCACAGCTGATGTGTAATGTATCTGAGGCGCTTCAGCCCTGTTACATACTGCACAGGAAGAGAACAACATACACAGAGGGCAGCTTTTGAACGGAGAGAGCTGCATGAGGCAGAACAAAATGAAATTTGAGGAGAACCAGGGGCTCAATTATGTTGGTGGCCACTGAGCTCAACATTTTTGTCTAGCCCATGCGATGAATCCATGCTCACAGACCACCATCTCTCAGCCTAGAAGATACCCACAGTGGGTTGTGTTTTAGCGTGACGACGTTCAATGATCTTGCAACACAGCTGGCGAATGCCGTTTAGGGTCAGATTCACCTCATGCTTAGCTTCTTGGAGAGAGAGAGGGCATCGTGTTAACCCCCAGCCCACTCACCTTCAGGATGTGAGGCTTAGGGGGAGTCCTCACGCAAGTCCCTGTGCAGAGCTGGAAGCCAGCTCCGTGGCTTCCTTTGTTTGTTCCCGTGGCCACTTATTTATGGCGACCTTCTCACATCCTGTATTAGAATTAGTTTATTTTCAAGATTTATTTTTAGTAATTTAAACTACGTGCATACGTGGGGGTTGTGTGCACGCCAATGCGCCGTCTGCGGAGGAATGAGGTCCCCTGATGATGAAGTCACAGATAGTTGTGCACTGCCCTTTATGGGTGCTTGGGAACAGAACTCTGTTCTGCAAGTGCCCCCGCCACTAAGACATCTCTCCAGCCCTGTTCTTTCTTTAAAAAAAAAATAGACTTACAGAGCAAAAGGGGAGAGAAAAAGTACGTAAATAAGCAAAGGCAAAAGCACAGAGTTCGAAACAGCTACCGCAAGAATCACAAACAGGCAGGTAGGTGCCGAGGTCGGAGCAATGTCCACGTGGAGCAATGGGACTCAGTGCTGGAGCCAAGTGGCTGGATAGGAGTCAAGCCTCCAAAGGGACCTTAGCCAGACAAGGAGCCAGAAAGCATCGTTGCTTTCTGTGGACTTCAAGGCCTGCAAACATCCCAGGGCCTGGCTCAGCTCTGGCCAGCAGGTTCCTATCCAGAGCTCAAATGTCACTTCTGCTCAAAGCTCTCACCTGGCTACCACAGTTGCCAGCTGACCCTCTCTCCCTCTGCTCACTGACACTCCTTCTGCCACTGTCACCTGTGTGTATTTCCATGGGTACAAGAGCAAGCCAGGTCCCACCCCCCCCAACCCTCCCCTGCACCAATGCCAGGGATGGAACTAGTTTACTTTAGGAGAGCTGCCCAACGTCTGTAAAACATACAGGCGTTTTAATACATAGGGGCGGTTTAATTGGCAGCAGAGGAGTAAACCTGTCCCAGCAAAGCAGGGGGAGGAAGAGCCTCGGTAAGAGGAAGAAGTGGCAGCAGTTGGGCCGAGTTGGGAAGGGGCGGGCTGGAGTCCCTGAGTACCTTGGCCCCTGGAGGCCACCCCCGACTCACAAAGAGGTCAAATCATCCAACACAGAGTTCAGAGGACTGCTGTTGAGGGCAGGCCTATGTGTCACAGTGATAGCATGCGACCGGTTCCTAAAGGTTTCGCAAGGAGTCTGGCTCAGAGCACAGAAGCAGCACAACTCTGTACCAGGATACCAGGACACAGCAGGTAGGGCTATGAGCTTGAGCTCTTTCTTCAGCAGGAGGCTCCCTATAAGAAGGCTCTGGGCTTCATCTTATGTCATTTTTTTTTCCTGGAAGGAAAACAGCATGAACTCCCCAAGGCTGCAGATGGCTCCAAGTTCTGGGTGGTGAAATGCCAAGCGGATGGCAGCGAGCAATTAGGAATTTATGGAGCATGCAGGAGAGGTGGGGAAAATGTCCCCATCTAGACATGTGATGGAGCCTCTGAGCTCAGCTGTGACCTACATGGGCAGCTGCATTAGGCTGGCTTCGAGAAAGCAGATGCCGAATTTGGACACCCATGCAGGGTGGACAGAGCATGGCCAACAAGCTGTCTGAACCTGCCATTCCTCAGTGTGGGACCTCAACCGCCACACCTTTCCAAGCCCCAGCCTTCTCATCTATAAAATGGGACTGGAGAACCATAACTAGAGAGATAGCTCAGCAGTTAAGAGCACTGGCTACTCTCCCAGAGAACTCAGATTTGATTCCTAGCAACCCCAAGGTGGCTCACATCTCCAGTCCCAGGGGATCTGACACCTTCTTCTAGCTTCTGCAGGCACAACGTGCACACACACACACACACACACACACATACAACAAGACCCAAGAAATACCCAGTGGCACAGCACGCACCGGCCCCTGTATAGCTTGTGTCATTTTGCCAAAACTAACACCGGCTTAAATAAAAACGGATTACAGAAGGAGCCTAAGAAAGACACTTATTCAAGGAACGCATGCCTTCTGCACCTCTTTGACATAAACTGTGGAGGTTCTCTGAGGTTGTTATCTCAGTAGACACAGCTTGGCCGTGTTTACCTTTGGTGTGCCCTGCACCAGATAGGCAGGCAGGGTACGAGTGAGCGACTGCCGAGCACCCTCCTCTGTGATACCCTTAGCCTCTCAGGACACATCCCTAGCCTAGATCCCAGATCCCGGCCCAGTCACCACTGGTCGTCTATATCTGCCTTTCTCCCAGCTGAGGGCTCTTGGAAGGCCAGACTGCAGCTTTTAAGGTTTCTACATCCCTAAGTCCCAAGCACAAGGGGTGTCATAGAGTGGATGGTCAAGAAATGTGTTAGAACCTGATGAATTTGTTGGTGACAAACATGCACATCCATCCACCTCTGGCTAACATTAAAATGGCTGCTGGAGCCCACTGAGGCTTATGCTGGGGGAAATGTCCAGCGTCAGCTGTCTAAAACAGTCGTGGCTAGCCACTGGCTTCTAGAGCCAGGGCTGCACTTAGGCCGCAGCAGCCATGGTCACTGTGTGGCTTCCTCAAAGTGTCAAGTGGTCGTAGTGGAAGCAACAGCAGTGGGCAGATGCCTGGAGGGTTCCAGAGAGCAGCCAGGTCAGAAACTACGATAGAAGCCGAAACAGAGGCAACAAAGACAACCAAGGATGGCGGAAGTAGAGAGAAGGTAAGAGAAGGCAGAGAGCTGGAAAGCATTCAGACCAGCCAGCTGCCACCACAGCCATCCAACTGGCTCCCTACTGTCTGCTGATGGTGCTCCAGCTGAGGCATCTGGCCGTCAGATAAGGGTCTAACAGTCACCAGTGATGGAGTCGAAACTGTTTCAGCTGCCAACATCTCAGCTTAAAGGAAACATAAGCATATAAATGCTTACCACAGAGGCTAATCACCAACATTAACGGAGTTTGACGCTATGTAACAGGGCTTTACTCATAAGCAAACATCCTTGGCAAGAGTTAGGTTGGTTTATCTGTCTCAGAGGGACAAATGGCCTGAGGGATGGATGGAGGGTGGGTGGCAGGCATACAGGTGGATGTTGACAGCTACCTGTGCATCTCCTCCTAGGAGAAGGTAGCAGGCCATTCATGCCCTGCCGTTCAGGGACTGGAAGCTGGAAAGCCATTGACACTTAGCATCTCGCTTTTCTCTGAGGGGGCCCTAAAACATTTGGGAAGAGTCACCCAAAAGATGCTGTGACCAGCCACCCTAGAAGTCTTCCTTGCACTGCCTACTTTGTAGTTAAGGACACTGAGGATGTGCCAGGCTGGCTGCTGACCCTCAGGGTGCCTTGTTTGGAGAGCTCCCTGGCTCCTAGTGACATTCTCTCCTGCCACTCTGCCTCCTGGTTTGGCTTTACCCAGCACATGCTCTGGATGATGTCTCTACTGTAGTCTTGGTAGTAAAATCTCTGATTTTCTGTCTGCATTTGCTTCCACTGAAAGCCTCAAAGGTCTACCCAGCACCCCATAAGGCACACTAGCCCATCACTGCCTCCAGCCCTCCCTTCATCCTCACCAGGCCTTCTGATCCTTGTCCAGACCCTGGTGGAGCACACATCCCCTTTCCCTCTGATCCCAACGTCCTTCAGCCTGGCTCTCCTAAAATGCTTCCCCAAACCTCCCTCTACTGTGGTCCTTTGGCAAAATGTTAGAAATACAGGGGGAAAAAAATCCAAATCCAAAAATCAGAATTACCCACCACAACTCCACACCCCAGAGCCAACCATCTTTGCATTTCCAGCCCTCCCAGCCATATTTAAAGCAGGGCTACTGTCTTAGATGTCCCAGAAAGGCATGGGGGAAAGAAGCCACGTTCCCTATGCAATGCTGACTAGCCAGAAGCAGCGGCCATCCCTCCTTGCACTCAGCTCAGGGGAGAGGCCTCTATGGGTCTAAAGTCAGCCGTACGGGTTTGAGCTGCCTGTTATCAGGACGAGGTTGGCCCCTTCCTTCTCAGGTTCTTGGTCTTTTAAATCTTGAAAAGTTACCAGATTTGGTAACTTTTCCATATCAAGATGTCTGTGTAGTTTCTGTTTCAGGTAGTTAATCTGTTTAGATATTAACTATCCTTGCATACCACAGATTTTTGTGTGCTTATTGTTTTTCAGTGTCACTGGGTTCAGTTATGTTATTATTATGTCATTTTTTATTATTATTATCATCATCATTATTATTATTACTGTGTGTGCATGCATTCATGCTGTGGCACATGTGTGGAGGTCAAAAGACAAACTGAATAGTTAGCCCTTCTCTCCTTGCACTTTTACCTAAGTTCTTCAGCCAGGCTCTGAACTCTGGGCACTGAGGGACTGAACTCAGGTCGTCAAGCTTGCGTGGCAAGCAAGTGCCTGTACCCGCTGAGCCATCTTGTTGGCCCATCAATTTTCTGGTTTCCATTAAGGATTTTTTTCTTCTATTTTTCCTCAGACACGCTGATCCACTTTTCTTTCCAGGTGATGCATCTGATGGTAACCCTAGCTCCTGGGAGTGAGTTGGAAGAATTCCCTCTCCAGTTTTGGATGGTGCTGGCTTCCTTTCCCCTTTTAGGGAGGTCTAGGAAGGACCAGCATTACTTCTCCAGGTGTCTGTTCATTACATAGAGAAGCCATTCGGGCCTGGGCTGTTCTTGGGGGCTAGGGAGCTAGATTTTATTGGAGGTGATAAGAATCTCTCACTTGTTGTAAGTTCCCTGAGATTTCCTTTTGATCAGTTTGGTAGTTTGCATCTTCCTAAAACTTTCCCTATCTTTTGGCCTAGGTTATCTAATTTATTGTTCTATTCTTTTATAATTCTCTTCATTTCTGAAAAAAAAAAATTGGTAGTAATGTCCCCTCTCTCATTCCTGATTCTATTATTTAAGTTTTCTCTATTTGTTTTTATCCATTTAATCTAAAATTTGTCAGTTTTGTTGATGGTTTCTAATAGCCAACTTTTGATTTATTTTCTCTCTTTCTCTTTGGCTTCTGACAGAATCTTACTGTTTCCCCCTCTTCCTCCTTTAGGTTTGGCTTGCTCTTTGCCCAGTGTCTTAAGATAGAATTTTCGGTCATGAGTCTCTGGTAGGAGACAGTAAGTGACAAAGAGAGGGAAGGGAGACGCAGGAAGACAGACCCAGACCGGTTAGGCTTCATGTCAGAGCCCCGTGGCTCATTCGACAACCCTGCAGAAGCTCAGCATCCATCTCCCTTACAAAGTCAACAGCCTCCTGAGGATTCTTTCCACACTTGCTGGCTCATGTGACTGTTAGCTCCATCCTGTCACAGGTGACATGGCTCTCCCCTGCTTTCCCTTTCAACACCCCCAGCTCTGCTCTCGAGGTAGGACCTTTCCCGATTAGGCCTTCCCCTCCTGGTCCCAAGATGGCTGCTAAGACGTCAAGCTTCTAGAGTCTCCTCCCCAGATCCATGGGGTTGTCTCACCAAATGGCTGCCTCACAATCCCGGAACCAATCACCATGGCTAGGAAAAATCAAAGTGGGAAGGCTAATTTTGTTACTCGATGAAGCTCTGAGCAGGCTGGGTGAAGGCCCCCAGGGACACACAGGCTAGAAGCAGAAAAGAGATGCCCTTTTGATGTCAGGCACTGTTGTGGGAGAGGGCTGAATGTACAGCAAGGTCATGGCTGGAGCCTGTCCTAAGTGTCTGCCGCCACGGTGTCTGCGGCTCAGCTTCTAACCCGTGCCCACTGTACCCTTCCCTGTCCTAGCTCATGCTCCTGGGTGTGCATGGACCCTTCAGAAACACTTCAAACTCCAGCAGCCCAAACACTCCCCATACTCCCCCATCACTTGGCTTGACCAAGCCCAACGGGTCAGAACCCAGTGGTGGCTGAGATGAAGAGCTGCTTGCCTCTTGTGGATCGGTCCTTCCATGGGAGGCTGAGAGTTCCCAGCCTTTCCCTACTCTATACTGTACATCAGTCTTGTCCTGTTGTGACTGTCAGATGGGTGCTGCAGCCTTGAGTGATATGACGCAACCCGGAGACAAGAAGGAAGGCTGTGTCTGGGAACCCTCCAGAACATTCTGTCTTGTCAGCCATCACTGAGCCCGACCACCAACGTTGGCGGCAGACAACACTGGGGAAGACAGAAGAGAATTATGTCTTATTAAGAGCAACCCTGAGTCCCACTCATCCCTGGGGCTGAAAGTAAGCCAGAAGGGCTGGGGAAACCCCAGAAAGGCCAAGTCAGGGCCTCACTCTCTAGAGACAGGGGCGACTTCTGGAATGCTCTCAACTTCTGCCTGCCCCTGCCCTTGTCTTGGACTGAGACAGCACAGCAAGGGACAGCCCCACAGGCTGGGGTTTCCCCCAGGGTCCCCCAGAGAAGCACAGATGTGGAAAGGCAGGCTGCTCATCCAAGTCTAAAAACTCAGCCATATGGAGCTGGGAAGCTCCTCCCCGTCGCTTTGAATGTGCGATGCCATCCACAATAACCAACCTCAAGTGCCCTGAGACTCTGACAGCTTCCACCAAGGCCCACACACCAGGCCCAAATCACCGCACAAGTTAAACAGGCTGTTAAAATTAAGCAGAACGAACCAAATGTGCAGGGGTGAGGGACACATCGAGAAGGCTGCCTTCTGTACTCAGGGGGCGGTGGCCTCCGAGAAGCCAGCCCCACCCACACCTTGATCTAGGACTGCCAAGCTCCAAAACTGTCAGGAAATCAATTTCAATTTTTAAAGCCAACTGTCTGTGGCATTTTGTTAGAGGGATCCAATCACACAAATACATCATCAGCTGTTCCACTTTACCCGTCGTCCCCCCCCACCAAACCCCAGTCACTCCATGTTCACACTGCCACGTAGTAGGACTCATTTCCAAAGCTCTTTCCAGTTTCAGAGGTTCCCACTTCTCTTCTCACCTCCATGCCAGTACAAACGTGGTTCCGTTTTTTACCTCTTAAGACCCACATGAAACCTGCCTGAGTTTCTCCCTCAAGCCCCAACACAGAACTCCTGACTCTTCCTAGCAGACTCCCCAGGGGCCTGGCACTACCTCCTGATCAACATGACATCTCCACAGAGAAACTAGACACAGGCGAGGTGCCTGGAGAAAGCTATGCCATAGAAGAGGGTGGTCCAGTGTTCTTGTGGACCCTCCTCTGCTGTCCTGCAAGGTGCAGTCACATGTGAAGTCTACCCTCCTGTTAAAATAGGGAAGCAAAGTCCACCCCCAGGTCCCGATATCCATCCGGCTCCCAGGCTGAGATGGAAAGCAGCTATAATCTGCATCTCCACACACACACTGCAATCTTCCCAGGCAGCATCCCGCATCATGGCAAGGTTGGTCAGAGGGCCGCTACCTGGTGCAGAGTTCTTCTCCATGGTCCCACTCCTGAAACGACACCCATGGTCTATGCCTCCTGAGTACAATGCCTCCTGTCCTTGGAGGCTCTGGGAATGGCCAGTCATCCCACTGAGAACGCAGGGAGGTGGACTCATGAGCTTTAACAAACACTTTGGTGTCTTAATGTGGTCCAGGAGTTGAGGGAGGATACTGGAGAAGATGGAACAAACATGAGGGATGAATTCTGCCCTGGGGGAGCTCATAAGTGATGAACTCTGGGCTCGTTATGATGCACACCATGATGCTCTGGGCTGTCACAGGCCCACAGCTGCTGGACCATGCAACCCTGCACTGAAACCAGATTAAGCCAGAATAAACCTTTTCCTTCTTTTAATTTGATTTGTCTTAGACACAGGACACAGTTCCAGGAAGATGGCGAACAGACCCCTGGAATACCGCTATCCTCAGAACAAGTCTGAGCTAGGCTGAAGGATGAGGCCAGATGGAGAAGCACTGGGGTGGTCCTACCACAGCCCCCAACTGCTGGGCTTCTGAGTAAAGCCATCTGTGACCAGCGAGCACCTTCCCAGCCCACCCTACTCACACGCTAGCCGCTACAACAGACCTCAAAGGTCCAGCCAAGGGCAACAGACACCTGCCAGGTGGAGCCCTCACAGACCAACAACCCCCCCCCACACACTTTCACTGAGTCACAGCGACAGAACATTAGCAAAGATGCTCGTTGACACTCAAGACCTACTGAGTGGCACTGCAGTGACAGCCTCACCCCACGCATCGCCAGCATTTCCACACAATGAAGGAGAAAGACACATATGCAGACTGAGTGTGCCTAACACCAGGACCATTGAAAACCAGTCCCGTTAAAGTACCAGACAGCTACGGGAGGTCCTCTAGAGCTGTCCCGTTCTCCTTCCAGACAAGAAAGAAGTGTTAAGAGATCACACTGTACCCCACAGATGGGTCAAATAATCACAACAGTGATGAATAAGAACAAAATACAGATGCTGGCCACATGCGCTTGGTAGGAATACAAATTAGTGTGTCCAGTAGGAAACAAGGTGGGCATCCACAAGACACTAGAAACAGAACAACCATGTGACCCTTCTGTAGACCACTCCCTAGGCATGCATGTCCCTGAAAAAGGAGAAGTTGGTACAGCAAAGAGAGACTCATAGCAAGCTCCTGTTCAGAGTAGAACAGATGGATAAAGAAGATGTGAATATTACCCAGCCATGAAAAGGAATGAAACGGTATCGTCTGTGGCAATGTGGATGGAACTGTGGGACGCCGTGTTAGATGAACTAAGCCAGGCCCAGCCAGCCATGTGCTGAATGCTCCCACTCACAATCATTGAGTGGCATCATGAGAAGCAGAGGGAGCAGAGAGTAAGGGACAAGGCACTGACCCGAGGGGAGTAAGCTCCAGGGCTCTTTAGCACCTAGACTGAAAAACCGGGATGGTATATATAATCTTATAAAGACTCACAAGAGAATAGTCATTACTGTGGTGTCTCTAGGTCTGTAACCAGTGCCATGAGGCAGAGGGAAGTGGAGGATGATGGGAGACAAATGTCCACAGGCAGCGGTCTGTGTACAGCCTGGGAAACTGGCCTGCTTTGAGGAGAGGACTTCAGCCAGAGGCTACGGAGGGCCAACAACACAGCTTCTTCATTTCATCCACCTTCCACAAACTCCGACCCCTAGTCCCACTTCACTTTCCTCTGCTATGATATAACATCATGACCAAAGGCTACTTGGGCAAAAATGGGTTTATCTTAACTCACAACTCTTAGGCCACACTCAATCATTAAGGGAAGCCAGGGCAGGAACCTGGAGGCAGGAACGGAAAGCAAAGGAAGAAAGCTGCTTCCTGGCTTGCTCTCCATGGCTTGCTCAGTTTACTTTCCTATACCTTCCAGAACCACTTGCCCAGAGAGGAGCACCACGGTGGGCTGGGACCAGTCATTAACCAAGAAAATGCCCCCAAAGACTTGCTTACAGCCCAGTACTAGGAAGGTATTTCTCAAGTAAGGTTCCCTCTTCCCTGATGACCCAGTTTCTCTTCACAGCTAACCAGCATACCCTGTAACTCTCCAGAAGTCTTCCAGAAGTCCCCACAGCTAAGGAACACCTGTGATTATGAAGATGTCGGGTGCTCAAATCTGCTGCTTGCCCAACTTTGAGGTCCGCCCCTTCTTCCTTTTCCTTCTGCATTTCATCCCTCTCTCTCCCCTCTTTTCCTTCCTTCCCTGTCCCCTCCTCCTGCCCTCCTGATTACTTTCTCTTCCTTCCTTTCTTCCTGCATGTTGATAATGCTAAGATCAATGCTAAGAATCTAACGTGGACCTCTCCAAGAAGGTGGGGTGTTCTCTCTTCACTGCGCCCACAAGGATTTCTTAAAAGAGACCAGAACCAGGTGGCCAGCAGCACCAAGGGATTGGTAGGCTTGGCAGGAGAGCCTGCAGGCACCTGGCTCTTTATGAGGCTCTCAGACACACAGAGCACAGTGTTTCACCCATGAGCAACACCACATATTCCAGGTTCGCCCCCACACTAACAGGGCTCTGAGAAGTGAAAGGAGCCTCTGCGCAACAGGAACCTTCGATGACTCTAAAATGTGGGTCAAGGGTCATCTTGTAATCTCAGCTGTGAAAACTTGCACCACTAAAGACCATTTTGACTCTTCACACAAAGACATCAAGAGCCTGGGTCACAGGCATGGACAGAGTGCCCCTGGGATTTCGAGCCGAACCTAAAGGTGCCGACACACTGGTGGTGGACAAGGCTTCCATTCACAAAGGGGCTTATTTTGCTATCTGCCTTCTCAGACTCCATCAGCAAACAAAGCCAGATTTGTATCTGCAGAACATTCTTAAAGCCACTGGGGGAATTTATCCCTTAACGAAGTGGTTGGAAAAACCAACCCCAGCACAGCGGCAGCCTCCACTCTTCTCATCAGAAAAATCTCTGCCATTCCAACAGTCTTTAAAAAAAAAAAAATAGCCCAGAAGGGATGCCCTACTTAAAAGCAAGCCTGTTTGCTGTGCTAATGCACCAGCAGGAAAAATAACAGCTTCCGACGAGGGGAAGGAACTTGTGGAAATTCTTAAAATAGGCAGAAGAATACGGAGGTGCTTCTAAATGGAGGTAAGAGATTAAAAATAACAGCACTGCTGGACTGTGCACAGTAGGACCAAAGTTCTCAGGGTTGGGGGTTCAGGGATGGGGTGGGTAACAACAGGTGTTAAATCAAAGGTGCTAAGTCTTCCCTCCCGTGGTGAGGAGACAGTGTGAACCATGGCTATTTTCTTCACAAATGTTATATGGTTGGCTGGCCATTCTGGGCTATGAGGGCCCACTCTCCATTTCTCCTACTGATTCACTCCAGATCGGCTCCACTGAGTGTCCCCAAATTACTTGGGGACCTATATGCTCAGAGCAGCCCAGCATTTCCTGAGCAGGGACTAAGTGGCCAGGTGATACGTGCCCACTGGGAACCCTGGGCAGTGCAGGCTCTTCCTGTCAACCAGAGGGACTCTAGATTACTCTCCCTCTCTCCATGTCCTTGGTCATCAGGCAGGGACAGCCTCAGTCTTCTTCGAGTCCACGGCTTCTGGGATGGCCTTCCTTGCCTCTCATGTCACTCCCAATGTCTCTAGCCGGCCAGCAGTGAAGACACAGATCTGTGGCTCCAGCTCTGCTTGGCTTTCTGTTTGGCACCTCTGCCCTGGCTTTCCTTCTAGAAGACAGACACTTTTGAGGACACTGGGTGAAAGGGCAAGGGCTGAGATCCAGCACTAATCAGCCTTTGGGGCGGAAGCCACACACAGCTTCACAGGATCCCTCCTCGCCCTAGCCTTTGCCACATGGTAGCTCTACACGCGCGCGCACACACACACACGCACGTGCGCGCGCGCACACACACACACACACACACCTTCATTTAGAAGAGTGCCCTTGGCCTCCCTTTCTCCACCTGCTCTAAGTCTAGTGAGTGGAAATGACCACGCTAAGTGACCTGTGAGTGGGAGCCTGGGAGGCAGAGAGGAAAAGCAGAGAAGGCCAGGGCAAGCCTGAGCAGCTGGTGCTCATCATATCACTGATGTGCCAGAGCTGAACTATGGCAACCTGGACATCCTGATCCTCACGGAGGTCACCAGAAGGTATTACAGGATAGCCTATGTGAAAGCACCCCCAGGCAGGTGTCAGCTAAGCAAAGAAGGCGGAGTGGTGACACCTAGCCCCACGTGGCATACGTTTAGAATCGGTACAGGGAGATGGAGACATTAACATAATCTGTAAGCAGATGTCCTGAACACAGGACCAGCAAACTGGGAGGCAAGAAGGAGGCAAAGATCTGGCTTACAGCCTGCCTGGGGAGCAGCAGCAGCCAGGCTGACCTCCGAGAACAAGATGTCTACCAGTCAGAAGAGGTGGGCATCGTGATGATGGGCAAGCTCTTCCTCTCCGCATCTAGCTCCAGATGGTTGGGAGGGATCCTTATCCTTGATAGCCACATGCCCAGTGTGAGGCGGGTGTTATGGGTGGCAGGAGGAAGAAGGACTGTGGCGTCTGAATTAGCTTCTAGCAAGTGGCTTCTTCCCCAGATAGATTTGCATAGGTGGGAGGAAGTGTTTCAGGTTGGCACTGGCACCACTCCAGATAGAAAGGGAGGGGGGAGAGAGAGGGGAGGAACCGAGGGGGTCTGGGAAAGGAGGCACAGAGGTCCCTCAGTTAGAGCCCAACCCTGGGGATCTGGAGAAGAACTGTAAGCGATTGGGCTCAAGCTTAGCACAGAGCCACCAGTGAGCATGATTGGAAAACATCGCCCTTGTCAGCCCATTGTCCATGCATCCCACCTCACAGCCCCGCCCTACACTCCACGTCAACACAGAAAAAAACTTGAGGATGGTGCAGATGGCACTTGGTCTCAGCCTGGCCTCGACGAGAGGCTAGAGACAGAGAAGAGGGAAGGCCTGTCTAACTAGGCCATTGCAGGGCTTGGGATCTGGAGTCTCAGTGGTGTGGGCATCTACAAAGACTGATAGCAATGGAAAGGTTCAGGACTTGCCAAAGCCTAAAGCTCAAAGTTAGGCATAAGCTAGCTTGCTGGTTTGTGTGCCTCGGGACATCTGGTGCTAGAGTGGTCATACATGTGGAGGCTCCCTCCACTGGGGTCACAGTGGCCACAGAGAACAAAGCACAAAGGAACAACCCAGAGACCAAGTTCATGGGACAACGAGACCATCATGCTGGAGAAGAGAGCAAGGTTGCGCCTGGCTCAGCCCCATCCACTTAGCACCTCCCCATCCACTTAGCATCTCCTCCAGGCAGCTGAAGAGAGGCACTTCTGCCTGGAGCCAGCAAGTCAGGGCAGCACTGGGTAATCCTGTAATTACAGAGTACACTCCAGCCTCTGTCACAAGAAGTGCACGAGCACTGTAGGGGCGTTCTCCATCACCAAATGAGCATTGTTCTCAGGACAATGGAACACCCACCCAGGGTGCTCGCCATTCCTGATGCTCACTCCTGATTCAAAGTTGCACTTTGTAGGGACTGGGGGCCACTTGGTGAAAGGAACGAAAAAGTTGACCCCAGTGAGGAGAACAGATAGTCTCCTGATCCCATCCAAAGGCCAGAGTCTGTGGCCCTGCCCATCAGAGGGAACTTGTCAAAGAACTAGGAGTTGAAGTTGCCAGAGTCTGGGGTCTGAGTGAGGCAGCTTGTCACTCAGACACCCAAAGGTATGGGTGCTTTTTCCCACTTTCTCCAGAACATACATATATCTTTAATCGATATGCTACTTTTGATGTGTGAATAATTTTGGTGATTTCCTTTTTGTTTTCTTTTTGCCCAATGAAGCAATCTATCCTAACCCCCAAATGTAAGAATTAAGAAAACATTACCTGTAAGTACAAAGTTGGCTACGATTTGTAAGAGTAATAACTTTTATTTCCCTGCTGTAATTGTCATCTTACTGACTCCGTCTGCTAGCCAAAGCCTAGTTCTGGAAGCTTCTAGCCTCCAGACAATCTAATCTAGACCTAGAATGTTTTCAGCCTCTGAGACTTGCTGCTGAATAAGCTCACCCCTTCCTAGTTCTTTCTGAGCTCTGGCTGGCTGGTTCAACTCAGCTGTTCTGGCTCAAGCTCCTCTCCAATGGATTGACTCAATCTGGCTTCTCTCAGTTTCTCCTGAACTGCTCTGCCTGGCCTCACAGTAACTTTGGCAATCTGTTCTAATCTTCTGGCTCTTTCTCATTCTCTGGCTTGTTCTGTCTTTACCGGTGTCAAGCTGGTTCTCTTTCTGCAACTGTCTACGTCAAACTGTCCTGGGGAAAATAGCCTCCTTCTCTCCACACTGCCCCTTAAGTAGCTTCCCTCTCTTCTCTCTTCTCCTGAGAGTTGGGCGTGTCCTGTTCTGTGGAATCTTTCTCTAATTCGTTAATTTGTCTGCCACTCAATTAGACATCACTTTCAAACATGGCTGCTTCCTTCTACAAACTAACTTTACCTTCATTGTTTGGGATTAAAAGTGTGTACTAAGGGTTTACCTGTAATTCCAGCCAAAAGATTAAGTGTGTGCTAATGGTAGGGTCACACCACAACTAGAAACAACTTTTTTTTTTTAAATAGTGAATAACACAAGTTTCAAAGTGTGATCAAATATCCTGCAACAATGATTGGTAGTGTGTCCAGGAGAGTAACTAACACAGGCTTGGAAGAATCTGGGGCAACCCGGTGGGGCATTGACAACAGTGTGTGTGTGTGTGTGTGAAGGTGGATGTATATGCACACGTGCACAAATGTGTAGAGGGCAGAGGTCAACCTCAGAAGCTCAGTGTGAACAGGGCCAGGCTGACTTTTGCCTGTCACTGTCTCCCCAACACTAGAAATACAGGTACATGGCCACTACACTGCTCCAAGTTTTTTTTACATAGGTTCTGGGAGTCGAACTCAGATCCTCACCCACACTTGCACAGCAAGCACTGAGTCATCTCCCCAGCCTGCTAGATGCTGTATAACCTTGTATTTCTGGCAAAGCCACCATAGTAGCAACCACACTGTTTTCCTCTGGATTGGTGCAGATATTAAAGAGATCAGGTATGGACAGGGTCTAGTCCAGTCTCTGGACCTTACTTGGTCCTTCACAAAAAAAGAAAGAAAGAAAGAAAGAAAGAAAGAAAGAAAGAAAGAAAGAAAGAAAGAAAGAAAGAAAGGGAAAGAAAGGAAGAAAGAAAGAAAGGAAGAAAGAAAGGAAGAAAGAAAGGAAGAAAGAAAGAAAGAAAAAAAGAAAGAAAGAAAGAAAGAAAGAAAGAAAGAAAGAAAGAAAGAAAGAAAGAAATGAGATCCACAGTGTATAACACAACATTTTCATGTCTGTAACTACGTCTGGGTAAGACCTGCCTCGATGTGGTCAAAGGGAGTAATGACTCATTGAACCCAAGATTCCAGATGGCCATATTGAAAAAGCATGTTTGCATGTTCACACTGTAACAACTATCCCAAGAATGCTCTTTCTTCCTCAGGGATTGGAACATTTACCATTCATAAAGATATAATCAGCTTTTGCTGTAACAACTATCCCAAGAACAATTCTCTCCTTCCTCAGGGTCCCCTGGGAATTTTAACCAGCGTCCAGAAGCAGGTTGGGCCAGTTTGCCAGCTTGCAGTCAGCAGACACCAGTAACTTTGTTGCCTGGGCACCTGCAGATCCAGCCTTCTGGACAGTGAGGCCTCTCAGGCAGAATGTCCCAGCATGTGCTCTGGGGAGGGCTCGGGGATAGGAGGACAACAAGCAGACTAGAAAAGCAAGCTAACAAATGCCAAGTCACAAGGGCAGACATGGGCCCTGTGGGAGACAGGCCCCTGGACTCCAGGGGCAGGCGGCTGAGGCTCAAAGTAGCAAGGAAACAGGTGCACCAGCTATTCCTGTGGCCAGTGGGACAAGCATAGAGATCCAGCCTCCTTGTTCTGTTCTTTTCTCTACTTTTCTTTTCCTTTCCCTTCTTTTCCCTTTCCTTCCCTTCTCTCTTTTCTTTTCTCTTCTTTTCTTCCTTCTCCTCTTTCCCCCTTACTGGGAGGAGGCATGTTATGCAAGGGGCAGCCCAGATTGCAACAAGGAAAAAGGGAAAAGCTTTGGGGTCAGGGTGGGCTAGGCCCAACATGATCTGAGGTACTCTCTCTTCCTTACAGCAAGTGGGTGGTACTATGTGGGCCATGGCATTTTGGGGTCATTTGGACCATGAAAGACAGAAGTTTGCCAAGCAGCTGCTCCTGTGATTAATATCTGGAGATGCCTGGCTACCAGCTGGCACAGTCCCCTGCCCTCAACCACACTGTCTTCCCACCACCTCTGGGTGGTGTGATGCTTTCTCCAGGACCACTACGACCTCTCCAAGGCCCATCGACTACAAGGATAAATCTCCCTCTAAAGGAGCATTCCAGGACAGTTGTTGTCCCAGCTGGTCAGAGCTGGTTGTGAAATGTTTCCAAGATCGGCGCTATCAGAGGCAGGCAGTCCCCAGCTCCACAGTGAGTTTACCAACTGAATTTGCTCCAGGAGGTGGTGGCAGGCCAGGTGGACAGAGGGCTACAGAGACAAATAACCTGAGTTATTTGTGAAACCATGGCAGGACCCCGGACCTGTCTAACCTCTCTTACAACACACCGTATGGGAAGTAGCCAAGCCACAAACGCTAGTGTTTGCTGTTTTCTCTCCTTCATGCCTCCTGCCCTGAACCTATTTTTTTTAAACTTGTTTTTTTTTTTTTTTTTTTTTTTTTTTTCCTGAATGCACTTCCCTGCCCCCAAATCCTTGGTCCCAGTAGCGGTCACTCTCCAGCCCTGTTCCTACGTCCATCACATCCATCACAAGGCAGATGCTGACATCCAAGAGCCAGCTCAGCTGAAGCCAAAGACGTTGGCTTGCTGTCTCTAACTAGAGCAGAAGCAAGCGAGCTGGGAGCGGCCTGCATCACAACTTCAGTGGGGGAAGATTGTGAAAACCACCCACAGCCAAGGCAAGGGCAGCCAACTTGGCCATTCCTGGCCCAGTCCACCACCTCCCTTCCCCCACTGAAGACTGCAGGCCCTCTGTGTTTTACTGTGAACTGGGGCACTGTCACTACTCCACCAACAAAGCCTGCAGAGGCCGAGGCTGGACATGAACAGTGGACTTTCAGTCCCTATTCCCCTCTTGGAGTAACTAAACCGCTCACTATACAAGAACTTGTTAGAAAGTATAAACGCTCGGTGCTAGTATTGGTTAACTCAGGGAGAATTAATCATTAATGAGGACAGCAAGGCTCCACACACCACACACCTGCACACTTGCACACCCCGGCACACTCTCCTCCAAGAGCTGGCAGGAACACTTACCAACCAGCCTAATGCACCACTGCCTGCTTTGAAAACACACAACTTGGCGGAGCCCCACAGAAGCTACAGTATACAAGTCACTCCCTCTGCATTGTTCATAGGAACCCACCTGCATGGCACACACCTTGTTGAGATAGCTACTCAACTGGATGACCCCAGAGCCACAGTGGGAGCACAGTGCATACCCACCAGGACCCCTGGGGAGACCCAAGGGAGCAGGTAAGCTTTCCCTGAAACAAGGAACAGGAAACCGTGAGTAGTCACCAGGCCAAGGTGGCTACAGATGCTGTCTTCCCTGATGACCACAATCAAGCCGGGCCTTTCCTGCTTCACCCAAGAGGAACAGGGTAATAGGGAGCAGCTGCATGGCTGTGCACAGCCCCAGTCTTTTTCTAACAGCAAGGCAGATCCTGGATCGGAAAGTGACTGATCTGGCGAGAAACCACAAGGAAACCCCAGGCCCCTCTCCTCCCAGCTGGGTGTCATCTCTGAAGCTCAAAACTAAGCAGGAGCAGACAACCAAGGTTAAAAGGCAGACAGGCACACATAATTCTAGTTTTCTTATGCATTTACTGGCTTTTTTTTTTTTTTTTTGTAATTGTTGGGTTTGCTTTTAAATGAATGCTTGCAACAGGAAATCGATTCTGGTACAAAAAAAAAAAAAGTCCTATGAATCTCTGAAAACTGCCAGACAGTGGACTCCTATCCTAGTTGTACTGAAAAGAGAACTCTTGAGCCCTGGTTTTTAAAGAAAAACATGAAGTACAGCTCGAAACTTTGCTAACACCACTGTGCCAGGGGTGTCAGTGGTGTGAGAGGCAGGTCATAGGGTGAACACTATGATGACCGAGGAGGAAGAGCAGGTGCCGTGAAGGAGGACGTGGAGGGGAGGACTTACTTGGGTGTGCCACTGGGCTTCCAGTATCTACAAAAGAGGTACTGTCCGTCTGCATTGACCAGGTGAGGCAGGTCCTGGTAGGGAACATTCTGTGGAGTTCGCCTGGGTGAACTTGCCTCAGGCATCCTGCAGGGGTCTTTAGGCCCTTGGAAGAAAGGTGGACATATTCTAAAGTCAGAAATACACTTATGTCCATATGGGAGGAAAAGAAAGCCTTTTTAGAGTCAGAACTGTGGCTCTGGCTTCTTTTCTAAGCAGTTAAAAAAAAAAATCAAACCCCTATTTGATACATATATATTTTTTTAAATTATATACATCTCTTGCAAACCCCTTCAAGACTGAGAAGTCCTGTTTGTCCTTAAGAAAATGCTCACTTTATTTTTTTAAAGTGCCTCGGTATAGCCCCCCTCCCATCTGTGTTTATTTTAAATCATCTCAGGAAACTTCATCTTAAAGACTATTTTAGCTGTAATCAAGCGGAAATTACAGTCAGTTCCGTGGGTACAAAGCCCCAGCTGCAAGGACCCATCTCTCCTAAAATCTCCACTGAGCGGGTTTCAGGGGGCATAATAAGTAGGTGACGCGCCCCGAGCGATTTTTCCCTTCTGAATGCCAAAGATGCCATGACAAACCTGTTTCCATTAGTCTTGGCTTTTGCATTCCACTACCGCCACAGCCTCGAGTATCAGCGCCAGGCAAACGAGGGCTGTTCCCTCATCGCGGCCGCAGGGCAGCACCACGGGGTCCGCGCCCTCCCCGCCTGGGCTGCAGGGGTGCGAGCTGCTCCCTCCTGCCGCTCCAGCTCTAGCTCATGTCGCCACTTTTTCAGAACACACCCCTGAAGGGGTTCCGGGAGCGAGGGACAGCCTGTCCCCAGCCCGGAGCTGCTGCGAGACGCGCTCCGCGGCACCGCGCATTCGCGCAGATGCGGGTCCCCGAGCAAAGTCACCCCGATTCTCCGACAAACTTTGCCTCCTGCCCGCCCGCGACCACTTGGGGAAGGAAGCCTCGCGGCTGTCATCGGCACGCCACACAGGACATGGACCTGGCCGTTGTTCCCACAACGGTCTGGGAAGATGCAGTTGACGGGCACAAGTCTGTTTGGGGGCTGGTGCGAGGGCGCGAGGGGCGCGTTCACGCGCACACGCTGACACGCGCGCACACTCGTGCGCACGCACACGCGCGCAGGGGACCCCTGGCGGCGGCTCCTATCCTGAGGCAGGGGCGGGAGGCAGTTACCCGGGCCACGAGCGCCGCTGTCACGTTCCCCGAGCACCACGCGGGTCCGGGTCTGCGGCGGGCTAGAGCCAGACTACTGCGCGCGGCCGGCTGCGCAGCGATAGGGCGCGGCGTCTGCGCCGCCACTTTATCCCCAGCCGCTCGGCGGCGGGGGCGGCCCGCTGGGTGGGGACGCGCGGGGAGGCGGCGCCGGGGGCCCACGTGTGCCCGGCCCCCGGGGAGGAGCGGGGCGCCGCCCGCCGACCTGCCTCTCGCTTTTCCTGGTCGCGTGGGGGACCTTCACGGGACACTGAACCGAATTAGGGGGCTCTTCTAGCCCATGCGCACAGTCGAGAACACTGACCCTCACACAGGTACCCGAAGCAGAAACACGCTCACAAGAACTGCACGCACATGTTTACAGCTGCACACGTGCGAGACCCACATTCAGATAGCACAGGGGTAGGCACACCCACAGGGACACAAGGACACATCCTCAGGACCCTTCCCCAGATACAAGCTACACACAGAGGTACTCGTGAATGCCACAGTTACTACGTGGATACAGACACACAGCATGGATGCACATTCCCTAGACACCATGCACACAGCTGAAAACAACACACCACGAACGCAGGGTCAGCGCAGAAACCCCAGCGCTCATCTTAAAGGGAAGAAGATTATTCTGGAGCCATTTTGAATGACCATGAGCTGAGAACACAGGTTTAAGTTACCCCTAATTCCGTGTTCCAATGTGAAAGCAGTTTCAGGAAGTTTTGTTTTTTTTTTTAATAGTTTTACAGAACAGATAAAGCCATATATCAAGACAAGTTTAAAGTCCATTGGTGGCTACACCAGACAGGCAGGTAACGGTGAAATGAGAAAGTGTTCCTAGAGGTTGGCAATGCGCAATGCTGATGGCACTGTTAACTTTTAGATTTGTAGAAGCTAGTTGTCCTGTTAAATCAATAGGTTCTAAACAGGCGTTCACCTATTGCCACAAGAAGTTAGTTCTAATAAAAGGAGGCAAGAAAGAAATGGCTGTTCCTGAGGGCCAGAACTTAGCCCAAAATAAAGTAATTTGACTCTAGACCTGGAACATCCCAACCTCTCCAAAGTACCGAGACTTTAATCAGCCAGTTAATCTCTGCAGACACAGCTTCCTTTCAGTTTTCCTCCACAGGAACAGAGGCAGCTCCCTTTCCGATGTCCTTGTTCGCAACAGAGATAAACAACACCACACATACCTAGACAGTTAAAGACACACGACACTCACACACGAGTGCTTAGAGCCCTAAGAAGGAAGCAGACACACTGCAAACATGCACACACACACACACACACACACACATACACAAGCACTGCCTGAAACCTAGGTGCCTCAGGATCCAGGTTCCACCAGCACAGCTGGGTATGTGACTGTGGAGTCGGCAATCCAGCACTAAGTTTACAGCCTGCCACTCTGTCCTATTCCCGCCACCTGTGAGTGACAGCTGCAGAGGGACAGGATGACCCTGACCCACACCCATCTCCACAGGCTTTCTAGAGCTTTCTTCTTGGCCAACCCCTTTGCAAAATAGCAGTGTTGAATAGTGCCATTGTCCGGGCAGCACAGTGGTGGTGTCTGCCTCAGGTGAGGCTGCAATGGACTTTAACTTGAACAGTGGAAGGAGGCTCTCTGAGAGACCGACTGGCTGCAAGCCATGCTGAAGGACCTAGCTCACCCTCTGCCTTAGGCAGGCCTTCAGGGCTTGGACACAGAAGGAGTGCCTAAATGACTTCTTGGACTTGTTTTTGTGTTTTCTGGCAGGCCAGGATTAGGGGCAGCAAGCTCAGACGAAGGGCTGGGAGCCTGGTCTCAAAGCTGGACTGGGCCTTAACTGTCATTATACTCACTTCAGCTGGTTTACTGAAAGCAAGGGTAGCTGGGTCCTGAACCCATGGGTTTGAATGTTCCTAGCACTGGTGTTTTGTGACTTTCAATGGTTTGAAAGTTTTGAGAAGACCAGTCCCTGGAGCTGTCAACAGAGTCTCTCCTGAATCTAGAGCAGCTCCCGCTTGGTCAGACAGAGTTAAGAGATGAGAGCCTGGTGTGGTGTAGTCTGGCTATTCCAGGAATGGGATAAGCCATCCCTAGAGGCTGTGAGTTCTGTACCATCCTGAGCAATAGTGGAGTTCAGATCCACTAGGGAAAGACTATAGATTTGAACCAAATTATAATTAAATGAATTTATTAGTTACTGCTAGCAGGTCAACAGCCTAAAAAACAAATTGAAGACATGCCACACAGGAGTGGCTCTATAAATATTGCATTTGTGTGCAATGTGTAGCCAAGTGAGAAACTGCTTTTACCCCTCTCAGCTGTGAGGATCTGTCTCCCTCTGTATACAGCCATAAAGGAGCTGTCCCATTCCCTGGTACACAGCGATAAATGGGTCTACAAAAGCCAGAGTGAGCAGTGAATTATCTCACAGCAGTTTTACAATTTTAAGGAGGAGACAAGGAGTCAGAGTTGCTGAAGCTTATCTTTTAGGAATTTAGAATGGGCGCCTAGCACAAAATGGAGATTTCCTTACCTACCACAGTAGGATCCCAGGAGAGGAAGGGAGAAACTAAGCTACTTGCCTGTAATGATAACTTCTTCTTACAGAACTACAGAACAATATCATAATGATATTAGATTTACTTTTTATTTTGTTTACTTTTTTTGAGACAGGGTCCCACTCTGTAGCCCTGTATGGCTTGGAACTCATAGATATTCCACCTGCCTGCCTCCCAAGTGCTGGGATCAAAGATTCGTGCCACCATGCCCAGCATAACAAGAAAGGAAAAGGAAACCGCTTGCTTAGTTTTCTAAACAGCTGTCAAATGTTTTCCAAAGCAGCTGTATATGTTTGCATTTCCAATATTATTCCCATAAAAATAAAGCTTAAAGTATTTTTATTGTACGTGTATATATGTGTGCCTGGGTGCATGTACTACGTATGTAACGTGTACCACATGTACGCACCACTTGAACCCAGGTAGATCATAAAGGGGCATGAGATCTCTTGGAACTGTGGTTATATATAGATGATTGTGAACTGACATGTGGCAGAGGAACCACACTGGGGTCTTCTGCAAGAGTATCTAGTCCTCTTAGCTGCTGAGCCATCTCTCTACCCTCCCCTCCCTGGTTTTTATTTTTAGCCCTTCTATTGTGGGTCTTGTGGATTTATCTGCATTACCCGATAGCTTATGTTGTTGAGTGCCTTTCTACATGCCTGTCTTCTCTCTATCCCAGTGCAATGCCTCATTGTGCCTTTGGACCATCTTCTTAGTGTGTGTTCTTAAACAGTTGAGTTCTGAGAGTTCTGGATATCATACAGATACTAGTCTTGTGTCAGATACACGATTGGCAAGTTTTCTCAGGGTTTATAGCCTGCCTTCAGCCTTCAGCCCCTTCAGAGGGTCATTGCAGAGTCAAAGGCTTTAACTGGGATCACAAACAACTGTTTAGTGTTTGCTTTAGTGGATCATGTATTTGGTGTTAAGTTAGAGAAGCGCATTTGAGACTGTCCTCTTGTGTTGACAGCTAAAACTTACATTGTTTTATATTTTAACTCGTTTACAGTTAATTTTGATTAAGGTGTTGGGAGGGAACCACATACATCAATTGCTCCTGCTCCTTTAGCTAGGAAACAGTTTCTCTTCTCATGAATTGCTTCCATTTTTCTCAAAATTCTGTTGATCTTTCCATGTGTTTCTTCTGCATCTCTGGCATTACTATGGTCTCAGATTGTTGAAGTTGTCTATAAATTCTATATACTGATATTCTTTACATTTTTATTTCACAAGATTGGTTTAGCTATCCTAGTTCTTTTACCTGTTGGTATAATTTTTTTTTTTGATGACTGTTGTCTATACCTATTAAAAAATCTTGCTGAGATTTTGACAGGAAATACATTAAACATGGATATCAATTTAAACATGGATATCAATTTGCCTAGAGCTGACATTTTCAAGGTTAAATTTTACAAACTATGAAAAAGTTACATCTATTTAGTTCTTTCCTTCAACACAGGGAAGTAGTTTTAACAGCATACAAGTTTTACATAAATATTTTAGGTTTATACTTTTATTTAAGTAATTATAAATGTCATGTGTTGTTTCTTTTGGTGCACTTAGGTTAATTTCTAGTCTATACTGATAAAATCAATTTTTGTGTCCTGAGCCTGTAATCTTTAACTTTGCCTAATCTACTTATTAGACTGGATCTTGTTAACTTACTTGTTAGCTTGTTAGCTTACCTGGGGTTTTTCTACATATGCTATTATTATATTTGCTATTATTATATTTGAACCGAGTTTCTCGTATACAACATGTAGTATAAATCCAAATGTTGTTGTATTTGGATTTATTGATTTTAATTTTATTTATTTGTTTATTTTTGGTGCAGGGAATAATCAACAGCAAAGGATCCGTGAACTGCAGAAATTCTCTTGGGTTGTTTTCTTCTCACACAGCAGAGGACGTCAGGGACCTCTTTCATTCCTGAGTGGTATTCTCACTGCAGATAGGATCTGTGGGCTCACAGTTCTTCCCCTCCCCCTGAGTAGTTTTAAAACGTTAGGCTACCTCTTCTGGCTATGATAGTGTCCATTGATGGCCACTTCAGTTTAACCTCTCCTATTCTCACAAGTAGTGCCGCGCCCCCACCCCCACCCCCAGTACTTTCGAGATGGCTTTCTGTGTCTGGCTTTCACAAGTTTCACCACGTGTCTTGATGCAGGGTCTTTAGGTTTATTTTATGCGGTGCTTGTTCAGCTTCTCTAATCTGAAGAAGCCCGGGTTTATGTCTCCTGACAAATTCAGAACATTTCCACATGACCTGCATTACTCCTTTAAATATTTCCTTTTCCCCTTCTCCAGGTCTCTTGGCTTTCCTTTCCTTAGCCTCAGTGACTATCGGCCAGCCTTTGTGCTCTCCTCCATGGCTTTGGCATTTCTAAGTGACTGAACTCCTAGACACCAAGGGATTTAGAAAACAAACCCTAAGCTGAATCAACTTAGCACCTGTCCTAGGGTTCCTGACCCTCCCTGGCCTTTTTCCTCTTCAGCTTGAATTGTTTTCTATTCGTTTTGCAGGCACAGTCCAGAGTGTTCATAGTTAACAGGAAGAGGAGGCAAGCACATCCCCTTCTCTTTACTTGTTGTTGTTTTGTTTTGTTTTTGAGATAGGGTTTCTCTGTGTAGCCCTGGCTGGCCTGTACTCACTTTTTAGACCAGGCTGGCCTCAAACTCACAGAGATCCTCCTGCCTCTGCCTTCTGAGTGCTGGGATTAAAGCCGTGCGCCACCATGCCTGCCCTTATTCTCTTCCCCTTCACAAAGTGTAGCAGGGGAATCACTACCATTCCTTGCCTCTGTTGTGCACACAGAAACCCCCAGAGCAGGACATCTTTAGACACAACCAGCTCCAAAAAAGAAACTGCCGGGGCTGGAGAGATGGCTTAGCAGGTAAGAGCACTGACTGCTCTTCCAGAGGTCCTGAGTTCAAATCCCAGCAACCACATGGTGGTTTACAACCACCTGTAATGAGGTCTGATGCCCTCTTCTGGTGTGTCTGAGGACAGCTACAGTGTACTCATATACATAAAATAAATAAATCTTAAAAAAAAAAATGCTAGTGCCAGGCAGTGGTGGCACAAGTCTTTAATCCCAGCAATTGGAAGGCAGAGGTAGGCAGATTTCTGAGTTCAAGGCCAGCCTGGTCTACAGAGTGAGTTCCAGGACAGCCAGGGCTACACAGAGAAACCCTGGCTAAAAAAAAAAGAAAGAAAGAAAGAAAGAAAGAAAAGAAAAGAAAAGAAAAGAAAAGAAAAGAAAAGAAAAGAAAAGAAATTGCCGGTGGCAGGCTCTTCTGCAACTATCATGAGAAAAAGTGTCATCTTTCTATCCACTCAAGAGCTCTTATGTGGCCTACAGTGCACTGAGGCTTGAAGACACTGGTCATGCTGGAAATCCCAGTGAAGACGGGGAAAGAACACACTAGAAGAACACAAGCTCTTCTACCAAAGAAACTTTAGTGAATGTGACTAGACTTCTCACAGTCCTCAGGACCTCAGTTGGTGTAAACCTCCATTATAAGTCTCTTGTGGTAGAAGAAAAGTGGAGACCAGGAATAGAAATTGTGCTTAGAGAAAACGACAGAGAGGATGTAAGACTTTGCATGTGAAATCAGGGGGAAATGAAGCTGCGTAATTTGGGCCTCAGAAACAGCAGTGCTGGCTAGCTGGATCACTTCCTGGTAAGTTTCTTCACTTCAAAGACCTGCTCTCTCACCTGAGGCATGGGGAAAACCCTGGTCAAAACTATGACTGTGGTGTTGGTAGCTTAGCTCCACTAAACTGGAAGCGTCAAACTTGACACGACACAAAAGAACTCTGGCATATGACATTTTTTTAATCTGGATTTTAGAAAGTGTTGATTACACATTGCAAACCTAGATGTCCTGGGCTGGGCATGTGGGGTATAAGATGTTGAGGGGACTGTGGAATAGTGAGAGGATGTAGCTCTCTCCGCTGGAGGTGCTTACAGGGCAGCAGGCTTGTGCCTCTGGAGTTGAAGCTCTGAAACTGAAGTCAGCCTGGAAGCAGTCCCCGGAGCTGGGAGAGCATCATGCTTGACTGAAGGATGGCAGCAGAGGTGTGGCCCAGCAGTGCAGACACTGCTCTTGTCAGCAGGGGACTTGGCCCCGTGAGCACTTTTACAATATTTGCATTGCTAACCAACATCTAACAATCACGACATCTCACCCAGTAATGCTGGTTATTGAGTCCTGGCTAGATTCTCTCTGGCAATGATGGCAGGTCACAGGTCAGAGCTGCCTCTGGGGATTGATTGTTGTCTGCTGGGGAGCCTTGGCTTCTTCCGTGGTCCTTCCTTTAAAAGACAAATGCAGAACTGAGCACATCTTGCCCACCCGCTACTGAAAGACCACTTCTTGTAAGCCATTTGCTCCTCTCCTTACTTCCCACCCCTCGTCCAGGCCCCCTTCAAAATAACCAACTAGGATTTCCGGGTTGTTTGACTGGGTGGTGCCTTCCTGAGTCACTTATGTGGAGGAAGGGAGGGGGCTTGGGAAGCAGGGGGTCAAGTTCAGTGTGGGCTTCTGAAAAACAGGTTGGTTTCTCTGGAGGAAGCCAACCGGAAGGCCTGACCTGACGAGAGCTACAGTAGGTCAGAGTGGAGGTGAAGGTTCAGGAGTTGCCATTTGTGAGCAGTGATGTCATAAACAGGCCTTACACAGGAATGCGATCTGGAAGGACAAGTGGTCCTGGGGCACTTCCTGTGAGAAAGAGAAAAAAAAAACTGGAAAGAGTTTATAAAAGTGATAGAGTCACAGGAGCAGGATTCACATTCCAAAGCCATTGCATGCTCCCAGAAAGAGCCTGAAACTCCCCAGAAGCAAAGCAAAAAAAAGCTATACACTGGGGTCAACAGCACTGTAAAATTGTAGAGAACCCACTTCACGGATTATCATCGAGGAGAGACATCAATTTGCATTGATTTACAAGTGATTGGCAAGCCAGTGCAGACAGTCCTTCCCAGTCTTCTGCAAAGAGGCAGCACACACAGGGCAGTATGAAGCCACTGGGTCCTAGAGCCAGGCTCTGCTGGCCTGGAACTCTGAGATCTCAAAGGGGAATGGCCGGCCCACTTCCTGTCCCTATACTGCATGGTAGGTGAGGTGAAAAGAACTCCATTAGGCTCATAGGCACAGTGGAGAGGCAGGGAGAGGCTGTCCAACTGGTACTGTTAGAATCAGAAAGCCACAAGAAGTACAGTGAGTGGGGTGACTGCGAGCAATGTGTGTGGTATGTGTCTTAAAAACACTGGAAATATCCTGCGTGTTTCATAATAAAGAACTGATAAAGGTTTGCAGCTCTAGGTGTGTTTAACAAGATTTAAACTTTACACAATACGTGCATGGGTTGAAACATTACATTTTACCCTACACATTTGATTATTTTTGCTTTCTTTTGTTTTGTTTTGAGATGTTCTGTAGCCCAGGCTGGCTTAAATCTCCTGATTCAGCCTCCTGACTATAGACATGCCACCGTGCTTAGCAATATGTATAACTTTTACATCTTTCTGTACCAGTTGTTCTGTAAACTGTTGGCTGGAGATGTAGCTCAGTGGTAAAGGATTTACTGAGCATATGCAAAGCTTTGGTACCATTCCTGGTATTACATATACACAGAGGACAAAAGTGTCAAAAATAAAAACATTGTGGCTGAGGAAATGACTTTCTTCAGTCCCAGGTCTGAGTCCTGGTGTCCAGAGGACTTAGATAACCCCTACTATCCTTGACACCCACACCCCCATTCTTTCCCAGCCATGAAGCAGCCTAGACTCACTGGAGCAATGACCTCAGTACTTGGAGAAAAGACCATGGAGGGAGCCAAGGCTCACCAGCAGACAACAGTCAATCCCCAGGGGCAACTCTGACCTGTGAACTGCCGTCAATGCAAGTGAGAATCTAGTTAGGGCTCAATAACTACCCAGCAGAATCCAGCACAAGCTGCTGACACACAGAGCGACAGCTAAATAAGTCATGATACTTTAAGCCAGCAAGTTTGGGGCTGACTTGATATGCCACAGAAGCGTTCATGTGGTAGATACTATATTCCATGTGCCAACAACGCATTTGAGTTACCCTGTCTTTATAACCGCTGTGGGATGTGGGGGTAGGATCCAACAGTTTTAAGTAAGAAAAATCGGGTCATTGAAAATTTGGATAGAGGAAGATAGGAAGATACACATATATAAATATATAAAGATTATATATAGATTTACCATATATACATATATGTGTATATGTATATATATATAGTGTGTGTATAAAATGTAAAACATAATATACACAATTATATCTCATACAGATAATATCTACAAAAAGAAAGTAGATTTTTAAAGTGACTTTTAACAGTTCTCTTAAGAGGCTATACCCAAGGCTACAACTATTGTGGTTACACATATTCTTCATGTTAATGGAACAGAGTGATCATGTGTCTTATTGGAGTATTTATACTTCTTTTCCCCCAAGCCATTTTGCCTTAGCCTGTTGCTCAGTTTCTCCACACTGCTCTTCTTCCAGCCTGTGGAGACTCAGGCCGCCACCACCCATAGTCAAGGATTTGCCAGGTACAGGATGCACAGATGTGAGTGCCTCAGAAACTACCATTCTTTTGTTGAGTGCTTCTGGACATTGGCCCAGTCTCATTTCTTCCTGAGGAGGGTGGAACGCTTCTTACAGGAAGCCGCAGGAATGGAATCCTCATTACAGTATGGAGGTCAAAGGCACTTTATTGTCCTTTGTCCTTAAAAGGCCACGAGGGGAAAATCAGGCATACAAATTTAAATCCTTTCAGTGTGGTTCCTGCAAAAATAGCATCAACTGGTATTGACGGCAAGCGAGCAGGGGTTGACCAATTACCCAGATCACAGCAGTCCTTGGGTAGATGCCATCATGACAACTGATGGCATACCCAAGGCCTATAAGGAGTGGAGGCACGGCCAGTTCTTGGTTATCTCTTTCCCAGAGACCCTCTTTCCTGTACGTAGACATGAGGCTCCTGGGGAAGAGGGTGTTGACTGTAGCCGCCAGGGAACTGAAGAGCACAAGCTTTGTCTGAGACAGTTCCCATGCAGACCACCTCCATTGTCCGTTCCCACAGTCAAAGGCAAAGCTTCCCCCAGCATGAGGTGTGCCTGTGCTGGCTTTGAAAAGGCAGCCAGACACCTAAAACCTACACAGAGGCTGTCTTGGACTCCACTGTCTGCCTTTGGGTCTCTTTCCCTAACTGGGCTGCCTTGTGTAGCCTCAGTAGAAGAACTGATAAGAATTCATGCCTCAAGAGAAGAGTTACCTAGTCTTACTGCAACTTGATATGCCAAGGCTGGTTGATATCCATGGGAGGCCTCCCCTGTTCTGAGGTGGATGGTTGGGGGTTGGGGGTGAGGTGAGAGGGAGGGACCGGAAGATGAGGGAGGGGAAGCTTTGATCAGGATGTAAAGTAAATAAATAACTTAATGTTTTTTTTTTTTAAAGGCACCCCCATGCTACTGGAGGTCCAATGTGGCTTTGCTTCCATTGGTTTTCTTGGCAGCATTATCTTTATTTTACAGCAAGTGTTTGTGCTTAAGACAGATATAATGAACTTAAAGTGTGGGCTGAATTAAGGGAGATTAAGGTTTGGATGATAGCTCTGGTAGAACTGTCCTTTTCTGAAGTGACTGTGGAGAGAGGGAAGGTGGTTGGGAGGAGAGACGGGAGGAGAGGAGGGAAGGGAAACTGGTCAAGATGTACATGAGGGAAGAATAAATTAAACAAAGACTAAAAATATGAGAAAATGGAGAATAAAAGTGAGAAAAGTGAGAAGAAAGGAAGAAAGAAAGAGAGAGAAAGAGAAAGAAAGAGAGACAGCGAAAGAAAGGAAGAAAGAAAGAAAGAAGAGAGAGAAAGAGAGAAAGAGACAGAGAGAGAAAGAGAGAGAGAGAGAGAGAGAGAGAGAGAGAGAGAGAGAGAGAGAGAGAGAGAGAGAGAGAGAGAGAGAGAGAGAGAGAGAGAGAGAGAGAGAGAGAGAGGAAAGGAAAGGAAAGGGAAGGAAAGAGAAGAAAAGAAAAGAAATCCTGTTGGGCTGCCACATAGCAGAGGCACCATGACAGTGTTATGGCTGTGACCCAGGGTGGGGCCCCGGTGGAAGAGCTGTGACACACAAGGCCTCTGACACACAAGGCACACTCTGAGAACAAGACTGTCGCACAGCCTGACCCTTCACCTCCAGGCTCCAGTTTTCTATCAGTCAGGATCAAGGCTAGGAGCCATTGCCTCAGCAGGTAAAAGTACAAGCTGAGCTGAGCTCCATCCCCAGAACCCACATGAAAGTGAAAAAGGAAGGAGCCAACTCCACAATGCTGTTCTCTGACTTCTGCCTGCGGGCCATGAAATGTGTCCCCTGCCCAATGTGTGCATGCGTGTGTGAGTGTGTGTGTGTGTGTGTGTGTGTGTGTGTGTGCACATACACATAAGCAAATCAATAAACAAATAAAATTTAGAGACCAAGGTTTCCAGTGATCCTTCTGGACTCAGAAATTCTATTTTTGCTAATTCTATATTTAAGGCCAAGGGCTAGGTCTCTTGGGAAAGGTCATTGAGTACAAAGGAATCTACTGAGAGGGAAATGAAGGTTCCTACCCACATGCTGCTGTCCATAAATGCTTTTGGCAAGTCCAGGATTCAGCAATTAGTAATTGGGCCCAGGCACCCTAATGAGATTCAGACTGAGCGTCAAAGAAGAAATTCTTCCACTGACTAATCGGGTTAGTGAAGCGAAGAGAAGTTGTACACACTGAAAAATACTCCACAAATAGACTTCTAGCAACTAAACGTGGTAGGGTGCACACTGTATGGTTCTACTTTATCTTTTAAAAAAAGCCTCTGACTTAACACTAAAGTGTAGCCTTTGAAGGCAAATGAGGGTGAATATGTTTAGACAGGGAAAGTTCGCTGAAGGCCTGGGCGACTGTGGAAAGAGCTGAGGCACAGCTAGGCAGGGAGGGCAAACTGACAGCATTTCTCAGCAACGTCATTTTGTTTCATCTGATATTTAGGGGGTGCCATGCCTTTTCTTTCTTTTCCTGTCTGTCGTCTGTCTGTCTGTCCGTCCGTCCGTCCGTCCGTCCGTCCGTCCGTCTGTCTGTATTTTACTTGTTTCTGTGATGGGAATGGAACTTAGGGTTTCAAGCATGTGGCCAGTCTCGTGTGGATCCCCACACTCCCACTCCTGGGTTTTTCTTGGCTGGTTTGGGTCAGGAAGGCCTTGTTTCCACAATGCTGGTAAGCAGGGCACAGACCCTGGAACCTGAATTGTCTCTTGGACCTACAAGCTTTGTGATATTGAGTTACTTAGCCTCTCCATGCCTCAGTGTCCTCATCAACAAAACATAAGTAGTTCAGAAGATTATTGGAACGCACAAATGAATTGATAGATGGCATTGTTAGGATGACTGACAGGCAGTAAGTGCTTCGTGTACAATTGATGGGGCTGCTATCTACACAACACTGGCAGTTCTCCCAACAGCCACCCTTGCCCATACCCGGGAACCAGTTACCCCTTAGGCAGTGTCCCAGTGCCTGTGTCTTGAGCATCCTCCAGCAGATCTCAGGGAAAATTTTGCGTGTGTCCTTCATGTCATAGATGATACAATTGTCATTTTATATGTAGGTGACACAACTGAAGCATAGTGAGGAGGAGACTTGTCCAAGACTGAAGCAAAGTCTTAACCCATAGGCAGTTAGCTGGGAGCCAGATGCAGCTGGTGTCTCGCTGCACCCCTGGTCTGCTGCTTACCATTGTTTTCTTGTCTTACCAGCAGGTTCTCAGTATTTCACAGGGGACATGGGCTAGAAACCAGGAACTGGGGGGTTGGGGTTTTTACCCACACCCTGTCACAGGCCTGAGTCACAGCCTTTGGACACATAAGAGGTTTATGTGGATCTCTATTTTCTTTAGTTTGTTTAGCAGGCAAAGTGAAAGCCGTGCAGTCATTCATGTGCCCAGGCTCTCCATTCAAGAATTCAACCAACATTGGGCCAACGGTGTTGGAGGGAACTCTGTGTCTCTCTATTCTGAACATATACAAATCACTTCCTGTCGCTGTTTCCTACCAATGCAGCACACCAACCAAGGACAGGACACAGCACAGGTTCCATGTTAGCTACGTGACATGGGAGGTGCAGGGTGACTTGAAGCATGCATAAGATGGGTGGAAACGCTGTGCCATTGTGAACAAGTGACCCAAGCATTCTCTGATTTGCTCATTTGAAGAGGAAGGAAGATCCTGAGGATGGTGAGGGGCCAACTCTATTTCTCCTCAAGCAGTGAGCATCACCATGTGTGTTCTTAGGACAGCTGTCAAAGCTATCCGGAGCCCAGGAAGTGTACTCTCCCTGAGCAGAGTGCGATGCTCATCAACCCCGTGCTGACCAGGCAAGGCACGGAATTCCAGGTTCTGGTCCCAATCTGCCATTTCTGTTCCTGATCTTCCGGCCTCTGCTAGGTGACAGATGGTCAACAAGCATCAAATTCCTTTGGCTACATTACCCAGGACTGATGTCTATGACTGAACCTACCTACCTGCCCTGTCAACGCTGCCGTGAGAATCCCTGGCAGTAGATAGGCAGCTATAAGTGGCAGTAAAGGAGACCACAGGAGCTTAAGGTAAAGCTGCCTGTAGGAAAGAAAAGATGAGCAGATGGTAGGAGAAACCTGAGAAGTCCCTTCAGACCAGTCAGCAGCAAAAAGACAGTGAGCAGGAGCTACGGCAAACCCAGAAGCTGGCACACTAAAGTCTCGAAGGATACAGGACCACAGGGCAGGAGGACAGGAGAGTCCCCTGCAGTTGAGGATCTGGAAACAGGAAAATGAAAAGTGGAGAGAGGAGAATTTCCAGGGACTCAGCCAAAGGGTCCTTCACAGGATGCCTTACAAATGAAACCAGGACTGGGAGTGGGCTTGGCTAGCAGCATACATGAATCCCTAGTTCAACCCCCAGCACCTCCCTCCAAAAAAAACAAAACAAAACAAAACAAAACCAACTATTGTTCTAGGGACAGCCTGGACAGTGGATTCATTCATTCTGCCAGTACTCATTCATCCTGTCATTCATTCACTCAGCATTCATTCATTCATTAAGTACCTGTCCTATGCAGAGTACTACACCAGGTGCTAGGATGAACTCACTCTAGTAATTGACAACTGTAGGAGAAAAGGGGCAAGAAAAGCAATTGGCTCAGCTAGAGAGGTGGAAGGGGTGCATAGAGGATAGAGCAATGGTTCCTACAAAAAATCTTTGGTGGAGGAACTCATCACCAACAGCCAGGGCAGGACTTTCAAGGCCTCCAGTGAGCCACCAGCCTGTATACCACAAGGATCTGCCATTTTGCTTGGTGCTTGGCATACTCCGGGCTTTGGTGAAGGAGAACAAGTTCAAAACCAAGGTGTAATTGCTTGGATTCCCAAAGGCCTCCTAGAGACATCCACATACTGTACTACCCCAGGTCCTGTGTACCCTAGTGTGGCTCTGAACCAGCTCTGAGACCTGAATTACTATAATGTCAGATCACAATCCTACACAAAGCGGCAACACGTAGGAGTATAGGGGAGGCCAGAGAACAAGAACCAAAATGCTGTTGGCTGTGAGCAATAACCTCCGGTGTTCACGGCTCCTAACAACCACTTTATGTTTATGAACAATTAGAAGAAGAAGCTCAAAGGATATCAAAGGATAGTGATGAAAGGGACCTCGAGAGTGTGCCTGAGGGTCCATGAGGTGGAGTATGGGAGGGGGAAATACATGTGTTACTCCTGACCTAAACACCACTGCCGCCTCTCTCTCCTCTCCCTTTTTGCCTTCTAACCACATGAAGAGTAGAAAACTCTTAGAAGGTATTGACAGTGCAGTCTGGGTCCCTGAATGACAGCACAGAACAGAGAACCCCATGTTCTCTCTCTCTCTCTCTCTCTCTCTCTCTCTCTCTCTCTCTCTCTCTCTCACACACACACACACACACACACACACACACACACACACAAAATCTCCAGCAACAGTAACACATGTATCTTTCTCTATGACTGAAGTAATGTGAAATAGCCTTCCATTGGGTTCTGACACTAAAACTGGGTTTTGTCTCTGGCAGGAACTCACATTTCTTGCTCTGACTAATATGGCATTTGAACTGTTGTTACTGCAGAAGAGAACCCTCCCAGTGCTTTTAGCATCTTTTAGCTCCCCTGCCTCCGTCTATTTGTGATACATCAACACAAGAACATGCAAATTTGAAGCTAAATCCTAGATGCATGTCAACCCACATCCAAGCTAGTGCTTGTCAGTGCGCTTCAGAGGACGCAGCAAGAGAGGGTGGGAGGACCTGGCCATGTGATAAGAACAAAATGCTCAGAGAGACAGAACCTTGGCATCTAAAGAAGATCACAAAGACCAAGTTCAAAATTGTTGGCAACAGTGCGTGGTTGTACTTCTAAGTTAGAACACTCACCTGTTCAGAGCAGAACACAGGGAACATTGTTGGAGTTACACAAGCCCTACTGGAAGGAAGCAACAGAACTAAGTGAGGCTAAGGGGAAAGGTGCCAGGAAGGAAGACACCAGCCAGGTGAAGCCAGCAAGGGAGCAGGAGAATGGGCACCTCTCCCTCAGGGATGAGCTGCTTCCATGTAGACCCAGCCCCACATCTGCTAAAATGGGGACCCCAAGACATCCCTAAGATAGGGGGACATCTTGGCAGCCTTTATGAAAGTGATGAGTCTTTGCTTACTCCTTAACGTCACTCCAGAAATTCCTGAGGTGTCAGGGAACCATGAAGGCATCTACTGCACCTGACCTCTCAACACCAGCAGACACTGTGGCCCCTTGTGCTGAGTGAGGAAGAGTGCTTTGAGAAAGGATGACACGCAGAGGGAGGAGAGGGGGAGAGGAGAGGGGGAGCCTGAAACGCATCCATCACAGAATGGCGGAGTCTACAGAGAGTCAGGGAAGCCAGTCCTGGTGAAAGGCAGCTCTCAGGGAGGCAGGCTCCAGCCCACAGTACCCACAGAAGGCTCTTGATCACAGCCTTGGGGGCGGCTACTTGTGGTCCCTGCTGTCGGGTAGCACTGTAAATGCCAATGAGTGTTCCTAGGATAGGGCCCTGAGCCCAGCAGTGGCGGAGATGGGCTGGATGAGTCAGGCTTCTGTAGTTCAGAGAAAGATCAAGACTCTGGAATACCTTATCCTCAGGCAGGGGGTGATGAGGATAGATGCACTGTGCTATGACTACAGTGTCTGTGAAATCAATATCTAGGCTTAATATCTGTGTGTCTACATCCCATGACTCCACTCATCCGTGATCACAAATGTGAAAGTACACTACATCCACAGTAATGTGTGAATTACTACACATTACTACAATACAGTACAGTAGAAAAGTCCAGGCATACGCTTCTATTACTTGAGGCATTCTAAGTCAGTAAAGGTGAAAAAGCACAGAGCAGATGTGTGTAGGCTCTGTGCAAATGTACCATTCCGTACAATGGGCTTGAACGCCCACAGATTTGACTATTTTTGGTAGTATGCTGGAAACAATGCTTTCAAATATCAAGGGCAGGCTGTGCACTCAAGGGGCATGCTAGAGTCTTGGGACACCACATGATGAGAAAAATGCCTTTAAAAGTGTTCCTTGGGGGGTCTCTGGAGATGGCTCAATACACAAAGTGCTTGCTATGCAAGTATGAAAACTCGAGTTCAGATTGCCAACAACCACATAAGGAGCTGGGCATGGGATGCGTGTCTATAATCCTCACATTGACGAGGCAGAAACAGAAGGATCCCTGGAGCTCCCAGGCCAGCTAGTATGGCAGAGTCAGTAAGCTACAGGTTCAATGAGAGACCATGCCTCAAAAAATAAGGTGAAATATCCAGAGAGATATCCAGCCTTGATATCCAGCCTTCACATGTGCGCACACACACACAACACACACACACACACACTCATACGAAAAGAGTGTGCCTTGATGCACAATGTCTACCAAGCCCCTGTCACACAGAAACCACCAGAATATAAAGACCCACAGAGACGTGGAAAAGATACGGTAGCTAACTATACCCAAAGCACTACTGTCCTTAGTGTGCCAGCAAAGGGCCTTTTGACTTTCTCTCCTCCATTATGAAAGAAAACAGAACATTTAAGAAACATAAAACTGAATTCAAACAAACAGAAGGCAAGAGATGGCCTGCGGCCAGACTCCTTGCCTGGACTGTGAAGTGCATGGGCATGTGGCTTCAGGGTCCAAGCTCATGTCCCAGCTCTCACCCTATTGCCCTGGTCACACACCATCCTGAGAGTGCTGCTGGGTCCTGATGCAGGACCTGGGCCTTTGCCCGGTAGGTTCTTTTTGTCTCTAGCCTCAGCATGGCTCACTTGCGCTAGTCTCTGCCCAAGACCAAATGTATGGAGAGATGACTGACCATGGCCAGCCTGGCCGGTGACTCTCATGTCATTACCACTTGTTTTGTTGCCACATGCTCAATACTAACATTATGGTTTTTATATTTACTTACAGTAGATGGCATCTTTACTTGCCTGGTGTCTTGTCCAACATGGACAACTTAACAAATGGCTGGTCTTCATTGAGGTATACTGTGTCATAGCTCTGGATTTTAAAGGCTGAATAAAAAGGACTGTGAAGCATTGGTAATCTTCATATTGATAACATTTAGAAAAAAGAATATCCCTTCTCAGCTTTTTGGTGAAATATTATTTTTCTTGATATTGGGCTAGAAAGCAATTTTTCAGAACGGTTTAATTATTGTTTATGTATAGAGGTGTCTTGCTGGCAGGTATGTGTATGCGCCACATACATACATGCTAGTGCCAGAAGAATTCAAAAGAAGGTGTGAGAGACCTTGAAACTAGAATTACAGTTGGTTGTGAGCCACCAAGCAGGTTCCGGGAACAGAACCCAGGTCCCTGTACAAGTAACCATTAATCTTAACCACGGAGCCATCTCTCCAGGCCCCACATTTTTAAAAATTAAAATTAATTGCATTTGCTTCTTTTGAAGACTGTCTCTGCTAGAATCTTTTCAGTCCCACGTATGGTCTGTTTCCACCAGACAGTGGGGTCTAGGTGAGATTTTTTTCAGAACAGGAATGGTGGCTGCCTTGTTGTCCCCAACACCCACAGAGCTCCTGGTGTACCGAGCAGGCTAACACACAGGGATTTTTCTCTGCGTCTCTTGTCTTTCTCTGTCTCTCCCCCTCCCGCCTTGCTTCCCTTCCCCTTCCTGGTGACATCATCGTTATTAAGACTCTGCCCCCCATCCTTACCTACTTACTTCAGCCTGGCTTTACTTATATGCTTTTCCAATAGATATTAAACATGTTTGCCATTGTCGTCTGAAAACCTTAATCATATTCTAAAATAGTTAAAGCATTTTAAGGGGCCCATTGTGTTAGTCTGCCTTTCAACACTTTAATGAACTCCGAGTGGTCTAGACTATTTAGCTCACTGTTTTACAAGGATGCCTGCCTCTGCTCAGCTCTCAGCCCTCCCGCCACAGCACACCGCAGTACCAGACACCGGTAGGAAAGTGAGGAGTAGGAGGAAGGATCACCCCTGGAAGCACAAGGGGAGCTCACAATCTCTCCTCAGGACAGCTTCCCACAGAGCAGCATCTCTTAAAGGTTCACACACAGTGAGGACCAGGTTTCCAACACAGGATATACAAGGGGCAGGTCACATTCCAGCCGCGGTACCCATCTTGTAGGCACACTGATTAATGAGATGGATGAAAGACTGCTTACAAAAGAACAGGAAAACAGCACAAAGAACACGTGAGCAAAGGCTCAGGTGCCACAGCCTGATAGGAAGTAATACCACAACAACAGGGCAATTGACCCGTTCTCCTGATTAGCCCAGACCAGCCCCACTAGAGCATACAGCTGCCAATAGCCGGCACACCTGCAAGAGAGGGGGCATCATCCAGTTACTTTCTCCAGCAATTTAGTGAGCACCAATCTATGTGCCGGAGTCTGGGCACAGTTGAGGACTTGACAGGATCCCCGGCTGTAAGAAAACTACAGGTTTGTCTGAGCAATTGATTAGGGTGACACATAGTAAAGACAAACAGTTGGAAGCTCTCCTGTGGGCTCAGTAACGAATCCTACCCAGTAAGGAGTAGGTCAAGGAAGGCTCCTGGAGACAGGCATGTTCATGGGCTATCAAGGGTGAGTGAGAGGTTACTGGGCAGCAGAGGGGAGGGGGAAGAATGCAAGAAGAAATCGCTTGTAGCAACACATTTACAGATTGCAGTATGAAGGGGGACAATGGACACAAGAGGAAACTGAGTGTTGGCTTGGTTGTTAGCCTAAGCATTGGCTCAGCTGCCCCAAAAGAGATCCCTGTTCTAGTTCGCTTCGCTGGTGCTGTGATAAAACACTGACCAAAACCAATTCAGAAAGCAAAGGGTTTACCCAGTGGAAAAAAGACAGCATTTTCAACAGATGGTGCTGGCTCAACTGGCGGTTAACATGTAGAA
>NW_022196903.1:82251982-82281494 GCF_008632895.1 Mastomys coucha | reverse complement strand
AAATTACATGTAAATAAAGAAAATATCTAATAAAAATTAAAAAAAAAAAAAGCAAAGGGTTTATTTCAGTTCATGGGTTGCAATCCATCACTGAGGGAAACCCTGGAAGGAACTCAAGGTAGCAACCTAGAGGCAGGTCCTGAAGCCAAGGCCACAAAAGAACACTGTGGACTGGTTTGCTTCTCATGGCTTGCTCAGCCTGCTTTCTTGTATAACCCAGGACCATCTGCCCAGGGTTGGTACTGCCCACAGTGGGCTGGGCCCTACCCATCAATCATTTGTTTGTTTGTTTGTTTGCTTATTGGAGACAGGTTTCTCTGTGAAGCTCTGGCTATCTTGAAACTCGCTTTGAGGACCAGGCTGACCTTGAACTCACCTGCCACTGCCTCCCAAGTGCTGGGATTAAAGTCATGCACCACCACTTCCTGGCATTCCACATCAATTCTTAATCAGAAAAATGTCCCATAATGTGCCCACAGGCCATGTGATGGAGGCAATTCTTCCTCTGAAGGGACTTTTCACCAAGTGACTCTGTGCCAAATTGATGCAAACTAAATAGCACAGACTCCAAATCAATGTGGTCTAAAAACAGGCACACATTTTTCTCTCACATAACAGTGTGGACATGAGCAGGGCAGGGCTAGAAGGAGTCTCAGCTAGAAACCCTGCCCACTTGTGTCTTAGAGTTCAGCCAGCCCAGTAATGTTCTCATTCACAGGGTGGACAGGCTGAGCTCTAGCATCGCCTCCAGCCCTGATTGCCTCAGTGTTCTGCCTGTCATGCCTACAGTCACGCTGTGTTCTGCCTTCACCCAACGCATGTTACACTCACCACCCACCTCTATATTCACATGATGTTTGACCATCTTCCCCGCTTCTATAGTCTAGCTGGAGGGGCAAGAATCCTCTTAGCTCTACAGGAACAACTAGAGAATCACACAGGTTGTTCACATGATGTGCTGGTGGAAGATCAAGCTGTAGGGAAACCTGGGAATAACAATTCTTTTCTGTAGTCCATATTTGCCAAGTGAGAGGTAAGAGGTTTTATCTCCTTTGGCAGGAAGCAGTCAGATGAGGCCAGCTATGATGAACCCTAGCCTTGGTTTGCTTCAGTGTGCTACGCCAGTGATCTCCTGAATGCCCCTGAGAAAATCAGTGTAAACTACTATAATCGTCTGCCTTCACAGAGTGACTTTAAACGGTTTTAAAGTTTTATTAAACTAAGAACTTCCAGGGCTGTAAGAGGTTACTCAATGTCACAGAATAAGAAATGAATAAGGATCTGAGCTTATATGCAAGAATTCTAATCCCTCTTAAAGATCCTTTTCATAACTGGACTGAACACATTTTTTTTTTTTTTTTTTTTTTTTTTTTTTTTTTTTTTTTTTTGATTTTTCGAGACAGGGTTTCTCTGTATAGCCCTGGCTGTCCTGGAGCTCACTTTGTAGGCCAGGCTGGCCTCGAACTCAGAAATCCGCCTGCCTCTGCCTCCCAAGTGCTGGGATTAAAGGTGTGCGCCACCACCGCCCGGCATGGACTGAACACATTTTAAGAACCATACCACATTCCAGTGCCTGAACAGGCAGGTCATGGGCACAGTTTCCACTGTCCCAGACTGAAGACCTCGGGACAGATGGGACAAGTTGGGGCAGGGAAATTAGGTGTATAACAAACTTGATACCACTGATCTTCCTCACTGATCTTCCTCAACTGAAGAGACCTCATCTGTCTCTGCAGAAATAGAAAAGATGCCACATATACCCACAGAAATACCCAACAATGGCTCTGTCTCTCTCTCCTTCTAATTTAGGCTGTATCAAAACTTCCTTCCACCAAGCCCTACAGTTCTTCTGAAGTGACATGGCTAGGACCAGGCCTTTAACACACTGCTGCAAGACAGTCACTGGATCAGGGTAGATGATTCCAGAAAACACTCACAGGAAGGGAAACTGATAGCATAGATTAAGAACCTCTACAATTCACAGGCCAAATGAAGCTCAAGAAGAAGGGAGACCAAAGTATGGATACTTCTGTCCTTCTTAGAAGGGGGAACAAAATACCCATGGGAGGAGATACAGAGACAAAGTGTGGAGCAGAGACTGAAGGAAAGACCATCCAGAGACCTGGGGATTCATCCCATATACAGTCACCAAACCCAGACACTATTGTGGATGTCAACAAGTGCTTGCTGACAGGAGCCTGATAGAGCTGTTTCGGGAGAGGTTCTGCCAGTGCCTGACAAATTCAGAGGTTGATGCTCTCAGCCAGCCATTGGACTGAGCACAGGATCCCCAATGGAGAAGCTAGAGAAAGGACCGAAGGAGCTGAAGGAGCTTGCAGACCCATAGGAAGAACAACAATATGAACCAACCAGTACCCCCAGAGCTCCCAGGGACTAAACCATCAACCAAAGAATACACATGGAGGGACCCATGGCTCCAGCTTCAAATGTAGCAGAGGCTGGCCTTGTGGAACATCAATAGGAGGAGAGGCCCTTGGTCCTGTGAAGGCTTGATGCCCCAGTGTAGGGGAAGGCCAGGACTGGAAGCCGGAGTGAGTGGGTTGGTGAGTAGGAGGAGGGGGAGGGGATAGGGGGTTTTTGGAGAGGAAACCAGGAAAGGGAATAACATTTGAAATGTAAATAAAGAAAATATCTAATTAAAAAAAAAAGAACCTCTAATCCAAAATCTGAAATACTTCCAAGTAGAAGATGTCACGTCCAACCACCATGGGAGGTCACAATCAAAACACAGGCACACTAAAGACACTGTACAAAGCTGTCTGCAGGCTGCGTGCAAGGCATTTGTGGAATACACACACACACATATGTACATATAAATTTCATGTTTATATTCCTTGTGTATATTGAAGGCCAGAGGAAAACTAAGCAAACCAATCCAGGGCATTTCTGCTAGCAAACATCTCACTCACACAGCCTGTACTCGTGATGCTTGTGATCCATTATCATGTGAAGAAATGTGGACACGGGGCATGGAGTTTGGGATTTAAGGCAACAGTCAGGACACAAACAGACGCACTAGAACAAAAGAATTACCAACTGCAAGAAAAAGAAAAGTAAGGAAGAGAAGAGTGGATGGCAGCTTCATGCTTGCCCTTCTGTAGTCACGGATGGTATTTCCCTCACCCTAGTAAGAGGATCTTGGTAATGAGTAGAATGAAGAATCTCCTGTCAATGTGCTACAAACTCTCAATGGCTGCCACTCTAAGGGAGCTTGTGGGCAGGGCTCTGGCTTCCCACAATTTATTCAGCGTGCACTCAACGTATGCCGAGTACATGCACACATGGAGTGGTTAAGGAATAAAAGTCAAACTATAGATACACTTAAGCATATAATTATTGTCAGTCTGTAGAGGAACTCTCCAAAGAGAGGCAGAACCGTGCACTCGCCCTTGCCAAGGCACATCTTCCTGCCAGCCTTGCTTTTTACTGCTTCCGTGAGCTACGGCATGGTTATGAATACATGTGTTCGACTTTATTTAGTACTTGCTTACTTTTGAAGAGCTGCTGATTGAACCTGGAGCTTGGTGCATGCTAGGCAGGTGCGCTGTTACTAAGCTAGCTCTGTTCCCAGGATCGTTCATATGCTTTTACTTTTACTGATCCTTAGAAAGAGTTGTGTATAGTTGCTATCTGCTATGGTTATGCACAATAGAGAAAAGTGGTGCCTGTGTGATGAGGTTAGGTTGAAAGTGCAAGAGTGTACCCAGAAAATGAACTCGATCATATAAATATTCATAGAAAATGGCTGGAAGGAAATCTACTAAAATGTTAGCGGTGGGTGTTCTCGGCGCTGAAGTCATGGATAATTATTTCTTCCCTTTCAGTTTTCAATATTCCTAATTTTCTATTATAAGCATGCATTATTTTCATAATTGAAAAAATAAGTACTATTTTTAAAGAACCTGCATGTAATTGCCAAGTACACTGCTGCATTCATGCCGGAAGGGTTGCCAGATTCTCTCCGCAGCAGGGAAGCCTGCTTGGGAAACAGTGAAAAGCAGAGATGTTCTCGCAGGGTGGAGACTCCGGAGAAACTGAAGCTGCATGTCTGAGACCAAGAGACGGTTTCATGTCACAGTGGAAGGCTGGCACGGTCACGCACAGCTGCCCTGAGGAAGCGACCAGCCAGCCAGTGGGTCACTGGAGTGAGGCCTACTGTGGACAGCCTCTGGGTAGCCTTGGGGAGAGACCTGAGAGGCAGCACAGGGCCAGGATTCCTGAGTATACATGCTAAGGAGCTGCCACTTTCCATACCCCTTCGCACACCAGGCCATGTGGCATTTTCCGTGGGGTACCCTCTACCCCCCCTGAGATGTTTTCCTGAAGGGTTGGTTAATCATATGCGTTCATATGAGACATTTCTTACCCTTCAGGAAAACCCACCTGACAGCTAACTCTCAGTCACTATCATGAGACAGGTTCCTCTAACCAGGTGAACCCCGTCTCTGAATTCATCTAGGACTGTAGACATGTGAGAAGGTAGTGTGCGCCTGCGTCACAGGAGCTCACTGTCAGTGAGGGCCAGAAAGTCAACCACAAAAGGTGTGTCCATAATCACCAGCATGGCAGAAAAGGGAGGAGAGTGTCTGTGGAATAGGGGGTGCCAAGACAAAGCAGGGTGACAGGTCTAATGGCAATTGACACGGTGATGGCTGAGCCATGGAGCATGGGCTCATGGTGGGGAGGGAAGTATAACACAGATCTAGAATGTCTCAATACTGCTTGCCTGAGGGTGGATGCATCCACCTCACCATGAGCTCTGTACTGGCCTGTATCTCTTATTAACAGAAAAGGCACTTTAGTTAGTGAGGAGGTCCAGAGGCCCCAGGCCTGGTCACATGTGAGGGGCCAAATGTCAGCTACACTATGAATGAAGGCAGTCTATCCTGTTCACAAGACTGGTGAAGACAGGCTTAGTCACATGCTGCTGAAATGAACACCATCCAATGAAAACAATGAGATGTCCCCACACAAGGGAACTTGGTAATGTGGATGGAGTCAAAGCACATGGCTTATCATCAGCATTGCCAGTTCTAGGACTCTGTCCAGTAGGTATACACTAGTCTATCCTCTGCTGTTCTTTGTAAGTAATCTAAATGCTCTCAGGGTGGGGTGAATTGAACAAACAAGAGCAGATCCAAAGGAGCACAGGGCGCCTATCATTATGAAGGAAAGCCACCTCGACACTCAGCGATAGAGCAACTGTGAAGGCACATTTACGTGAAATGGAAGACAAGAGAACTCTGCATAGCGTGTCAGATACTTTTCTCTAGGAAAAGAGTAAAATGAGTGTGTGTGTGGATGTATATGTGTATATATGAGTATACATATCTATATGTGTATAAATACATACACATATGCAATGGAAATGCAAAGCTAATAGGCTACTGGTGAAGTAGAGTCAGAATGAGCTGAGGGGAACAGGGATGGAAACTGGACAGGCCCCTGAACACACTTGGCTTTGAGATCTGACTATGAAAATAGTTGATTATCTTCAGTGACAGATAAGGGCAGCATGAAGAAATTCAGCTGTGTTTCAGTAATCTTATACCATGCCCTCTGAATGTGCAGCCTCTACATGCAGATTCAGCCAACCACAAAAGAGAGTCTTCTCTTATTATTATCCCCTAAACAAAATGATAGAAAACTATTTATGTAGCACATTGTTGTATAGCCATTTCCTCTAAAAAAAAAACCTTCCATCTCGGTGGAAAGTTCCTTAAGATGGAAGATATTAGAAAGTAGGTGAAACATTCCATCCTGTGGGCATGCTCATTAAAATTCAGGAAATAAACAACTCAGAAGCTTCAGGAATTTCCCAAAACTGACCAGATACTCTATATCTCCTCTTTGCCCAAGCATAGTAAATAGTGAAGACCGCTGAGAAACTCTCTCAAACTAGCTGAGAGAGTTTCATTGGAGAGGAGAGACACTCTCTAGTTTGTTGACCTGCTTCAAAGTTATGCAGTGTGATCCAGGTTGTCAGTTTCTGTGAGTAGAGCCACCCATGCTGGGGTGTGCTTTTGGTGATGCTGCTCTTTGAGTCATTCAGTCATTCAGAAGTTATCCCAAATCCATATTCCTCTAAGTAACCCTAATAAATGCATTATTTCATCATTTGACCTTTGGTTTTATACTGACTTAGGACTTTGTCAGTTCCCTCTCTGGGGTGAGTAGATGTTCACATCTCCCCAGTAATAGTATCACACAGAAGGTACAACTCAGGTGTTGTGAGCCAGCCATGTAGAGATGAAAGAGAAAGAGATGGTAACTATGGGAAGGCTCTTTATGTAAGCAAATTGAGCTGAGGAGTATCTGCGGCTCTCCTGGAACCAGTTCCTGGTAGGTAGCAAGGAACAACTGTGTAGTCAGTAACTATACTAGTAATGATATATATATATATATATATATATATATATATATATATATATATATGTGTATATATGTATATATGTATATATGTACATGTAGTAGTATATATGTATATATGTATATATATGATATATGTATATATCAGATATAATACTAAATTATAAAGTTAAATAATGAAGATTCAGCAAACATTATTAGGAGTTCAGCTTTTCCACTAAAAAAGATAAAACTATAAAATCTAAGCATTTAGGGAAAAATTCCATTATCCTCAATTTGAATAGGAAATATAATAAATACAAAGTGTTTACTCTCAAAGGAAAGAATGTGTTTCCCAAAAAACGCTCAACAACAAAGACTGACCCAGTCACTCTGAGTACCTCTAGCACCCAGGCTGTGGTTTCTGAATGTCAAGTCCTACATAGACCACCACTCTCCTGACATCAGCTGACTCAGGTAGGGGACAAGACACAAGAAAGGTGGACCCATGACACCTTGTCATGGTGAAGCTCGTGTTATAAAGACTTGAACATCATCTAAGAGGCCAAAAGCAAAGCAATATAATTGTCAGAAACAATACAAGCCACACATTGGAGCCCATCAAACACACCATCTAAACCCATAGACTCCAAATGACGTTAACATCTAAGACCTCCAATTCTTCATCTTTGGAAATTTGGTGACCAACTTATTATAAATAGGTAAATATAAAGGGAAGGAAACGATTCCAACTTTTCTAGAGAAGCACTGTGGATAGGCAGAGTCAACCAGAGAAGAGTGTTCCTTCTAGAAGTTCTTTAGACAGAAAAGGGTTTTCCACTATTAAGTAACAGTTGGGTAAGGACGGTCGTCACTACTAAAACTAGGTTACAGGATAATGGTAAACTTGGCTATGAATAGAGCTGATTGGCAGTCACTTGGTCCTGATGTTTTGGCCCTCTGGCAGTGCAATATATCACTGCAGCAGCATGTTACATCCACAACTTTTCACTCCATAGCCAGAAAGTGAAAGACAGGAAAGGTTTAAGATCTTCTTCAGGGATCAATGACCTACCTTCCTCCACTAAGCTCCACCTTCTGCAGATTCCACCAACTTCCAGTATGGCCAAGGTCAGGACCAATCCTTTATTTATTTTTTTTTTTTTTATTTATTTATTTATATTTTTTTTGGTATTTTTGAGACAGGGTTTCTCTGTGTAGCCTTGGCTGTCCTGGAACTCACTCTGTAGACCAGGCTGGCCTCGAACTCAGAAATCCGCCTGCCTCTGCCTCCCAAGTGCTGGGATTAAAGGCATGCGCCACCAATTGCCCGGCTTGCAGTTTTAGTTTTAATGCAATTTCAACTGAAAAGAACTTCTGGGGAGATGGCTCAGTGATTAGCCTTCACTGCTCTTACAGTGAGTGGTTTTGTGTTCAATTCCCAGCACCCACAAGGTGCTGCTGGTCACTGAACAGCATAGAACTCTACTTCTAGGGTATTGAATGCTCACTTCTGGCTTCCACAGGCACCTGCATGCATGTGCACACGTGCATACACATACACATAATCTTAAGATAATAAATCTTTAGAAGAATTTCAATATTAATGTATAATGTCAAGGTCTTTGATATGATTCCTTTATACATTTTCCATAAGTGATTCTGTTCAGAGGGGGACTTCCTGGGAACTTGTTCTCAGAATAATATTTTGAAACATGAACTAACTACATTGCAAAAAGGTACCAAGATATCCTGTACAATCCACCTCCACCAAATGAACAAAAGAAAAATTTTAAATTTGCTCACATCTCTGAGTAGCCTATGGGAAGACTTGTTTCCAGGCACGGCTTTAAGCAGTGAGTTAGTTATCCTTAAAACAGCCTTTTGAAGCTGTTCCACTGGGGAAACTGAGGCACTCAAATCCTAGCTCTGCTAAGAAGCAGAGAGTAGGGGCTGGCGAGATGGCTCAGTGGGTAAGAGCACTGATTGTTCTTCCAAAGGTCCTGAGTTCGGATCCCAACAACCACATGGTGGCTCAAAACCACCCATAATGAGATTGGACACCCTCTTCTGGTGCATCTGAACACAGCTACAGTGAATTACACTGGAGCGAGTGGGCCGGAGTGAGCAGGGCCAGCAGAAGGTCCTGAGTTCAATTCCCAGCAGCCATACACATGATAGCTCGTGGCCATCTGTACAGCTACAGTGCTGGCTCCTCCAGATCCAACCAGCAGACATCCCAGACATCATCACTATTGCATCGTGATAGACCTCCACAAGGATACAGGGACCCCTGGTCTCCAAGTACCAATAGCAAATCTCCCCTGTCTTTTTATTTTTCTGGGGGGGAGGGTGTTTTGTCTTGTTTTGTTTTGTTTTTGAGACAGGGTTTCTTTTTGTAGCCCTGAATTTACAGGGATCCGCCTATCTCTGTCTCCTGAGTGATGGGATTAAAGGTGTATGCCACCACCACCAGGCTAAGCTATCCTCTTCATGCCCTCCAGCTCTCCCTAAAAGAATTTCCCTCTCATTATCTCTCCACTTGAAATACCTAGGCAGAAGGGAAAAAGGAAAGCCAGCCAGCCCTGGCCTGAGAGGCGTCCCTTTTCCCCTGTATGCTTATGGCCTGAGGCCACAGCACCAGCTCTCAGTGCTTCTCAGGCGATTGCTGCTACCCATTTACACAAAGCACAAATAGGAGTGTACACAGTGGGGAGCCAGAGGTGGCTGCGCAGTCACCCACACGAACAGGATAACTTTCCCAGGATAACTTTCCTTCGTCATTACAGAAACAACTATCTTGCAAGATGCTTGCCCAAAGCCATCAGCCAGTGAGAGAAAGGCCAGGAAACACAAGGGGGCACCTGGCCTGAGCGTTAGGCAATTCTGGGCTCCAAGCTAAAATCACAGGCTGATACTCATGGTTTAAGTTTCACATTTGAAAAAGAAATCAAGAAAAAGTAAAAGGATAGTTCCCCAACCTCACCCATCCTCATCACATTTATTTGTATGTGCAAATATGAACAAATGTGGATGCATGTATTTACATCCCTTCCAGTGTCACAGAAAACATGGCATACTATGCTCACAGGTTGGCTGAGGCTGCCACAGTAAAACTGCACAGCACAAGAGGTTGAACAACAGAGACCCAGAGTGTCAGTCTGTTCTGGATACCGGAAGTCCAAGAGCGGGTATGGCACAGTGGTATCTACCTGCTAGGAAAGGCTGGAGAACCAGATCCTGGCCTCTAGACTTCATCCTTTCAGGAATGTACTCATCCATCAATACATTGGATGTTGCCAAAGCAAATTGATGATTTTTACATTCTTTCATCCATTCTTCACAGCATATTATACCAATGTCTTGCTCCAAACTCCCCCTTATTTAAGATAACAGGTACATTGGTTCCTGGAATGCCCCATTTTAACATGATTACCTCTATCTCAAATAAGGACCCTGGGGTACTGGGAGTGAAGACCTCTGACATACTTTTTGGGGGAACACAGTTCAGCACCCTCACTATCCAAGTTTCTGTCTTGTGTTGGATATGTCGCCCCTGAGCTCTTAACAGTGCTCACTTTCTTCCTCCTAGAGCACTGTTTCCTCACGAGTTACAGTGTCTCCTCACGAGTTACAGTGTCTCCTCACAAGTTACAGTGTCTCCTCACGAGTTACAGTGTCTCCTCACAAGTTACAGTGTCTCCTCACGAGTTACAATGTCTCCTCACGAGTTACAGTGTCTCCTCACAAGTTACAGCACAGCGTGTCTGATTCTCTCTCTGTAGATGATGCTTCTCATGCACATGGCTACACATGGGTTGCTTAGTCAAAAGGAAATGCGTTTATAAAAGTTGATAGGCATTGCCAGGCTTTGCCCTTGAAGCTGAACCATGTCCCATTGTGGGAGAAGTCTTGCTCTTCCTTCAGCCATGCCAGTGTAGCAAGTTCTTAAGGTTTCGCTGTGTTTTGCTTTGTTTTGTTTTGTTTTTATCTGGTGAGTGGGAAAAGTTTTCTTTGTATCATTTAACTCTCCATTCTCTTGTTAGCAAAGTCAAGCATTATCTTGCATACCTTATGTCTATTCCAGGACTTCATTCTAAGAACAATGTTTTATTGGTCATCACCCCCGTTTTGTTCTAGATTTCCAAGCATGCATTACATGAGTCAAATTAGCTGTGATGTGAGATGTAAGCATGGCCCTGAATTTATCATCTGTTCCTCAGTTTTGCATTTTGGAAAGTTCCAAGCATGTACAGAAGTGGAGATATGATTCATAAGCTCCATGTCCTCGCTGTTCAACCTCAGTAGCCACCAACACATGGAGAATCGCTGCCGAAGAATGCTTCTCCATCCCCTAGCCTTGCAGCATTTTATCAATCATCTAGAATGCTATGGGTATCTTTTTTTTATATAAAAAAGGGACACAACTCAATATTGTTATCATATATACAAAATGATGGTGATCCCTTAACATCAAGAAATAATCAGTGTTCAGATGTCCCTGGACATACCATGGCTGTGTCTTTTCAATCCACGGTAGCTCTTTTGACCTTCAAAGTCTTATTTTTTAAGAGCTTAGGTTCTTCTCTAACTCCTTCATTGGGGACCGTGTACTCAGTTCAATGGATGGCTGTGAGCCTCTACATCTGTATTAGTCAGGTACTGTTAGAGCCTCTCAGGAGATAGCTATATTTAGGCTAGCTTGTCCTTCCTTCAGTCTCTGCTCCATAGTTAATCTCTGCAACTCCTTCCGTGGGTATTTGGTTCCCCCTTTTAAGAAGGAATGAAATGTCCACCTTTTGGCCTTCCTACTTCTTGAGTTTCTTGTGGTTTGTGGGTTGTTCTTCCTGTATTCCAAACTTCTGGGCTAATAACCACTTATCAGAGATTGTATACCATGTGTGTTCTTTTGTGATTGGGTTACCTCACTCAGGATGATATTCTCCAGATCCATCCATTTCCCTAAGAATTTCATGAATTCATTGTTTTTAATAGCTGAGTAGTACTCCATTGTGTAGATGTACCACAATTTCTGTATCCACTCCTCTGTTGAGGGACATCTGGGTTGTTTCCAGTTTCTGGTTATTATAAATATGACTGCTATGAACATGGTGGAGCATATGTATGGAGCTGAGGGGTTTGCAGCCCCTTAGGACGAACAACAATATGAACTAACTAGTACCTTCAGAGCTCCTAGGGTCTCAACCACCAACCAAGAACTGCACATGGTGGGACTGATTGTTCTGGCAGCATGTGTATAGTAGAGGATTACAAATTCAGTCTTCAATAGGAGGAGAGGACCTTGGCCCTGTGAAGGTTCTGTGCCCCAGTGTGGGGGAATGCCAGGGCCAATAAGTGGGAGAGGGTGGGGTGGCAGGCACGGGAAGGAGGGAGGCAACAGGGGTTTGTTCTTGTTGTTTTGTTTGTTTGTTTGTTTGTTTGTTGGAGGGGAAACTGGGAAAGGAGAAATTTACGTGTAAATAAAGAAAATATAAAAAAGAAAGAAAGAAGGAAAGAAAATGGTTTGTTAGCATAGCCCACTCAGAGTTCTCTTGGTTAGTATATGCAAATAGAATTCTTTATGATCTGCAACCTAAAAAAAAAAAAGAGAGAGCTTAGGCTCCTGCTCTGGAGGTTCCCAGTGTGGATTCTGCAGAATGCACCTCCACCATGTTTGCAGCATGTTCCTCTGTCTTATGCTAGCTAGATCTGCAGGCTTCATGTGCTGAGGTTTGACTGGAGGAGGATACAATAGCATTGCAGCTGATGACGGTGCCTCCTCCCAGAGCACAGCATGTCCGTCCACCGTCTCCATCAGGACACAAGCTGTTGCATAAGGTAGTTTCCTTAGCAAGGGTTTCTATGGCTGTGATAAAACATATGACAATTAATTTCAGCTTACAGCTTGCAACTCTCAGGTCATACTCCATCTCCGAAGAAAATCGGCAGGAACTCGAGGCAGGAACTCGGGGCAGGAACCCGGAGGCAGGAACTGAAGCAGAAGCCACGAGGGAACTGCTTATTGACTTTTCCTCACAGCTGGCTCAGCTTGCTTTCTCATACAATTCAGGACTACCCACCTGCCCAGGGGTGATGCCACCCACAGTGGGCCCTCCCACATCAAACACCAATCAAGAAAATGCCCTACAGACTTGCCTTCAGGCCAATTTGATGGAGGTATTTTTTTTTTCTCAGTTAAGATTCCCTCTTCTCAGCCATGTCTAAGTTTTTGTCAAGTTGACAAAGAATCACCTGGATATTTGCTTTCCAAATCTTATTCATTCTTCACTTATTTCCTAGAATATATCTCTGAAGAGAAACTTCTTATCAATTATTTGATAACACGGAAGTGTAAGTCACACAGCAAACACAGGATCAATGTTTGACTCTTTTTGTTTTAAAACCTCCTTTTGAAAATAATGCTGAGCTTTATGGGACTGGAGAGATGGCTTTGGTAGTTTTTGAAGTATTGCTGGTCTTCTTAAGATTCCTTGAGGATTTTTTTTTTTATTAGCACCATAAACTCATCTTCTTTTGCACGCTTCGTGTTTTGGTTCATCAGTTATTGTTCCTATTGTTGCTCCTGTTGTTCCATCCTTGGCCAGCAGGAGTTCCTGCCCATGGCCCCTCCACCCTTTTGCAAAGCCTCTGCCACCACTGCGAAGCTCCTTGCTTCTTGCTCTAGCAAGCTGTTGTGTGTCTCTCTTGTCTCTTGTCAGCCTTTCCTCCAGAGAGCCTTGCTTCTTTAGTGGGGAATGGTGTTCTGAGACAATACAGCAATGCTTATGAAATAATCTGTTCTAATTAGTGTGCACAGCACTGTCACTGCTGCATAAAATAAATAGTCCCTACTCCAAGGTTAGGAAGAACTAGAATATGCTTATGAAAGTAAAACTATCAATGGGCCCAGAGAATACAGTGGGCATGGGAAAATATCAAGTTGGGGATCCAGAAAATAAAATCAAGCAAATTCTTAAGATGCAGAACAAAACAACAAAGAGAAAAACACATAACAAAAACATTTTAAGAAGCATAGGAAGCAGTTTCAAGAGTTTCATGTTCAACTAGACAAATTCCAGAAGGAAAAGAAAAGAGATAACGACATTGAAAAATTAATAACAAACGTGTACTGCGGATCCCTGTGCTTAAGAGCTTCACATAGCAGGATTCACACAAGCATGGTTTAAAGTTCAGGGAGAAATTGCATCTGTATTGAGGAGATTATGACATTTCTTGATATCATCCTTTAAACAATATAAAAAACCCCTTATTTATATTTATGCAGTGTTTATATGGTAGTGGGTATCACAGGTGGTCTAGAGGTGCTTTGAAGTATGAGAACATGTGCAGGTTTTTGGACAAATACTACACCACTAGAAGGCATGAAGGGCTGTGGATTTTGCTATCCATGGGGAGTTGTGGATCATTGCCCATCAATGCCAAGTACTGTGAAACTCCATCCTCAGGGCATGATGCAGCATTACCAGCTTGAGATCATAGCAGCTCTGATCATCTGAAAGGAGAGTCCACTCACATTCCCTGTGGAAGCAGAAAGGTCCACATGCCAAAGCCTGCCCCCTCCCTGAGGCGATCTATCTATCTATCTATCTATCTATCTATCTATCTATCTATCTATCTATCTACCTAACTATCTATCTATGTGTGGTGTGTGTGTGTGTGTGTGTGTGTGTGTGTGTGTGTGTGTGTACTATTGCAGGGGAATGGGAAGGAAATTCTTTCACTGTATAACCATCTCTCTTTAACCCAGTTAAACTCATTGGTCACCAAGCGAAATGGGTGGATTTGTTCCTCTGATCTGCCTCTACCCTCTCTACCTGGGGTGAACAGACTTAGACTCCCCAGGAAAAACAAGACTCCCCATGTCACATCAAGAGACAGCCACACGGTTTGGCTTATAGGTAACCTCCTAGAAGTAGGATCTGTGACTCAATCAGCTTCGTTACTAAGTCGGGCTCCGCAGAGATGTGCTTCTGACAGTAATTTCTCAACGATCAGCATTTACATAGATCTTTGTGTCCCTTTTCTCTTAGACTTTTTAAAAGATTTCATCTTTAATTATGTGGGTTAGACACAAAACACTATCTCAGCGTCACACAAAGGAGCATGCGAACAAAGGAAAGCGACTCCACAAGGCAACTGCTTTCTGAAAACGTGAGCCACGACCCAGACTGGGTAAGCAAGCATACCGGCGTAGGAAATTCACTTGTTTTTTTTTTTTTTTAATTTATTCTAAGGACTGTGTCTTTTTCTTCATTGGCTAGGGATCCAACTTCACAGTCTTTTTTTATTTTTAAATTTTTTTATTAGGTTTGTGCATTTTATGTTCAAGTAATCTGACTATATCTATGACTATGTACCATGTATGAGGTCAGAGGCATAAGATCTCCTGGAACTGGAGTTAGGGGTGTTTGTGAACCACCACATGGGCGCTGGGAATTGAACCTAAGTCCTCTTCAAGAGCAACAGGTGCTCTTAACCACTAAGCTGTCTCTCTAGCTCTGAGGCTTTCTTGATTGGCTAGTTTTAAAGGAATTGAAGGAAAGGGAGAAAGAGCTGGCTGTCCCAGGCCATCAAGTTCTGGGGATGGAGGTGGAATCAGGTAAGGGAGATTAAGAGATTGACATAGAAATTTTACAAGATGTGGAAGAATAAAAATGGGGAAGATTTATGGACTATTTGTCCTTGGTAAGCTAACAACCTTAAAAAAAATAACACCCACATTTCTCACATATGTGCATGTGTGCATGAGTCTGTATACATGAAAGCAGTGCTTATGGAGGTCATAAGAAGACATTAGATCCCTTGGAGCTACAGGAACTGGTTAGCACTTGATGTGGGTGCTAGGATTAGAACTGGGGTCCTCTGCAAGAGCAGCATACGCTCTAAACTGCTGAGTCATCTCTCTAGCCCCTCTGTGTCTTATTCATTGCAATTGTTTTTGAAAATCTATGTATGTGAACACCAAAGCAGGAGGTCAAGTCCATAACCCTGGAGCTCCTCCTGAGAGCTACCAAAGCAGGCCTAGATGCAGCCTCAGCCTATATGTCTGCTGCTTCTTTGGAAGGCCATCTACCTTCTGGGAACTAAAAGGAAGGAAACAGGTTGTTGCTGAGGGAAGAAAGGACATGGAGAATAAATATAATAAGTATATTAGACGGTGACTTTCTGTGGGAACATACTGTGTGAGGCCTTCTATCACCGGGCAGTGGGGTTAGCAGAGTTTAGGTTGCAGATCAGCCGCACTCTCCACCTGCTTATGCACAGCCAGTAAACTGCAAGTAGCCCTAGAATTCTACAATTGGGAAAACCAAACGAAGAGTGAGTGTAAAATGTGAACTACATCCCCCAAACGCTGGAGATTCAAACATCAGTGCCCGTCACTGTAGTGACAATTTTGGAATTTTGGTTTCTTTTAAAAACATAGAACTATTACGAGAATGTTTTCATCTTAATCTCAGCTGTGGGTCGTGGGGCTGCTTCAGATTGTCCACGGCAGCTGACTATGCTCTGCCTCGTTTGGGGGAGTGATTTTGCCAACGGCAGAGATTTTCAGCGATTGTGTGATTTGGAATTTTGGGGACTTTTCAGGGGGTATATAAATGCTAAGGCCCCATGACAGGGGGTGGGTTGTTGGTTGTTGTTGATTATTGGTCGAGGTTTGTTAAGTTAATCATGCTCAAAGAAAACAACAACAACAACAAGAAATTAGGTATCCTGATGGCCAAGATCAAACTTACCAAGGAACTTGATTCCCCTAATCATCAGGAAGCAGTCTAACTATGATGTCGATCCATGGCCTTTTTATTCTTTTTTCTCTTATCTAGTGTTAGGGGTTTGAAATGGTGGAAGAAAAGGGGTAGAGAAGGGTGGAAGAAAGATGAACACACAAAGTAACCGAAGTCCAGCTACATATAGCTAAAGTTCTCCTGAGACCAAGGCATAGTCCTCTGCTCATATCTTATGATGGCCGCCTTCAAATCACAATGGAATGTCTACAATAGACAAAAACCCAAACACTATCCCAAATCCTCCCCTTTCCCATAGTCTGTTGGCCCCTGGCCTAAGGATGTGGCAGCAGTATTCCCTCTGCTCAAGGTCTCATGACTAAATCTTCATCTAAAGCCCGATGGACAAACAGGATTTATTTATTTATTTTTCTGAAACATCACTTGCAGACATATTCTGTAAAAGTTCAGACCTGAGTCGCCGATCAGATCCTCTTGTGTGTGCAGCATCGGGTCAGATTTGAACCGCCACCATGTTGAGCAAAAAGCCAAGAGCAAGACCACCAAGAAGCACCCTCAGCGCGCAACGTCCAATGTGTTCGCCATGTTTAACCAGTCCCAGATACAAGAGTTCAAAGAGGCCTTCAACATGATCGATCAGCACCGGGATGGCTTCATTGACAAGGAGGACATGCATGACATGCTTGCTTCTCTGGGGAAGAACCCCACCGACGCCTACCTGGACGCCATGATGAACGAGGCCCCGGGTCCCATCAATTTCACCATGTTCCTCACCATGTTTGGAGAGAAACTGAACGGCACTGACACCGAGGACGTCATCAGGAACGCCTTCGCTTGCTTCCATGAGGAAGCTACAGGCACTATCCAGGAGGATTACCTGAAGGAGCTGCTGACCACCACGGGCGACCGCTTCACCAACGAGGATGTGGATGAGCTGTACAGGGAGAGGCCCCCATTGACAAAAGGGGGAATTTCAACTACATTGAGTTCACGCGCATCCTCAAGCACAGAGCAAAAGACTAAGATGACTGAAGAGCTGCAGCTGACACTCTGTTGCATTTCCTTACTTACTTCACATCTCACACACACACACACACACACACACACACACACACACACACACACTCCATAGGACCTACTGCGTGCCACTTAGTTTCTCATACACTTCTCCCCCATAAGGCCTACTGTGTGCCATTCAGTTTCACAGCTTTTCCTCTTTTTTAATGTATTTATCCCAGACCCTTTCTGTCATTAAGCACGTGTATAATCAGACTAGAACAGGGACAATGTTGTAAATTGTACCAAAAATGAGATAAAAACCAACCAATGTGAAAGTCCTCTCTGCCCCCTCAAAAAAGTTCAGACCTGTAAGATAAGATAATGTCCAAAGATAAGACAAAGAAAAAAATGAACTTGGAAGAATCCAACAGATCAAAGTAAGTAAAGGTGTGATCATCAGAACCTCTAAGACAAGTGAGCAGTGTTTCAAAGTCCTAAGACTCCAGACCCAGCCACATGTCTTACTACTATGTGACTTCCCAAGAAAGATGTTCCCAAAGTTACAGGGACTCAACTAATTAGCCCATATCATCTATATTTGAAAATCTGCTCTGGAGTTGTAGTAAACGAAGCAAATAAGCTCTGCAAAAGGGGACTATAGCTAAGAGTGCCAGCTACAATGTGACCCAGGAGAAACAGCAGGGGCAAGAAGGAAAATAAGTAAATAGAAAAAAAGAAAGGAAGAAACAAAGAAACAAAGAAAGGATAAGCTGCAGAAGAGTGGAGATTCATCTGCAGTGTGAGCAGAGGTGCCTAGGCCCGCGGAGGTGCCTAGGTCCACGGAGTGCAGGTTCTTCTTCACTTTGGATCTGTAGGACCTGGAGCAGAAAGCTATGTTTTTTTCTGTTAGTTTTCATTTTATTTTATTGTGCAGGGAGTTGAACTTACAGCCTCTAGTGAGCTAAGCCCCCAGTCCTGGCAGCTGCATTTCAAATGTAAATTCCTCCCATTCTTTAGCCTTAGGTTGACGAATACTTTGTGCCTGACCACTTCCTACAAACAAAATTTTGATCACAAGCACTCTGTCCTAGCCTCTGTGGACCAGTGGGGTTACTGGTAGGTTTCCTTAACGGGTGTGTTTATTCGAGTTTCCATTCAGCATCTATTATGCACCAAGGTATGTTTCTTTTCTAGTCTATGATCACCACAAAATAAATGGAGATCACTACCTCGGGGAGGGGCGGGGTGGGGGAGGGGCGTATTTTTTTCCTTCTAAAAGGATCACTTAACCATCCAGAGAAAAGATATTTGTTTTATATTTACATAAATGAGACACAGGAAGCTTATTCACAATTCCAAGTGAACAGATAAAAAATAACCACTAAACCTTGACAAATAAAATAACAAGAGGGGTCCAAAGGACAGAATTATAGTTTAGTTTGAAGATATTTCCAATTCAGAATTGGACAGCTCTTTATTGCATACGGCAGATAGGTGTTCCAAGTCTGAACAAAGGAATTTTACAAAGAGTTTTACAAAAGAAAGGCTGGAAAAGAAGAAACAAAATGCTAAAGACCTGATTGCCTCAAAGTGACTTTCCTTGTAAGGGGTGGGGATGGGCCAGGGCGGGACAATGGGGGAAGTAGTTGCTCAGTGAACACAGGACTTCAAGATCTGACAGCTGAACTGATCTGTTCTGCACTTGGGCTGCTCTCTGTCTAATACTGGTTTCTGCGAGGTCAGATAAACAGCTTTGTTCTATTTTAGTGATGAGGGCCTTATGTAGAAGTGACTACAGTTTGATTTTTAGCCTAGTCTGTAAAGGAACTTATTCCCAAAAAGAAAAAAAAAAACAGGGCTTTCTGTTATTTTCGTTTACTACATATGGAATATACATCAAGGGAAAAGACATTTCTTAGAGGCTGGAGAGATGGCTCAGAGTTAAGGGCATTTGCTGCTCCTGCAGAGGACCAAGGGCTGCTTCCCAGCACTTGTCAGATGGTTCTCGACTGTCTGTAACTTTATTTAAAATTTCAATAGTCAATCACTTTTGCAATTTTACTTATTTTTTATTTGTGTGTATGTGTGTATGCCTGCTTGTCTGTATGTGCACCACATGCATGTAGATACCCTTGGAGGCCAGAGAGTGTGTCAGGCCCCCCTGGAGTCCCAGTGATTGAGTGCCCTGTGACTGCTGGGAACTGAGCACAGGTCGAGTCTGGAGAGGAGCCAGAGCCACTGAGCCATTTCTCCAGCCCCTCAAGTACCTAATCCTGCCATTTTAATTTTCATCTAAGTTAATATAAAATTCTTCCTGTATCAAACACTGCTTAATTTTTTTCTTTTCTCCTTTTAAATCTCTTAAAAATTTAAAGTATTAAAGATCTATGAGACAACATTTTAGCTTATTTTTCAAACACTTAGCCTTTTATTTCCTATCAAGATTCACCAACTAACTCCGTGGATTTATTACACTGTATTTAACATGTCCCAACAGAGTCAGGACACGACTCCTCTCTGTCCCTGTGAAACAGCCCTCTGTCCTCCTGTGGCTGCTGTGGCTGCTATGTGTGTGGCTGCTCTCTTCTCTATGGTCTGCTCCAAATATTATTAAAGTATTTATAAAATAAAAAAATTACATTCTCATAAAGTGAAAAACAAAACAAGGTTAAAACATTTCAAATGAAAACAAAGGTCAAACAAACCCCCAGAACACCCCATCAAGGAAAAGAGTTGTAAACATTGAGTGGGTGTTATTATACCTCTGAAGATAATATACACAATGAAATAGAAGGGTTTGCATTTGTTTTTGTTTTTCGTACCTGGTTTTAAGAGCAAAATAAAAATGTGTGAAATTGGAGAGTTGCTGAACTTAAGAAAAAATGTTTTTTAATCATATGTTGGTCCTGAAAGACTTCTCTAAGGTTATAAAGCTAAGGGTTGACTTGATGCAGGTCTCTGTCTGCCATGTCTCAAGTCTTACTGTAGTTCCTGCCTGCTGGGTTTATTTTGTATGTCTAGTGCCTTGAGTAGCATTTGTGAGCTGTATTCTAAGTTTTCACTCTGTCAATTATTTTTTTAACATTTACATTTAGTTTCATAAACATTTTTCCCAGTTGCTTAGTTTGGGTCTGTGTTTATATGACTTCAACATTTCTGTTTATATTACACAACACTGGTGTTTGCACTACATTTTCTACATTGCTAAATTTAAAAAGGAAGTTAAATCTCATCATTGGTTCTATTTATGGTCAAGTGTTTTTTTTTTTTTAATAAGAAGCACCATATGCAGTATGTCTTATGCCTCTTCGTCATAATCAATATCCAGTTTCCTTTCTGATTGAACACCCTGGTCCTAATTCTCTCAGACTTCACTTTCTTCCCCTTAGGACAAGGCCTGGTGGTACAGGCCTGTAATCTCAAGTGCTCAGGAGACTGAGGTAAGAGAATCATGAATTCAAGCCACCCTGGGCAACTTAGTGAGACCCTGTCTCAAAAAACAAAAGGGGGCCCAGGGATACAGTTCAATCATAAGCATGCACAAAACCAGGAACACTGAAGTCAGAAAATACTTGCTTATACGCACCAATGCCTGGAGAACATCCACAACCTAGCCAGGCAGAAAGATTGATTTCTGTGTGAAAATCTCCAGAGCACAAGTGTGCCTTACACAGACTGTTTTTCAGTCTTCTCCACCTGTGCACGATCAGTGTTGTGAGTTCCACAGGTCGGACTCTGTTTACCCTTGGGCTGGCTCCCCGTTACCGCTTATCCACTCCCTCACCTCGGTCTCATAGCTTCCTCTGGAATTGGGTCTGGACCTTCCCTCTGCATCAGATGTCAGATTGTCAGTCACGCCCGCTTGATTTACATATGCCTAAGTTACATATCAGAACAGAAACACCGCCATTTAGTATCTTCTCGTCAGAACGCAGCCAGTTTCACTGAGTTCGTTCTTTGATGTTCTTCCATATTGCACAACACACTTGGAAGTTTTCTGCTGCTCTTTGGGTTCTGTCTCCCCCCAGACAGGGTTCCATACAGTTCTGTGTACATCCCTGCCGATGTGGGCCTGCATTTGCATACCCATCTTCTTCTCTGTCTCCCTGTCCCTGCCTCTGTGTGTGTGTGTGTGTGTGTGTGTGTGTGTGTGTGTGTGTTAGTTCGGTGTTCCATCCCTGAGCTACACCCTCACCTTCCATTATTTCTCTGCAGCTTGCATATATTCATGGTGAAAGTCATATGCTCCAATCTATTATCTCTGCTCCCGTGGAGATATGGGTCTCCTCTGCTCCTTGTCTATCTGAGGTTGGGGGGGGGGGGTTTAAGTTAGGTAGGACAGCACACAGCCTGCTGGAGGGTTGAGGGGTCAGCTCTTCTCAGGGGTATGAACACTGCTGTTTTTCAAACTCTCATTTAGTGACTAGTACTGGTAGGCTCACCTTCACAGGGATGTGTCCTGCTCCTCTGTGCTTCTCCACATAGCAAAGAGAGCCCTGCAAATGGCCCTTCCACGGTCTAGCAGAGATGAGCAAGCTTTCATTCTGAAGAATGCCTACTCTTTCCCTCCAAAGCCGCATATTTGTACTCGCCTTTCACTTTTCTTTAGATCAGAGGACACTCTAAGAATGTTGTGTATCTCTCATGCAGAAGTAGCTGAAAAGGAGACTGGTAGCTTAAAACTCCCATCAGCACAATGCCTGAGTGACCATTTGACATGTTACAAGCTAGACCTCAGTGTCCAGGCTGGATTGGTAGGAACAGAAGCTGCAAAATTGAGGATGGTTGGAGATCTTAGCAAGTATAGGAAGAGTTGAGGGAGGGGGAATGAGGAATCAACTTTACAGCTAGATGTGTATGGCAGGTATGAGACCCAAGCTGGGCAAACTGTGGGGAGCCTGCCCATCACATGGTGTGCTGGACTGTGACATCAGACTACCTGAAAATGTCAGTCACCTCTGATGCTAGCAGATTGTGCTGGTACTAAGCCCTTGTCCCAAGAATAGGGGCAGTGTGAAGAGAAGGAAGCAAGAGTAAAGACAACAGGTGGGAACCGTAGAGAAGGGACCTCACAGTCAGGAATGAGCAGGGAGCTGGGGAATGTTGACTGAGGAGTCAGCTGTCCAAGGCGATACACAGCACACCCACACAGTTGCAGATGTGTAATGATAAAGGTTACAATTTTTTCTTGAAATGAAGTTTTGGTCACATTTATATTTTAATTGTTTTACTGTGTAAAATTGTAGTTGTTAACACTTCCTAAATTATGAATGTGGGTTTAATTGGCCCTTTTAGACATATATACCTTTGCTTAGGTAAATATTACTGAGATTATATGATTTCAAGAGGTTCTTTCAAGGTTTTTGTTGCTTTGTTTTGCTATGTAGCCCAGGCTGGCCTGGAACTCACTATTATAAATAGACCAGGCTGGCCTCAAATTCCCAGAGACCCATCTGCCTGGGCCACAGTCCAGCCACCATACCCATCTTCTCTCAGTATCTTAGTGACATAAAATTTACATACGATGAAATCACGACCTGAATTTGCAACTGAATTTGCAATTTAGTATATTTTGAGAAATCTCGATTGCCCACCTTATCAGTAGCTAGTCAGGCCTCTCCCTTAGCCCAGAGCTCTCTTGACCCAGCTGACAGATCAGCCTTCACTACAAGTCCTAGAGCCCTCTGCTGACAGAATCTCATCTGCACGGTGTGCTCTCTGTACCTAGCTGCTTTCATTTATGTATTTCAAGGTTCAAGACATATCTGTGCTTTGGTTCTTTTTCACCACTTAGTAGTATTCCATGGTATGGACATGCCGCAAGCAGTTCCTGTTGTTCTGTTGTTAGACTTGTGCTGTTTCTAGTTTTTTTACTATTCTGAATGTGCCTTTGAGTTGTTTAGATTTCTGTCTACATAACCAAGAATTAAAGTAATTTCTTTCTTCCTTTCTCTTTTTTTTGTTTTTGTTGTTGCTGTTTTTTGTTTTTGTTTTTGTTTTTGTTTTTTGAGACAGTTTCTCTGTATATCCCTGGCTGTCCTGGAACTCACTCTATAGACCAGGCTGGCCTTGAACTCAGAAATCCACCTGTCTCTGCTCCACAAGTGCTGGGATTAAAGATGTGTGCCACCACTGCCCGGCTTAAAGTAATTCCTTATTAATATAAGAGGGTTTTGTTGTTGTTCACAGCTTTGAAAGATGCAGCCCATGATTGATTGACTCTATTGTTTCAGGCCATTGTGGTTGAGCAAAGCCATTCATATCACAGCTGAGAGAGTGAGGAAGAGACTGGATCCTGATCTCCTTGAAAGACTCGTGCCAATGACACTAGACTCCACTTGTTAAAGGCTCTGTCACCTCCCTAAAGCACCAGAGGCTGGGATCCAAGCCTTCAACACATCCAAGAACAAACTATAGCAGTCCTCTTGACAACACGTGCTTTTTTGTTTGACTTGGTTGAGAATTGGATGTGAAATTTCTGGAATATATTTCAACTCATGGAAAACCATCATTCTTCCAAAATGGTTGCTTCATTTTATTCTCTCAAAAGAAAGGAGTATAGCTATGCATCACCATTGATCAGTGTTGTCCTTCTTCCTCTATAAGCTATTCTGATAATGACACTTCGTCATGGCTTTAAGCAGCGTTTCCCTGGTGACTGACTAATGAGGCACACATCTCTTACTGTGCCATTGTCCATTTTTAGTTCTTTTGAAGTGTCTAAGTCTCTTGCCTTTTAATAGATTTTAGGTTCCAATGACCTGTTATAAAAAGTCTAAAGCTGGCCAGTCATGTGCCATTAAAGACATGTTTAGGATAACAGTAAATTACATATGTGACAGTGTTGTACCTGGTCATCTAGTGACACTGTAGCCACCTTAGCTTTGGGTAGCCCTCCATGATGTTTGCAAAATGATAGAGATCCCTGGTGATCACCTTCTCTGTGTTCTACTCCGTTTCATTCCACTCCCATGCCATGTTATCTTTTGATCTTCAGCTCTACTTTTTTAAGGTTGTTTTGGGGACCCGTGGTCTTTCCATTTCATGAAAGTTAGAGAATTCACTCATCAACTTTTGCCTTAGGATTTTTCTGGGCTTCTGGTGGGGTCATATTAAATCTATGAATCAGTTTGGGGAGAGCAATGTTTTTTAATTCACAGTTGTGGTCCATCTTCCACATCTTTAGACCTTTAAGTTCTTGAAGCAATGTTTTTATATGTAAAAGTGTTCGAGACAACACAAAGTGTGATTGCATTAAAAGCAATCAATTGTGGTGATTTGATTCCCTCAGGTCTGTACTTTAAACAGACAGATACGTACCTAGCACAGCAGGAGAGCCCTCAGTAAATACTGTGTTAATAAAGATCACTTGACACTCAGAGTCTGAGTCCAGATCATAACAATTTCTAAGTGCAGTGGTGACTTAGTGAAAAAATGGTAGCAAACCAAAATATTAGTTGGACTGAAGTCACACACAAACGTGTCCAGTCTTACACCCAAAGATTTGCCAACTGTGGTTGCTCTTACATCTTCCCTCTCTGTCCAGTTAAGATGTCCCGTTGCTTCTGACTGATCACCACTGTCTAAGCCAGGTGCCCTGCTGTTCCGGGGACACTGAACTTGTCCCCAAGTTTCCATCTCTCATCAGCCAATGCAGCCATCGTAGCTTTTGAAACACACAGCCACTTCAGGTCTTTGTCCTTGCCATTAAACGAAATAGTTCAGGCATGACTACTAGAGAATTGTTTTTTAAACTGTGGCATACAAATATATTCTCCATCTATTGATGATTATTAAGTTAGAAATATTTAATCCCTTATTACTTAAAATTAAAAGCAAATGCTTCAACTAATTTGTCTAAATTAAAATATTTGAATCACCACTCTGATTCCTAATCTAATTATAAAGTTATTAACTTGAAACTGTATGGAATCAAAATCCTGTGTGAAACCGGCTCCCCCTTCTGCCTCTATGAAGATGATCTGACTCTTGCCACCAGACCACATTGCTTGCAGAAGAACAAACATCAGATTGAGTCTCCTTGATTAATGCTTTGAGCTGAGGCTTCTAACTACAACCAACATAAATCATGATTTACAACGTGATTAGCACTGACTCAATGTAAGCAAAATCCTCATCACCAGGAAGCCTCATACCCTAGGACAGTTATCTGGCTAGTGCCACGATGACCCTAGAAGAACACCTCCAAGTAATTTGCAAAATGTACTTCAGCAGAAGGAAATCTTTACTCAAGAGAATAACAGCTTTCTGCTTCAAAGTGGAATATCTGCTTAGTCTTCAAAATTGATGACTTTATGATCCACTCTATAGACCTGGCATAATTATGTGGAGAGGAAATATGAAGCCAAAGGATGTAGTGCCTTTCTGCATTTCCGCTTGCCAGATTGGAAGAGAAGAAGAAAAAGACTAATTATGCAGCCTGGCGATACTGCTGCATTCCAGCAGTTTCGATTGACAAAACAGCATCCATCATCCTTTGCATGACAAATTTTCTTTGCCTCCCTCCCCAACCCCAGCTCATGATAACATAATTACATTCCATTTTTTCCTAGCAAGGGGCCTGTATTTTCTTTTAGACAGGATAACAGCTGCAAATCTCAACCTTGATATTGCCTTAAAATGGTAAAATGGTGGCTTTTGTTCTAGTCTTGGCAATTGGCTTTTAGACACTCCTGCCAGGAGACCACTCCTGCCTGGCAAATTTTCCCACTGGAAAAAAAAATTCATTTATCCCTGAGACTTCCATGGAGCTGTGCAAAGGAACTCTGTGGCACTTACTGCTTGTCCGTACTGTAATTTATCCTTGGGCCACGTTGTTTTGGAACTGTGTTGAGAAGATGAACGCTGCTCTCATGCTTTTTATAGCTTCTAATTGCCAAAGGAGCATTGTCTTTGTGTCAAGCCAATCTGAACATTTTCATTCTTCTCTCTATTTATGTCTACTCATGCATCCCAGCATCAATGTTTTCTGAGAGTTGGGGACATCAGGCCAAAATCTTGTCAATAAAATCTCTATACTTTATGGCAAAAATTCTCAGATCCTGAATGCATATTGATGATAACTAATATTTTAGGAGGTATCACTGTGTGGCAAATTGCACTCTAAAGACTTGCTGGTAAAATATCTGCCACAAGAACCACAGAGCAAGTCCACTGTCACCTTTGGTTTTCAAAGGAAGAGACACTTAAGAGAGCTGGACACATTTTTATGAGTTTATACCAAACGTGTTGAATCTGGATTTCAGGTAGCCAGAGGCCATCTTGGTGGCCTTGATATCCCGCTTCCTTTAAGCTCACTGCCTGTCCCAAATGCTTAGGAGGGCCAGCCACGCCCCCAAGGGAGACAACTGAGCCAATTCCTCAGGGAGTAGCACACAGATATTAAGAACCTATATTATCCAGTTTCTTATCACAATAAGCAAAACTCCTGAGATTAGCAACTTAAAAGGAAGGGAGGCTTATTTTGGCTTCTGGTTTCAGTGCATAATCACTGGGCCCATCACTCTTCGGCCCATGGCAGTGTAGTATGGTGGAACTGTTCACCTCATGGAAGCAAAGAAAGAAACAGAGGGGGACCTACTATGCAATCAAAGGCAATACTCCCTGCCAGTGATCTTACTCCTTCCACGAGGCCCCCAGTATTTCCATGGACTGGGAGCCAAGCCTTTGTCACACAGGCCTTTGGGAAACATCCCAGAGAGTAACTGTAGCAAAGCACTAGACTTACAAAGAGTAGCTCTGCTTTGCATGCTGGATGCCTCAGTGAAGTTTCTCCTACTGGTTTTAAATGGTGGCATTTCACTAACGTGGGCATCAGTAGTTTTCCTTCATCCCCATGTGGTAGTACTGAAAAGCAATAAGTGGTCTCTCACAGATGAATGGGAGGACACGTTTGGCTGTAGTGAGAAGGCCAGACTGTAGAGATCACCGTGACAAGAAGAGAGACAGAGAGGTGCTGAGGCTTCCAGCTCTCCACTGTTCTCAGGCATGTTGCCATATATGTGAGTCAAGAGACTCCAGGATAACAGCCCTACTGCCAACTGCTTACAGCCTCATAAGACCAAGCACAGCCTTCTCAGGTGTCCCTACAACCCTTAGACACATAAATAAAATAGATGACTACCCCTGTCTAAACCACTCTTTTGGGTCATCTGATACTAAATGCCACACAAGACACCCAGCAGAGAATACCCGCAAGGATAAATTTCATAGGTTCAGATCTGAGCCAATTGTTAGCTGAGGGCCCAGTAGCATTTCTATTGTGTGGGCACTGTGGGAGTAGATATTGTTATTGATTGGGCTTGTGTTTCATAAATCAGGTCTTTCTTGAAAGGTAACATAATTCATTGCATAAGCTATGAACAATTTGCCTTGGGAGCAGTGAAAACTGTGAATCCAGAAATAAAACCAGGTGGAGAAGCTTTGGCAAGGAAGGGAAGTTAAAACCATGTCGTTGGCTTGCAGCAAGTGACAGAGTGCCAAGAGGCCCAAACCATGGGTCTTTGCTGATGCTGTCCACATGGACACAGAATGGAAGAAGGGAGTAGGAATCCAAGCCAAGAGCCTTTCTGGTGGCTCAGCCTCCGGAGAGCAGCAGAGACAAAGCCTGGGGTCCAAGCGGACAGTGTAAGATCTGTTTTAAGTGGAACACGTTGTATACTTTTTTGTATTCAAGGTTTTGTTTTATTTTCCTTAATATTTCATAAGGTCTTTCTGAATACTCCACCCTACTTGGGCCATGTGATGGGAAGCTGAACCCGGCCTACTGCTTCCAGTGGGGAGCAACAGTATCGTGATGTGATGGAAATGCCGCCACTCCATACTTCTAGAATGCTGTTATCAAAACCATGATCGCAATGATAAGGACTATTCAGTGAACAACCAGTTACTGTTTCAAATAGCTACACACTTTCAGTCATCCCAATATCTTTACAAAGGAGGTTCCAATGCTATTTCTGCTAGGTGGTGTGTGTGTGTGTGTGTGTTTGTGTGTGTGTGTGTGTGTGTGTGTGCGCGCGCATGCGCACACTTGGAGAAACCAGTGAACAAGACACAGAGGTAAAGTCCCTTGCCTGGTTCTGCAAGTTGGCACCCAGGCAGCAGATCCTCAGCACCACTGTAGCCAGAGCCTCCCACAAACAGAGACAGATGGAGGACACCCCGTGCAGGAGCTAGTGCAAGACCATCCCACACTGTGTTATATCACTAGGGTCCTGCTGACTTGCCTGTGGATCCCTGGAGAGCAGGAACTCCTCCTTGCCTGCCTCCATGTCCCCAGAAACCAGTGTAGTCACATCCAGTGCCATGAATTTGTTGGGGTTTTGTTTTGTTTTGTTTTATGCTGGAAGGATTAGATTCCACTTAAAATGATTCTGAAGCCTCCATGAGATATCCTCTTTAATTTGTTCCCACCCACAAAGAAGTCACATTGACCATTTATCGCGCAGCTTGGAATAAAGAACATCTCTAGGGGATTTGTGGGAGTCTATCTACCTTCGACTCTGAATTCCCCATAGGGAAAGGACTCATGGTCCCAGTTCAGCAAGTATACTCCCTCATCCCTGGCCTCAGCCATGGTGTTCCTTCAGAACCTCCCCTCCACATCCAGCCTGAGGATTCCAAAAAAGATGGAGCCAACATGGCTACATCAGTTCTTCGGCTCTTTGCTTAATGGGTTCATGGAACTCCCAGGAGACCATAGAGAGACAGTGTACTTTGGCATTCTGTACCCTCTCTCTCCTGGGGTACAATTACTGCTTCCTGACTCCAGGGCTGTGACAAGTCAGTCATGAACAGAAGAGGAAGTGCTGGTGGCAAGTGTTTGGGAAAAGGGTGTCTCATCCTCTGGATGCTGAGAGACATGAAGTTGGGACTTCTGGTCAACCCCGTTCTGCAGTCAGCCATTATTCTAGACTTCTAGTCAACTTGGTAATGTCACATCTTTTTTAAACTTAAACAATCCAAACTAGGTTTTCTACTAGCCACAGCCAATGGTATGTAGCTTATACACTTTTCACAATTTTGTACATGAAAATAAAGTTTTATTTCTCCCCCTTTTTGCTTTTTCTCCCTAAGAACAGTGGTCTCCTCCTATATATGGTTTGTTCTCTCTTTCCTCTTCATTATTAGGAAAAGCAGATAGCGTGCAACATGATAGCAAGAGATGGAGAAGCAAAGGCAGAGACCATGCTACACTGCATACTGATATCCTTGTTCTGTGGTAGGTTATCATGTCACTCTCACTGAGCCCAATGTAACTTTACCGTGGTTGTGGAGTCATGGAAAGAAGCATGTCTGTGCTTTCTCCATCTTCTTTCTTCTTCTTCTTCTTCTTCTTCTTCTTCTTCTTCTTCTTC
>NW_022196903.1:82241421-82251972 GCF_008632895.1 Mastomys coucha | reverse complement strand
CTTCTTCTTCTTCTTCTTCTTCTTCTTCTTGTAGTCTTAGTTTCAGGTATCCACTGGGAGTTTTGTAACAAAGTGCTACACAAACAGGAAGCACACTCCTGTACACACATATGGTGGTTTGAATGACAATGTCCAGGCTCAGATGTTTGAGTATTTGGATGCTATTTGGTGGTGCTCTTTGGGGACAGTTGGGTGTTGTGGCCTTGCTAGAGAAAGTGAATATTAAAAGATTTATGGCTTTTGGAGTTCATGCTTGTTCCAGCTGCCAGGCCCACCTGCCACTAAGCTTCTCCACCATGAGAGTGATGGGCTCCTATCCCTCTGGAACTGTAGTCCCTAATAAGCCTTTCTTTCTATAAGCTGCCTTGATCATTGTCTTAGGGTTTCCATTGTTATGAAGAGACACAATGACCACAGCAACTCATAAGAGAAGCCTTTAATTGGGGCTGGCTTACAGTTCAGAGGTTCAGTCCATTATCATTATAGCAGGAAGCATGTCACCATGCAGACAGACATGATGCTGGCAAAGAAGACAAGAGTTCTATGTCTTGATTCCAAGGCAGCCAGGAGGACGCTATCTTCTGTAGGCAGCTAGGAGGAGGATCTCTTTTGAATTGGAAGGAGCTTCAGCATAGGACCTCAAAGCCCACCCCCATAGTGAACACACTTCCTCCAACAAGGCCACACTTCCTCCAACAAGTGCCATTCCCTGGGCCAAGCATATCAAACCACCACAGTCATGGTGTTTTATCACAGCAATAAAAATTACCTAACACACCACACACTGGTCTACACAATAGGATTCAAGTAAGTTCACAAAGGAGATACAAAAACCAAGTCTGACACCATTTGTTATAAATGTCATCATAGACTGTTGTGTGCAACTAAAGAGTGTTAATACACATTCCTGACAAGTGAGTGTGGGACAAGCCAGAGTCCCTGCCACACCAGTACTGTGACCTTCCAAGCAAGGGAGATAGAGGCAACTTGCTCAACCTCCCCAAGCCCCATGTAAATTAGTCTGTTGCTTTGATGTTTTATTTATTGAATACATTTTACACATCTTCATATCATGTAGCATAATAACTTCTGGACTTCAGAGGACCAAGGAGTAGATCCCTACAGTAACACAATGAAGGTAGACAGCACGGGCTGGTGTACACTTTACTGGCAGGACCTGTGGTTCTTTTCTTGAGTCTGCTTACTAACTGGATGACCTTCCTACCTTGGTTTACCTTGAAGAGACACAAAAGGCTATATGATTCCAAATCAAAGAAACCATGGTTACCCAGAAAGAAAGCCTATGTCTTCATGAATACATTTATTCTTAAAAGAGAAATTATTGTTATTTGCAGAAGGCAATAAGGTTATTAAATTGAACTTACAGTCCTTTGGCTCTAAGTTTGTGCTCTTTGTACCACCCTACACATATGTCAAAGAGATCTACATGACACAGAATTGCTCAAGCATCATATGTAGCTGAGAGCTTCCTTGTTTTGATGAACCCATCTGTCAGAACAGGTATTATTGAAGTTGTCCTCAAACTTATTCTTCCCTTGGTCCCTGGATCTCCTCTTATTGACTGCTGGAGACTTTTTCTCTCACAACGTACAGCAGCAAAGGTTGGACACCCATTCTTTTCTCTTGTCACTTGGCAAAGTAGAATTTTGCTCCTGATGCCTAGGCTAACTTTTGGTTGCTTGCTGCATCATTAAGCTTTCCTTCTTTTGGCTCATGGTTTCAGGGGTCACAACCCATGGTTACTTGTCCTTGTTGCTTAGGACCTGTGGCTGCTCAGCCCCTTAAGGGAGGCATGATTTTCATATCACAGCAGCCAGGAAGCAGAGGCTTGGGGAGATGAAGTCCAAGGATTCCTTCAAGGGACCATCCTCAAACCACTTCGTCTACCTAGGCACCACCTCTTAAAAGTTTACCAACTCCCAATAGTGCTCCAGGCTGGGGACCAGGATTTTAACACAAGGTCTTTTGGGAACATTCCAGAGGCAAGCTGTGACACTGTGCTCTGAAGTGCCTGGCCCAGATGTCAGTCATTTGCAGGTCCACATCAGAGATACATTGTTCTCCTGTCTTGCTTTCCTTCTCTTCTGGAATGCACTGAGCTCTCTCTTTTCCCTACGCAAAAACCACCTCCAAAGACTTTTAGCAATTGGGTCTTTTCTGACCATAAAACTAGCAGAGAAGAGAGACTGTGGAAATTAGGTTTTGGATGTTATGTGTCTAACTTCCCAAGCAGCTAGAGCCAAGGCCACTTAAGGGATTAGCTAGTCCTCAGATCAAAAGCATTAAATCCCTGGACTGTAAAGAAACCCAATGACTTTTCTCATGAGAGCAAAAGAAGTCCTGAAGGGAAGAAGCTTTAGTTCAGGATAGAAATTAAACCCCAAAAAAGCAGTGCAGATCCTAGAGGCCTGGCTTGTAACGTTTCAGAGGGACGTTAAGGAGCTCTTCAAAGACTGCTGGCAGGCTGTCCATGTGATATTTTGAATTGAGCATGTTTCTGGTCAGCTGAGGCTGAAGAATATGCTGTGATTAATAAGAGACCAGAACCACTGAAGTGAAACCTCTGCTTTACTGGGGCAATTGATACTGGTCAGCTGGGGCTGAAAAATCTGGAATTAAGAAGAATGTAGTATCGCTGAGGTTAAATATTCTTAAAAAAATATTTCCTAAGAGTCAGTACACAAAAGCTATGGTCCAGAGAGTGCCAAGGCTGCAGCTCATGCTGACAGCCAAACTTAGTAAATGTGTAAGAGTCTCCCACGTGGTACTGGTTTGGAGGTATAAAAGTATCAAAAAAGAACATCTGAGGCTTGGTACCTCCAAAGGTTAGGAGGGCCATTGGTAAACATGAAGCCTTGGCTGTAGCCTTGAACCCAGGGTTGAGGGGGTCATGAAGTGAAGCTGAGGCTTGGCACCATAAGGCAGGGTCAGAGTCCCTGAAGAGAGGCCAGGAGGCCATTGGTGAGGGTGAAACCTATGGAGACCACAGCATATTGGAGATGCTATACCCATAGGACAACTGCCAAGGGCAGCAGTAACTCTAGAGTGAGGCCTGCATGAACCTATGAGATAAGCTATGTGTGCAGGGAACGGCAGAACTGGAGAAATGAAACCGCCCAAGCCCTTTGGAGCCCAGACTATTGTGAGTGAATCCCAGATGCTGGCCTTAAGCTAACAGTGTGATTTTTGTTTTGCTTTGATTTAATTGTGTCTGTGTCCTTGTTCTTCCTTGATGGCAGCAGAATGCGTGTGTAACTTGTTTTTTATTTACAGAGCCCACAGTTGGGAGACTTTGGACTTTTAAAAAGACATTGGGTTTTTAAAAAGAGCTTGAACTTTTAAAGTGTTAAAAAAAAACTTAAAGACCATGGGACTTTTAAAGGTACACAGTGTTCTATATTGTGATCTTAACATGAGATCTTGGGAATAAACATGGTGGTTCAATAGCCATATACTGGTGTGTCATGTTGACAAGAGGTCAATTGTCTTGGCTAGTTTATTAGCTTGACATGAGCTAGAGTTGTCTGGGAAGGGAAATCTCAATTGAGAAAAATGAGTAGAAAACAAACTAAGATTGAGAGCTATCAGCCAGGCAGTGGTGTGCACACCTTTAGTCCCAGCACTTGGGGGGGGGGGGCAAAGGCAGGCAGATCTCTGTAATAAGCCCAAGTGAAATATAAGGCAAAAATCTATGAAAATCTGAGATATCAAAGTAAGGAAAACTATAAAACTCTGATGAAAGACATCAAAGATCTAAATAAATGGAGTTATATTGCATGTTCAATGATAGGGAAGGAGGGCTCAATATTGTCAAGATCTTGACAATAAATTCAATGCAGCCACAATAAAAACTGGTAGACATCAGCAAGAGAGAGGGAAAGACACCGGGCTGGCATGGACTTTTGAAATCCCAAAGCCCAGCCTCAGTGACACACTTCCTCCTATAAGGCCATACCTACCCAACAAGGCCACACCTGCTCCTACATGGCCATACCTCAAAATCCTTTCAAATAGTGCCACTCCCTAAGCATTCAAATATATGAGCCTGGAAGAGGGATGGAGGTTGTGGGGCTGGGGAGCATTCTTATGTAAACCACCACAGGTAGCAAACAAGCACATGTAGTCTTGGAGCACCACAAGCTAAAACAACTGAAATAGCCAATACACATAACAGAACACCATCAAATGCTGATCAGGAGTAGAGCAACAGAGACACTCATGACTGGTGACATGGCCATGGGACTCAGCACACTTTTACTGTGCAATCTAGCAGCCACATTTCTTGGTACTGACATAATTAATTAAAAACATAGACACACACACACACACACAGAGAGAGAGAGAGAGAGAGAGAGAGAGAGAGAGAGAGAGAGAGAGAGACCTACAGATATCTATAGTCTTTATTCATAATCACCCAAACTTGGAAGCAATTAAGATGTTCTTTAGTACATGCATAGCAAAATAAACCCATAGAACTGTTCAATTGGATATTATGTAACACTAAAAATAAACGAGCTATTAAGCCATGAAAAGAGATGGAAGGAAACATATGACATTACCAAGTCACTACAGTGCTACAATGTATTTTGTAAAATAAGGATTGAGGCTAAATCAATTAGGAATGTGTTCAGCTGTAAGTACACCTTACAAAAGAGAAGAGTACATTTTCTCTCTGCTACTAGAGGCAGTGCAGGCTCCTAGGACAGCCCTAAGATACCATCAACAAGCCTTTGCACTCTCTTGAGTGTCATCTCTTAAGTGTGATCCATGTCTCACACAGTCAACCATCCACATTTGCCAATTCCTATTGCTGTGAAGAGACACACCATGACCACAGCAGTCCTTATAAGAGAAAGCATTTAGTTGGGAACTTGCTTACAGTTTCAGATGATTAGTTCTTTATTATCATGGTGCCAGGAAGCGTGGTGGCAGGCAGGGGTTGTGCAGGAGAAATAACTGAGAGCTGCACCCTGATTCATAGACCCTGACTAGGTCTGGCAGTCTTTTGAAACCACAAAGCCCATGCCCAGTGACACGCCTCCAACAAGACCATATCTTTTAATCCTTCTAATCCTTTCAGACAGTTCTACTCTGGTGGCTAAGTATTCAAAAATATGAGCCTATGGAGGACATTCTTATTCAAACCACTGTAGAGCCAAAATATTTTATTTTATTTGTACATTGTCTTCCTCACTCTTCTCTTGCTGTGAAGAGACACAGCAGCCCTTATAAGAGAAGGCATTTAGTAGGGCTAAATGTGTAGGGCTGAAGATGGCCCAGGACTTAAGAACATACACTGCTCTTGCAGAGGACCTGAGTTTGTTCCCATCATCTATGTGGCTTGTAATTGACTGCAACTCAGGCTCCAGGGGGATCTTACTTTCTCTTCTGACCTCCTCAGACACTGCACTCATATGCATAGATACATACACATAGACATAACCAATAAATTAAAATAAAATATTTTAAAATTGCTTGTACACTGAAGATGTATAGGATTGTTGTTGTTGTTATTGTTGTTGTTGGTATCCCCTAAGTATTACAGTATAACAAGCTACTTATGGTTTCAACAACACTGAATTGGGTTTTCTAAATCTGATGGTAATTCTCTATAATATTTATTATTGTTATTATGATGATTAAAGGATATGGATCATGTGCACTGGCTGTATGCAACTGCTATACTGTCATAATAAGTCATTCGCTCGTGAGAAGATTGGTAGCAGAGAGGAGGGATTACCATGGCACCAAAGCCATGAGCACACCAGGAAATAGGTCTCCTCCAAGACTACTACCAGGCATGGTGACAGGAGGGATGGACAAGAGGCTTGGATTGGCTGAGCTGTCCCTATTCTTGTTTTGTCAGGGGTCTCATTCTGTAGTTGTCTCAAACCAGTCCCCAGCAACAACCATGCAGAGCCAACAATGATATTAGTCATCTGGCATTCTTTCTGCAGAGACGGCTGAGAAATGGTTTCTTGGCATTGTTTTGTTTACTTTTCTTTTCTTTTTTTCTTTTTTTTTTTTTTTACCTTTTTCCTGGAATGATATTTATATAAGTGAAGGTGAAGTGAGTACTGAATGGGAACCACTAACTCCTGAGACTTAAAATGTTGTCCATATTTAATGTCTAGGCAGAAATATGTTTCTAGGACACAGCTGGGTCAATGTCAATGCCTCTGTGTGAAGTTTTCAGATCACCCCTTTCCCATGCATAGTGCTTGAAGCAAGAGCCCAGACTATCCCTACTCTCTGTAGGCCATTCTGTGTAGCTTATGTGAGTTTGCTTGAACTGCTGTAACAAAGTACCACAGACTGAGGGCTTAACAACAGACCTTTGCCATCTCACAGCACTGGAGGACAGGAGTTCTACATCAAAGTGTTAGTCAGCGGGCTGGTTCCTCCTGAAGGATTTGAGGGAGAATCTTCCAGCCTTCCTCTTTGAATCATGGATGAGCATCTTCTCCCTGTATTCCACACCAACTTCCCTCTATGTTTGTCTGTCTTCAAACTTCCTCTTCTTATAAGGGTTCCCACCCATCACGCTGGATTAGAGCTCCTCTGAAGAACTTCATCCTAGTTTAATTACATCTGGCGAGACCCCATCTTCTTCAAGAGTTTATGTAGTTGAGCCTGTAGACACCTCTCCATTGCCTGCATGACCTCAGCAACACAAGACACAGCTGCTTTAATCTCATCCCATGGAATCACAATAAAGTCGGTCCACTTTAATGTCTATGACACCTATGCCTGGCTCTATGTGGACCATCATGCGTAACAGACACATACAATGGGGCTGACTGTGCCACTCACTTTTCCCTAGTATCGATGTTCAAACATAGCCATGTACTGCATAATCTGCCTTTCAAAGAGCTCCCACTCACTCTCTGGCTCCAAAATCCCCGGCCGCCTTTGCATTTTGCATCCCTTTCCCTTAAATGCTCTTCTGCAGACAGCCAGTGGCTACCTTTTGTATCGTGGGCAACACAATAGTCTTCTACAAAAATGAGGAAAGACATCAGATGTCCCAGCTCCCGAGGCTATGGGAACTACCTCACAGGGTTAAGGAACTGTACAGATGTGATGACTGCTAGTTATCCGTGCCAACTCAAGGGCCAAGCTTCCCTTTGTAAACTCTGGAGACTCTGGAGACTTCGTAAGCCCTCAAGGCAGGAAAATAGCCAGGACCCTGTCTTGGTTAGGGTTTTACTGCTGTGAACAGACACCATGACCAAAGCAACTCTTATAAGGACAACATTTAATTGGGGCAGGCTTACAGGTTCAGACTTTCAGTCCATTATCATCATAGTGGGAGTATGGTGGCGCCCAGTCAGGCATGGTGTAGGAGGAGCTAAGAGTTCAGCATCTTCATCTGAAGGCTAACAGGAGAAGACTGGCTTCCAGGCAGCTAGTACAAGGAACTTAAAGCCCATGCTCACAGTGACACACTTCCTCCCACCTACTATTTGGAGGGAGTAGCCATACCTCCAAATAGTGCCACTCCGGGAGCCAAGCATATTCAAGTCCTCCTCCTAAGGAGCTTCAATGGCCAGACCCAATCCCCAGATTTCCCTAACAGCTCTAATGGTCATTTTCTAATGGCTGTAACTGCCCTGAGGTGGGAGAGTGGCCAGGCCCCACCTTATAAGAAGAAAATCCCATCAATCCCTGAGCTTACTCTAATGATCAGGTCACATAAACCCTCCAATCCCAGGCCAGACTGGAAAGATCTGCCCCAGAAGGATCCCTGCATAAACCCTGTATTCCGCCCAGTTCTCTGCTGTTTCTTGCCTGAGCAGGCAGCCACCCTCCTGGGTTTTTCCCTCCCAATAAATCTCTTATGTGAAGTTTGTTGTGTGGTATGGCTTTATAGTATTCCTTGGCTCCCAATTGCCAGTACACTTTTTGGAGCAGAGCTGTAACACAACGATGTTAAGGGAAAGCATCCTGGATCATCCAGAAAGGTCCAGGGTCCTTAGAAGCAGAAGAAGCAGACTTTCTGGCCAAGTCCAAGTGGAGACTGAAGGTTTAGAAAGGAGTCAGAGTAGCAGGGACCTCAGCCCACTGTCGATAGTCGCCTGAGGATGAGGATGGTGGTGGTAGTGGTTATGGGCCAAGAATCGTGGCAACCCTCAAAATGGAAATGGCCTGCAGTTGAAAGCCAGTAAGAAAAGGAACTTTGAGCCCCATTAATCTCAAAGAACTGAATTCTCTCTGTCTCTCAAGAGTACAGTAAGTAGACTCCCCCATGAAAGGTTCCAAACAGCCCTCTAAAATCCTATGTCTTCCTAGCGAGGGCCATACAAGTCGTCTAAGCCTTGCGAGGCAATATATTTTTGCTTCTTTCTTCCTTTAAATGTGTTTTTTCGATTATTGTGGCAGAAATGGGAAGCTATGACACTCACATTATCCAGGTCTGTGGCAAAACTTCAAAGGGCCTCCTCCTGTCACTGCCCTGGGGTTCTCCTCATTTACTCTTTTTTTTTTTTTTTTTGAATTTTACTTATTTTTATGTGTATTCAAGTTTGCCTGTACACATGTATACGCATTGTGTGTGTGGTGCCATGGAGGCTAGAAGAGGGCAACAGATACTCTAGAACTGGAGTTGCAGAGACTCGGGACCATTATGTGAGTGCTGGGATTGAACCTGGGTCTTTTGCAAGCTGCTCTTAACTCAGAGGTCTCTCTCTGACTCCATTTTCTTTTCTTTCAGTGCTTCTAACTCACCAATGCAATAGTGTATATTTATCTGTCTTTGTGTATCTCACCTCACTCTCCTAGTGTATGCGAGGGCTAGGAAGGATGGGGCACTCAGCTTTGACCCTTTGTAAATAGAGACTTAAGAGTTGTTGAAGGGGTGCATGCCATCAACAGGGTTGAGTTTTATCAGCCGCTTTCTTTGCATAGATAATCAATTGGATTCTTTTCCATATTTTGTTAATGAAGTAGGTTGATTTACAAAGACTACATCTTTTTAAAATTCTGTCTCTGGGATAAAATTCATATGGTCTTGGGGTAAAATCTTGCTTTCCTATTGTTTGAGTTTCTTTATTTCATTTGTGTGTGTGTGTGTGTGTATGTGTGTGTGTGTGTGTGTGTGTAAGAGAGAGAGACAGAAAGAGAGAGGAAGAGAGAGAGTTTATGTGCACTTATGTGTTTATATGTACTGTGTGCATGCAGGTGCCCATGAGGCCAGAAAGAGGCACCCAGATCCCCTGGGACTGGAGTTGTAGATTGTTGTGAGCCTCCATGTGGGTGCTAGGAATCAACCCTGGGTACTCTGGAAGAGCAATAAGCACTGTTAACTGCTGAGTCATCTTGCCAGCCACTGGTATGGTTTTGCTAAAGGTTAATCACCCTGTTTGCATCTCTCTCCATGTGACAAAAATATCTCAGAGCATCTCTCTTCTTGTCATTAGTGGCTGTCTAGTTTTCATTTTTTATTTTGCTTTCATCTGTTTTGGGTACAGGGATACAATGGGTGTACAGAACACTCTCAGAGCAGGTCTTCGTCTTCTGTCTGTGAGTGTCTGTCAGCTCGACATACGGTTCTTTCTTTTGAAAGACTGCTACAGTTCATCAAGGAAGCCATCTGTGCCTGGAGTTTTCTTTGTAGGAATGTTTTAATATAAATTGAATTTCTTTAATAAAAATAGATAGTCAGATTTTTTTTCGCTTCTGTCAGATTCAAAGGTGTGTTTTCTCAAAGGATTTTTACATCCAAACAGTCCCCGAGAGTCTGCAGTGACACTCTCTTCACGCTGATGGTAACTAGAGATTTGTATTTCTGACATTCTGTCTCCTTCTTCCCTCTATTCTTCCTCCTCCTGCTCCTCTTCCTCTGTCTGTCTGTCTGTCTGTCTGTCTGTCTGTCTCTCTCTCTCTCTCTCTCTCTCTCTCTCTCTCTCTCTCTCTCGTCAGCTTTATTAATATTCAAAGAGCTGTTGCTTTTGTTCTTCCAAGTGTTAAATTCTTTTCCATTTTACAGATTTCTGTCTTTTTATATTCTTTTTCAAAATTCTTGGAGTTCCTTTATCTTTTTACTTGAATTGTGATTGGATCACTGACTCTTGGTGGTGGTGGGGTTTTTTTTTCTAACATATATATTTAAATCTATAAACTCAAGAACTGTTTTAGTTGCATCCTGCATTTATATGTATATTTTCATTATCTCTCAGCTAAAAACAAAGTTTTTATGTCTTTTATAACTTCTGCTTAAATCCATAGATGATACAGAAGTTTATTCATTGATTTTCAAATGTTGGTAAGGCCCATATTAGTTTTTTGGTGATTTCCATATTAGATTAGTTTTCATGTGATCATGAAACATACTTTGATTTTGGATTGTTAATATTCATTAAAGTTACTTATGACTTCAAGTATGATCTATTTATGACTGCATCCATTTAGAAAGAAAGTGTTTGCTGGGGCAAATAAGTTGGCACTCTGCTTTAAGTCATGTGCTGTCGCGACCACCCTCGACCAGCAAGAATGACGCAACACTCTCTCGGGCTCTTCTCATGCAGTTTA
>NW_022196903.1:82201670-82237907 GCF_008632895.1 Mastomys coucha | reverse complement strand
TCAGACTGGCGGGGGGCGGCGGCCAGCGCCATCTTTGAGGTGCGGTGCTTCGCAGCTCTCCACAATGTGCATTCTTACTTCTTTCCATGTGCTTGTTCTGCTACTGAGAGGGGAATCATGTAGCAATGATTCATTCGACTGCTTCTTCTTTGAGCGCTACATGTTCTTTTTTATAACTTATTGATTCTTGGTGAGTTTCACATCATGCGCCCCAATCCCACTCATCTGCCCACCTCTCCATATCTACCCTCTGCCCTCGCAATCTCCCTCACAAAATAAAATACAAAACAAAACTTAAAAAATAAGCACAGCAAACATTAAAAAAAAAAACTCGTCATGGAAGTTTATGACCTTAGTATGTCATAGTGTGTTACACAGTATATACTTTTGTCCACACTTAAGTACTTGCAAATGTTCATTACAATAAATCATTGGTCCTATTCAAGGCCTCTGGCTTCTGCTATATTATCAATACTGGATCTTCAGCAGACATCCTCTAGGTTATTCTGTTATTGTCCTGGGTCATGGAGGTCCTTCAGCTTTGGATCTGCAGGACCAGCCCTTTCACATGCTCCAGCAGTTCATAGATGGGGTAGATGTTGTGTTGATCAACTCAAAGCCCTGGATCTGGGCCTGGGTAGTAGCTGAGTTGGTCAGCCTGCCAGCTCTCCTATACCCACATCGCCAGGGTCAGCTCTCCAGCACTGCTCCAGCTAGTTCACCCAATGCCACAGCCAGCAATGGGCAGGGCCAGTTCTCCCACTCTCATGCCCTTGGTCCGGCTCACCTGCACTCGAGCCACCAGAGCCAGCTCTGCTGTACTGCCCAGCGAGATTCAGGGCCTGCTCTTCAGAGGGCTGCAGCTCTCCCACTCACATGACAGTGGGGCCATTTCTCCCACCTGCTGTCCTCTCTCACCATCATCATCACTCCAATGTCACCACACCACGTGGCAGATGAGTAGTAGGGTCAGCTAGCCTATGCCTTCAGGCCGGTTCACCTACACCTTTGCCCACAGGTCCAGCTCTACTGTGTTACCCAGATGTGGCAGCACTATATGTTCTTACTTTATTTATTTTTAAGGTATTTTGGATTTATACACTCAAAACAGTAAAAAAATAAATAATTAAATGAAGGGGAAATTTTCTTTCTTATTTTTTGTCTTTAGAGATGCAGCCACATCAGCTACCTCAGTGTAGCAAGGGTCTTCACATATCAGCTACCTCAGTGTAGCTAGGGTCTTCACACACATCAGCTACCTCAGTGTAGCAAGGGTGTTCACACACCAGCTACCTCACTGTAGGGGGCGTCTTCACAGAGCTGCAAGACAATCTTGTCATTGTTGTTTTCGTTACTTTACTTGTTGCTCAGACAAAATGTTTAACAGAAGAAACTGACAAGAAAAGGGGCTTTGACTTGTGGTGTAAGAGGGGATACAGTCCATCATGGCTGAAAGGCATGGAGCGGGGAGCTTGAGGCAATTGGACCAGTCAGGAAACAGAGAAAGATGAATGTTGGCCTTCAGTTGGCTTCTTCCTTTGTCCTCTTCTGTTGATGCTGGGGCCCCGGCCCACTGGATAGTGCCATCACATTCAGGGTGCATCTTCCTTCCCTAATGAAACCTCTGTGGAAACTTCCTCACAGACACACCCAGAGGTGTCTCCTGCTGGTTCTTAATCCAGGCAAGTTGACAGAGGAGATTCATTAGATATCTCAACTACACTGTTCCTTTTTCCTTTCATTTCCTTTAACCTCCCCATAACCTTATAGTTAAGGAGAATTTCATGTGTGTATCATAAATCTAGATGTCATTTTTCTATCCAAACAATAAATTTTATTTTTCCATCAGTGGGTTTAGATGATTTATTTTTTACTGCTTTTTGGTTGCATTTAAATTTGCCATCCTATGGTTTGTTTTCAATTGTCCCTTAAGATCATTTTATCTTTCTTGCTTTCCAAACTCCTTCTAAACTAGATATTTTAAATTCTTCCCCTTTATCCCTCCACCATATTTTCAGCATTAATTCTTCATATTGTGCTTGCTGGTTCCTCTGAGGACCATATGTCTTAGCTGGTCACAGTCTGCCTTCAATGATTACCACACAACCTGAGGTGTAGGAACTTCACAGTAGGCCATTTGTCTAATCACTCACTGACCCTCAGGACATTTATTATACACTTTATGTGTATATATATATATACAAAGCCCTCCATTCCTTCTTATTTTGTTTTAACTGGTCAGTCATTTTTAAAGTAATTTTCAAAAACCAGTTTCCCTTACCTACCTACTTATGTTTCTAGGAGTCCTCAGCTGTCCCAGAAGATAGAGACTCCCAAGTGGGATCTTTCCTCCTCGCCTATGTCTTGGGTCAGGTTCTACAGCAAACTCTAACAGGCTGGGTGGTATAAACAAGGATTGATGCATCACAGTCCCTTGAAGGCAGGGAGTCTAATCTGGCCCCAGTGAAGACTTTACTCCAGTGCTGTGTCCTCACTCAGCCTTCCTTGGGGTGTGAAGAGAGATCTCATGCGTCTTGTCTTCATCTTTTATAAGAGGATTAATCACACAATGAAGGCTCCATCCTCAGGACCTAATCTACCCCTAGCTCCCAGAGTTCTCCCCTCCAAATACCACACAATGGGGGCAATCAGGTTCAGCTTATAAATATTAAGAAACATAGACATTTAATCCATGGCAATCCTCAGGCTCTTCCTTCAGTGTTTCTTGTGCATCGAACCACTTAGACCTGTCTTCCTTGAAAGACATCTTGATAGATTTTTCCAATTTTTTCACTTAGTCCTTTCAAGATGTCCTCTGTTCTTCCTAAAACAGCTGTTATTCCTTGTGGACATTATTTCTGATACTCCAACACATTCTTTTAACTCTCAGAAAATAGTGTCTCTGTTATACTTTGCTTTTCTGGGGAGAGGAACGTGTGCCACAGTGCTTGTCTGTAGGTCAGTTGGCTCTCTCCTGTCATATTTGAGGCGGGGGTCTCTCTGCTGCATGTTTCAGGCTCGCTGGCCTGTGAGCTTCTGACATTCTCCTGTCTAACCAGAGAAGTACACACCACCACATCTGGCTTTTTCCATGGGTTCCATGTATTTAACTCAGGTCAAGGTCACATGGGATGCATGGTTACCTGCTGGTCAGTCTCCCAGGCCATTTATTACTACTTTTATTATTTTTATTAAATTGTATGGTTTCCATGGATGTCATCTCTTCTGCCTGCACTTAAGATTTTCCTCTTGAATCTGGAGAGGTGGCTAAGTGATTGAGAGCACTTGCTGATGACCTAGGTTCAGTTTCCAGCATCCACATGGTAACTCATAACCATCCAGAACTTCAATCCTATGGGATCTGACGTGTTCTTTTGAACTCTATGGCACCAGGTACACATGTGGTTTACATACATATGTGCAGGCAAAACACCATTCACATGAAATAAAATAAATCTACCAATAATAAAGAGCTATTATTCTTTTTGTTTTGTGTTTATGATGGTGTGCTCAGATATACACAGGTCCTCATGGAGAGGCTTTTTGGGGAACTCTGGGCTCATCTGACCTAGGGGTTGATGCCTTTTATCAATTTTAGGAAATATTTGGCCATTACTTTTTCAAATATTTCTCTTGTCTCATTCTTTCTCTTTTCCTTCTAGGAAAAGAATAACTTATTTGTACTCCTTCAAGGAAAAAATGTAATTAATTAGTAATTTAATATACTGCCCCATAAACCATTGGCCATTTTTTAAAAAACTTTGTCTCTTCTATGCTTCCTATGGGTAGTTTATGTTTGTCTTAGTTTGGGTTTCTATTGTTGTAAAAAGACACCATGAAAGGAAGGGATTTCATTGGGGCTGGCTTACAGTTTCAGAGGTGTAGCCCATTAATTATGGGGAGAAACATGGTGGCATATAAGCAGACATGGTACTGAAGAAGGAGCTGAGAGTTCTACATCATGATCTAACAAGGCCACACCTACTTCAACAAAGCCACAGCTCCTAATAGTGCCTTTCTCTATGGACCTATGGGGGAGGGGGCATTTTTATTGAAACAACCACAGTGTTCATTTGTCTTTCTTTTTTGTTTGTTTTTGTTTTCCTTTGTTTTGTTTTTCGAGACAGGGTTTCTCTGTACAGCCCTGGCTGTGCTGGAACTCACTCTGTAGACCAGGCTGGCCTCAAACTCAGAAATCCGCCTGCCTCTGCCTCCCAAGTGCTGGGATTAAAGGCATGCATCACCACTACCCGGCTTTCATTTGTCTTTTTACTTCTTGAGTCTAGCCTGCTAATCACAGCTGATGAAGTCTTCACTTCAGATGTTCTTCACTTTCTAACTAGGTCTTTTAGAGTTCATTTCCATCTGCTTACTCATTTCACCATGTTTATTTCCCCAAGTTCTTTGATATTTTTAAATTTTTATTGTTTCAAGTATTTGCCTGGATGTAAGCCTGTGCACCACATGTACTCCTGGTGCCTGTTTAGGCCAGAAAGGAGTTAGATCCTCTGGAACTTGAGTTTCAGTCATGGAGGTGCTGGAAATCAAACCCACATCCTCTAGAAGAGCAGCCAATGTTCTTAGCCACTAAGCCATCTCTCTGGCTCCAATGTTAACCTGCTTTGAGGTTTTTGTGTTGTTTTGTTTGCTTTACCTTGTTTAAGACAGGGTCTCACTATTTAGCCCTGGCTGGCCTGGAACCTGGTAAAGCAAGTTGTTGACCTGAACTCACAGAGATCCAACTACTTCTACCTCCCAAGCATTTATTTTGAGGCTCTGTGTACATGGATGCATGTGCAAGTACGTAGAGACAGTGTGCATGTTTTTGTAAAGAGGCCAAAGGTCAATGTTTTAAAATTAATTAATTAGTTAATTAATTTAGTGAGTGTGCATGTAGATAGTTTATGAGTGTCAAAAGACACTTGTTTGGTCCTCTCCTTCTGCCCTTGTTGGTCCCAGGGATTGAACTCAGGTCATTAAGCTTAAGAGCGAGAATCTTTACCCACTGGGCCACTTTCCTAGTTCAGCATTTTTTGGTATGGTTTTTTTTTGCCTGTGTGTGTACATGTATGGGGGGCCAGAGGCCAATGTGGAATGTCTTCCTCAATCGCTCTCCACATAATTTTTTAGACAGAGGCTTTCACTGAACTTGAGCCTCACCGATTTGGATAGACTGGCTGAGCAGCAAGCTGCAGGAACCCTCTTATCTCCCTCCCCAATGATGAAATTATAGGCATACCTTCACAGCTGGCGTTTTTATGTGGATCCTGGAGGATCGAATGTGGCTCCTCATGTTTGCATGGAAAGTACTTTATTGACTGAGCTCCCTCCCTAGGCCCATTTTAAAGTTCTAAGTGCTGAACTCAACATCTATCTCTTCTCTGGGTCTGCCTTAAAAAAACGAAAAACAAAAACAAAACAAAAAACAAAACAAAACAAACAAAACAAAACCCTGTTTTCCTTCTTTGATGGTGAACCTAGTTTTCTCCTTTAAATACAGAAATCGTCTTATCATGATGCATCCTGGGAACCCTGATACCCTAAGAGATTCTAGACTTTCATCTTTCTCTGGAGAATGCTGAGCTCTGCACTGAATTCCCTGAGGTTTCTACATAGGTCTTCAGTGTTTCTCATCTTGGGACACAGCCTTAATCTACGGCGTGATTCTTATTCCTACTTAACAAGTGGCCTTTCTGGGGCTTTAATTGAGCGTTATACATGACCATCTAGGTCTTTGGCTCATGGCTGAGTGACTTGAAATTTCTGACCAACTCTATTTCCCAGGAGCCTTGTAGTGTGTGGTTCTAAGCATGCTTAGTGTAGGACCTGCCTGAGGACAGGAAGGGAACTCTTACCTATTGTTAAAAGATGACTTCTCTGCTTTCCCCTCCACATACTGACATCCTAACTTCCCTCTCCTAGCAGCTGCAGACTGATCTGTTTCTGTTGCCCAGGAGACTACGTTCTTTGGCTAAACTTTATTAGATCATGGTTTAGAGATTGTCTTAAATTAGAAAGCAAGATAGATACAGAGGCTTCTGTGGGTGTTGCCTGGGTTTGGAGGTCATGGCCTTCAGCTACTCACAATCCAGTGACTGAAACCCATTGCTTCTAATGTTCTGCCCACTCATTAGTAACTTGTGTTGGAGGTGTTGTGTTAAATCTAATAGCAGCAGTTGCTTATGGTGACTGGCTGGAAGTCTGTTGAATACATGAATGCACACACAAGTCATAGGAGATTTCACGTCTATTTAATGTAAGCCAGCAGTATTGATTAAATTTCTAGGGTGGTAGATGCCTCTGCAGTGAAGCACATTTATGACTCTTGCAGTGTGGTTCCCAGCGCCATGCTGGATGACTCACAACTGTCTGTAACTTCAGATCCAAGGAAACTGAGACCTCTGGCTTCCACAGGTGCTAGCACTCATGTACATATCCACATGCAGAAACATGCACTACACATAATTAGAAATAACAATAAATTACTGCCCTTCTCCCTTTGAGCACCTCGAAAACAGAGTCAGTCCTGTAACCTAGGCTCCTATTTCCACTTTTTCCCCATCAGCCAGTGTCTAAGAGCCAGTCTCATCTGAGGCTACATTCAATTCATCTTCCTCTTCTATTGATTCTGAACCCTTCCTCAGACACTAGAGTTACAAAATGTCCAAACAAACAAATACACTCAAAGAACTCAAAAGGAATATCAAAATACAAACATTATAATATAATAAAAATAGTTTCCACCTATACACCTTATTAAAGATCAGATGCAGGAGGAATTAGAGACTCCTGAAGAGCTGCTAGTATGAATTGCATCAATAACATTCCCTAATGAAGGTGAAGTAATGACAACCCGCAGCAGACAGGTTTCTTATAATTATTACTCTCCTGCATTCAAATTGGCAGTAAATCACATAGCGCTCCCAATCTCCAGTGGAGATTAAAAATAAAAGGTCATGTTCCAGGTAGGCAGTCAGGAAAGTTCCTAGGAACATCTAGGCACCTGCTGTGGCTGGCCAAATTTGGACTGAAGGATTATCAAAATGAGCAGCGTTAACCACCCATCATTGTGCCATACTGGGCACAATACAGGTGTTTTTAAATAAATGTGTATGACTCAAGTCTTTAACCATTCTCCACAATGCTCTTTCTCTATTCCTATGTCATGCTACACTCTACTCTGGCTCCTTATGTTGACTCTGACTCTTCAGTCATCATGTTTACTGTTTGTGAAAATTTCATTAACTTGGAAAACATTGTTGCCCCTCCCCACATCTGGACTAGGGACCATCTGCCGGCTGAGGTCATGTGTGCCTGCTAGTGTTTCCCCGAGCTTTGTACAAGTATTTTGGAAATGTGTTGCACTTTGACTTTGAAACACGTGGATGGAAGATTTTAATGTAAGAAGCCCTGCATGCATTGTTATTCTTAAGGAGATGTATGCAACTGTTAAATTTTGCATTTTTGGTTTTGTTTTCCACAGCTGACAGAGCACACTCCCAGTGAGAAAATAAGGTCAGCAAAACAGCTGCAACTATGAAAAAAATGGACCAGAGGCTTCAAGAAAGAACTGATAAAGAGAGACAGCCACTGTTCCGATGTGATGGATGTGATGGTGCAGAAGTCCACATGCAGGTATCTCACAGGCTCCACGTGGATAAATCTACAGATATAAAATCTGTCCTATGAAGTATGGCATCCTAAACTGCACACAGACCAGGTCTAATGAATATTCGCATTGGGAAGGTAGAAGAAGTTTACTTTATTCTTCCTGGACAACAATAGATTGTCCTAGTATAAAGTGAGATCCTGTGTATGGCCACAGGCGTGTTCCTTAGACAACCCGGCTTTCTTCTCCATACTTGAAGCCAGTGACTTCCCAGAATTTGGCTCTCTTGTCTCCCATTTCCCCCTTTAGAAGGATTCGAATCTCTGCAGACCGGAGTTTGTGTCTGCACTTTCATCTTGGCACCAGAGACTGCAATGTGAGAACAGTGAGGCTGTTTCCCATGCTGAGGCTAGTGTAGAAAGCATGAGAAATTCCACAAATGCTTGCTCCAGGGGCTGCTAAACTCTCATCACTCTGCCAACCTTTCCGCACTGTGCTACAGTCTAGGTCTAGAGTGTCCCCCCCAGGTTTGTGTGCTGAAGGTTTGGCTGACACTGTGGGGTGCTGTTAGGAGGAGCCTTTAAAAGGTGGAACCTAGTAGGATGTAGTTAGCTCATGGGGGGGGGGCGTTGCGCCCTGGGAGGAGATACTGAGACTATCCCACCTGTCCTCCTGCCTCACAACAACGACAAGGCAAATAAATCTCTTCCATGTGCTTCTACCATAAGGACTGCCATAATAGAACCACAGCCACGGAGACAAATAAACATGGCCCGAAACGCTTACAACAGTGAACCAGGACAAACCTTTCCTTCTTTTAAAATGATCACTTCCAGTATTTTGTCACAGGAACAGAAAGCTACCCTGAGAAATCACATGGTGAAACAATTTCCAAATGCCTACACTTCATGCTTAGAAGCCCCTACATGGGCCTATGTGTAGCCCAGATTATCATGATTGCTCTGCTCTATAAAGGAACACACAGATTTATGTTAAAAATAAAAAGTTGGAATCTTTTAAAATATGCTTACATCATTAAAATATTTTGCAAAAGCCTGAAGACTCACAATTCCTTTCAGTTAAACAAGTGTTTATATATTTGTGCACATTTTACTAATTGGTTTTCTTTTGCTGTTATAAAACACCATGATCAAGACAACTTGCTTTGTCTTATGGTTCTAGAGTGAGTCTATAAAGGCAGCAGAGTGACGAGACGGCAGAAGGGGGATGGAGGTAGGAAGCTAAGAGACCACATCGTCATCCACCAACATGAAGCAGAAGGAATGAACCGGAAGTGAGGCAAGGCTATTAACTCTCAGTGGTGGCTTCCTCTAGCAAGGCTGCTCTCCCCATAACCTCCCCCTAAGCACCACCAACTGGGGAACCAGTGTCCAAACGCATGAGTATATGTGGAACATTTCTCATTCACATGAGGACACTCATACTTTGTGTGGCATCAGAAATATGTTCTACGTTTTCATACATGTTGTATGTGTTCTCCTTAGAGGTGTACGATCTTTATTTATAAGGGCTACAGAATAGGTAATGGAGTCGACACAATTTAGTGGAGTTAATACCGTAACTCTGTCAACTTCATCTGCCTTGGATGGAAGCAGAGGAACTTAGGTTTACTTACTGTTTTCTGTCTACCTCTCCTTACAGCTCTTTGGTAGGGCCTACTGAGGTTACTATGTTACGGATACATAGATATTTACAGGTGGTATATTGTCATTAATTTTATCCTTTATTAATGTAAGATGCTAGAATCTGTTCTATTATTAATGTAAGATACTAGAATTTGTTCTATTTAACAATTTTTTATCTGAATTTTACCTTCTCTAATATTGAAGTCATGATCCCTAGCTTATAACACACACAAACACAGATGCACACACACATTCGGGTACATACATTTATGTACACACACAGTCACACATGTATGTACACACAAACACAGGCATGCATGCACATTTATATATAGATATGCTCATATAGGTATTTATACATGTACATGCACACAAACACAGGCAGATACACATGCAAACACATACATATACATGTATACACATGTCCATACAGACATGCATACACACGTACATGTTCACATGCATGCACAGACTCACAGACACACATGTACACACCAACATGTTTATACAGGCACACACATAGACATCTACATAGAGACACACTTGTATACATATGCATGCACACAACATACCTGTATGCACACACTTATAAGCATGTTTTTGGTTGGAGTGTCTTTAACCATCCTTGTATTTTTCAGTTTTTCTATATTACTTTGTGACTCATTTGAAAATCTTTTTCTTCTAAATTAATTTTTCTTTTTTTTATTTTTATTGGTATGACATATTTGATCTTGGTATTGTGGGTTTAGTTATTTATTTATTTTAGAATAGCCTTGTAAAAATGTTTGAACCATTTTATTCTCTGACTCTTGCTGCAGTTCTTCTCCCACCAGGAAGCAAACATTCTGTACTGGGAGAGCTTTAAGTTCATCCAGTTACTTGATACTTATAACCTCCCCATTCTCTTGCAAGTTCCCACTGGTTTCATAGAGCATGAACGATAGAATTACCCTTCTCTTCCCCTGATCCACTTCTCCTCTTTGCCTACGCACTTTGATTCCCCAACACGGCCTTTGCTTATGCTTATCCTTTCATTCTTAAGCATTCTTAACTGCAGACAAGATGACTGCCAGCATTGTAGTCTGCATAATCCACAAGCTTATCCTGTCCACTAACATGGCCAGGACGCACAGCACTAACCTTACTTGTGGGACACAGGGTGGGGAAGCACTTACCTCCCTCTGTTCAGAAAGCACCCCAGGCTCCAGAGTCTTAACAGGATGAGCAGTCCCCAGAGCCAGCTCCTCTGGTCCAGATAATCACGTCAGTAGGTATGGAGCCAGCAGTGTGGCTGGTCTGGAGAGGCCTCACTGAAGTCAGCTGAGGCAGAGGTCATATGTCTGGGATGAACAACAGGCAAGTCTGGGCTTGCTCACCTGAAGGCACAAGGGCTTCCCACAGCCAGAAGGGCAATCTGGCACACAGGCCTTTATGAGTCTCGATAGTGGCATCCGCTACTATCCACTGACCCAGCACAGAGTAGGAGGGTCACAGTCACAGAACCAGGCCCAGAGTAGGAGGAGGAGGGCCATTGGATAAGGAACCTACCCTCTGATCTTTTCTATTCTTTTTTTCTCTTTGTTTTGGCAGTGGGGCTGCTATCAAATCCTCCCTCACCTGCAGCAGTGGGGAGAACTGGCCCTGAGGTCATGTGAGTGAGTCCTTTCTTGAAGTATCCAGTCACATCTTGGGCTGGTTGAGGTCATCCTCCAATGAACTCCATCAGGAGGGGCTCAAGATGATGGGGGGCGGTCAGGACCCAGACTTCTGGTACACACAGAGGCATTCTGTGTTATATCAGCAGTTGCCCAACCTCAGCGGACTGGAGATGGAGCTTCAGAGGTGGAGGATGCACAGTGCAAGGCTTGGGCCCACATCCTTTGTAGATGACTTACTTTTCTGTTGCTGTGATAAGACACTACGACCAAATGCAATTTTTAGAAGTTTATTTAGGCTTATGGTTCCACAGACCCTGGTGGTGCGGATAAGGGAGAACCAGCCTGTGGTCTGACCATCTCAGCTACCATCCAGGCCCAAATCCAGGGCTCTGAATTGACCCACCCCAAAAATCTATCTCATCAACAAATGGGTGGAACATGTTTAAGGACCCGTCTTGTTGATCCAAAGCTGCAGGATCTCCATGACACAGGGCAACTAACTACAGGATAACCAGGAGGGGTTCCGATGAAGATCCAGTATTGATGGTGTTACAGAAGCTGGAGATCTCAAACCAGACCAATGACTCAGTTGCAATGAACATTTGCAAGTGAAGATGTGTGGACAGAGGGACGTACTGTGGGACACAGTGTGACACACTACAGCTTCCACAGTGAGATATTTTCTGTGGTTTGTCTTTGTTGTTGTTTGTTTGTTTGTGCATGTGTTTTATTTGTGGGGAGGGAAGGTTGAAAGGGCAAAGTGTGGATATGAGGAGATGGGGAGATGAGCGTGACTGGGGTGCATGATGTGAAACAAAGAATCAATAAAAGGTTAAAAAATAAATAAAAATAAGAGCTAAGGTCCCCAAACAAAAAGACAAAATCAGCTGCCCACTCTCGGGTGACACTGGGTCTGGAGAGAACTTCATAGAGCTGGTGCTGAGTCATCAAACAACCTGCTGAATGAGAGCCATCACTGTACGGCTCCTGGATAGAGCCCCTCATACAAGGCAGTCAGCTGGGTCTTGAGTGTGAGGACATCCAGACATTTATTTAGCTGTGTAACTCGCACACAGGCTGTCTATGTGAACTATCCTCTGACATGTGTTTGTTAGTTAATTGTGTTGGCGGAGACCTGAGAGTCCTTGAGTGGTTGGATCTGCCATCTTTGCTTCTGCTGTCACCAAAACGAGCTTGGCTGGTCCACTGATGCAAGAAAAGACGTGTAGTCAGAGCACGCTCCCCACTAACCTTCAACCTCAAGTGGAAGTGGAGCCTCCTCAGCCTCATGCAGAGCCAAAGAGGAGCCTAGATTGTATTAACACAGCCAGCTTGCCCCAGCACCTGGTGAGGGGTAAGCAGAAGAGTTTTGAGGTGGCCTGCTACACAGCGGCATTGCTGCCACGGTGAACTGCTACTGTTGGATCTGGCCTGGGTTGGTGTTTCTAGCAAAACTGTCAAGAAATGATGACATAGGGCTGGTGAGATGGCTCACGGGATAAGGGCACTGACTGTTCTTCCAAAGGTCCTGAGTTCAAATCCCAGCAACCACAAGGTGGCTCACAACCACTCGTAATGAGATCTGACACCCTCTTCTGGTGCGTCTGAAGACAGCTACAGTGTACTTATGTATAATAATAAATAAATCTCCGGGCCAGAGCAAGAAGGGCTGACCAGAGCTAGCAGAGGTCCTAAAAATTCAATTTCCAACAACTACATGAAGGCTCACAACCATCTGTACAGCTATAGGGTACATACATAAAACAAAGTAAATAAGTCTTAAAAAAAAAAAATGATGACCTACTTCTGGGTTGAGCCACATCCTCTAGGGTGGAGGATGGAATGTCCCTTGCCCTGACTTTCTAACACTGAGACAACCCAGACTCGCTGTGCCCATAGAGGCACGCAATATGCATGGACTGTTCATATTCTTTGAGTTCTCTTTTCATGCCAGACTGGAATAGCTCCAGCATTTTTGCACTTAGCACAGAACTGCAGACCCAAGAGGACCCTTATACCTATTGTTTGAGTAAATCCATCAATGTGTACATCAAAAGGTCATTTTCTGAAACTGACAAGTGGCTCATGGGATTTGAAAGGCACACCATTTCTTGTGTGTAATGCATCCAAACACACCGATGACACTTTGAACAAATAAGCAAACTCACGGGAATTGGATTTTGATTGCATCTCTTTTAAAAGGTAGCAGCCTTGTTCAATACTGACACAAAGTCTAATGGGTGACTGCGACTCCATGACCAACGAAGAGGGAAAATTCCATTAAGTGCCCTGAGTCCTTTCCAAAACTGGTGTTAAGGGAAACCTGTTTGGCTTAAAAGAAATTTGTTCCTGGGACTAATAAACTTGCTTAATCAGTGGGAAGAATTGAAACTGGACTCTTTACTGCTGTACTGCTCAGAACTTTTAATATGCTAATGTACATTGTACAGCTCCGAGAGGAGGTATTAGTATGCAGCGTTTCCTAAGCCAATTTGGCCTGGAACCCTGAGAACTCTGTGTGCCTAGGACATCTGTATGATTCATATCAGCCCATGGAACCCACTTTGAGAAACTCTGATCTTTTCCAAGGACCCACAAGGCAATGAATCATTCTGTCAGTTGCACAGTTACATTTAAATCTCACCATCCTGGCCCTAAATGGCCCATCCCAGTGGTTGGTCACCTTTTCATGGTTACAGCTCATTGAAGGGATTGAAAGACTCAAGGCCAGAGGCAGGAGGGAGTGGGGGTGGAAAGCCACTAAACAGGTCAGAAATAATTTCAATGAAAATACTTCTTGGGCTGAACAAAGGCTCACAAGTCTATTTTAAAAATCCACAGTTGTGCTGTTATCCCTACCACACTGCTTCCTTTCTAGAACTTAGTGATAGACCCGAGCTAGCACTGCAAAGAAACACTGGGGTTTGGTCTGCCTGCCAGCACCTCACCCCCTTTAACTCTTCTCACTCATAAGCCAAGGGCTGCACAGCCAGGTCAGCACAGCAGCCACATTGAGACATATGTGTAACAGAGCAAAGTCACACAGGTGAAGAAGTTCATAGCTTGCCTGCTGGCAAACTGGTGAGAAAGCCAGAGCCATGGTGGCAGGCCACGTGGTGGGACAACTAGGTAAAGAACAGACGATTGTCCTTGCCTCGACTGTACCAACACTTAGCTCAGGTTTCTATCCAAGCAAACAAAAGCAAAAGAAAAGTGTCTCCAGCCTCCTTGGCCCTCAAAGGCCAATGTGTGGTCTTCCATCCGTGAGTCTGGGTAATGGAGATGCTGTGATTCGGATAAGCATCCAGCCAAGGCCAATGCATCAAAAGCTTGGCCTTGGCCCATGGCAGCAGCATTGGAGCCTAGTGGGAGACGGTTCCACCAAGATTGTGCTCCTCAAGCAGACTAGTAAAACACTGATCCCTCTTCCTCTTTCTTTTTTTAATATAAGTCAGCACACACTCCTACCATAATGTGCTACCTCACCACAGGCCCAAATACAACAAAATCAACTCACCATAGACTGAAACCTTCAAGACAATGGCCAAAGCAAATCTTTCCTCAGTTTCACAACAATTGTCTCATTGTCAAAACCATTGTTTTGTGACAGTAGCACAAAGCTAATTAAAACATGGCAGTCAAACAAGCATATATTTAACTTTCAACATAGTGTGTTGTGGCATATGGCTGTAGCAGATGCTTTACCACTTAGTGAACCTCCTGCCCTGTAAAGGCGCAGGCAAGGTGACCAGCTTGTATGTAGAAGGCAAGCTGTGAAATGGCATCCATATACAAGGAACGTATACAGCAGACATATGGATATGTAGCATACACAGATACAGGAAGGTCTTTCCCAAAAATGAGGTGGTGAGAACCATTTTATAAGAGTCAATATTAACCACTGAGGGAAAAATAGGAGGGAAGAAGAGGAATCATTAATAATAAACCATGTCTGAGAAATAAAGACTAGATGGCTTTTCTCTATGAAATCCCATGTCTGAGAATCTCCTAGAAGAAGAAAATCATACCAGGATCAACAAGCATAACCTACAAAATTAATAATAGTAAAATAATAACTCAGAAATCAAGAACACTAGCTGCTTTTACAGAGGACCTGTGTTCAGTTCCCAGCACCCACATGGTAGCTCACAACCTTCTGCAACTCCAGTTTCAGGGGACATGATGCTCTCTTTTGGCCTCTGCGGGCCATCAGGCACACACATGGTACACAGACGTCCACACAGGAAAAACACAAATATACACAAAAATAAAAAAAATTTTTAAAATTTCAAATTGGCTATGAAAAGCAATCCAACAAATTCTTGTGCTGTCTTTACCATGTTATTCAGAGTTATGATCTGTGTCTACTGACATCAGAAATCATCTACAAACTGTCATTAGAACACCTGATGAAAAATGATATGGCCCTCCTTGTAGAAAACACTGTGCATGTTCGTGAGTGAGGCCCTGCTCTCTAAGAATGTTTGCCAAGAGCTTTGCTTCCACGGCTACTGTTGTGCTTTCTCATATGATTAGGATCAGTCTGCAATAAACAATAAATATAGGTTTAAATATACTTTTTGTTTTGCTTTGTTTTGTTAAAGACAGGGTCTCACTAGGTGGCCTAGGCTGGCCTGGAGCTCACTATTGTGACTGTAGAGGCGTGCCAAAATGCTTCTAAAGAACACAGTAAAGGGTTTGGGCAGACAGTGGGCCACTAGCTCTGACAGAAATGCAGAGCAGGCTTCTGGAAAGAGGAGCAGAGCAAGCACAGAAAATCCTGTTACATCAGCACTTCAGTTTGTTAGCTTCTGTCTAGCCCAGCATCAACACTTAATACATGATAATGAAAGAATTGCCATTAAAAAATGAGTGGATGCTCTCTTACCACAAGTTGTTCAGGCTTATTGAAATTTTAAATGTAAGGACTGGGACATGGCTCAGTGACAGAGCCAACAGAAACGAGGCCCTAGCTTCAGAGCCCAGTGCTGTAAAACAAAACACACACACACACACACACACACACACACACACACACACAGACACATACACACACACACACCCCACACACAAACACATCCGTACTAAAGAACAAGGAGAATGCCTTACCAAACTTAAACTGTTTGTGTTTGTGTTGAGGGAGTCATATTCTAAATTTGTGAACCCCAGATAATCTAAGAGGAAAGAGAAACAAATCTGATTATGTAAGAAATATAAATTTCTGTATTTAAAAATTCTATTAACAAAATTAAACTACAAATCCAACACAAGAAAATTGCAGTATTTATCACACCATAAGGCTGGCTTGTCAAGACAGAGCCAGCCATTAACAACAGTTATCTCTAGGCCATCATTGTTCATCATAATGTTTTGGATTTCCTTAATTTTTGTCCCTGAGCATAGTATTTTCATAAACTAAAATGCTTTTAAAAATGAAAAACAGGGGTTGATGAAATGCTGCTCAGTGGTTCAGAGCACTTGATGGTCCTGAAAAGGAGAAGGGTTCAGTAGCTAAGACCTACATGACGCCAAGCACAGACATAGCACACAGACACATACCAACAAAACACTCATATGCCTGAAATACACTCTTCTAAAAATGAATGCAAAGAAAAATACTGTTCATAAAGACTTCCAGTTTAGAGATGAGAGAAGGAAAGAAAGTCCCTTACCCATAGAACCAAACCCACAGTCCAATGTCACCCTTGTGCCTCATAGGCATCTAAAGCTTAACCCGAGCACAGTGTGATTCCTAGTCACCCCAACCCTGCATAAGAAATCTAACACCTGACTACCCGAGCGTGAGTTAATATGCAACCTTTAACATGAATAACTCAAGACATCACTAGTTTTGCCCTTTTATACTAAGTCTTTCAGTATTATCAACAGTGGAAAGGATAAAGGATCTCACTGCCAGTTCTGTTACTGTAACCAAATGACCGAGATAATCAGCTTATAAATAGAAGAATTCTTTTATAGTTTTACTCTGTGATCATCTAGTCCTATCTCTGTGAGCCCACTGCAAGAGGACAAGGCAAGGCAAAAACTGTTCACCTCATGGCCAGGAAGCAAAGGAAAGGTTAGGACAAGAGTCCCACAAGCTCCTTCAAGGTCACACCTAATGACCTCACTTCTCAGAGATTCTGTCAACTCTCCAAGTGCCACTCTGGAGACCAAACCACATGTTCTTTGGGAAATACAGCATTGCTAAGAGAAAGGCAAGTCCCTCTCTCAAGGACACGACCCAGAAACCCCCGCACCACTTCCTCTCACATGCTGCTAGGTCATAGAGTCACATCTAGCTATAAGGAAGTCGTCTTTTCCCTAGGCAGTCACATTCATGAAAGGACTCTATTACGATAGGAATTGAGGACAGTGGGTATTGCAAGACTGGACACCTTCATCCACCACAGTTACAGCTCAGCATGTAGCACAGAATCCCGACTACATAGAGGACGTCTCCACACTCACTCATATGCCCTTGGAAGGGTATGTGTGGGTGTGTGGGGGAGGTTGGGGTTACATAACATGGGGACTTCAAATACATTTTGCTTTCTATCTTCGCTTTCTCTTAAATGTACTTCTTTTTTGAAAAGATAAGTTTTATTTTTATTTATGTGTATGTGGTGTGTGTATGTGTGTGTGTGCGTGTGCATTTTCATGCTCAAGTGTGTGCATTGGATCCCCTGGAGACAGAATTACAGATGGTTGTGAGCGGCTTGGTATGAGTGCTGGGAGCCGAACTCTGGTCCTCCGCAAGAGCAGTCAGCAAGTACTGCTAATGACTGATCACCCCTTCCGGTCCCAGAAAGCATCTTCTTATAACTGGACATATTTTTCAATGTAGCTTTTTACACCTAAGTGAACCACACAAGCTAAACATCTGCTGGAAGACATGTGGTCAGGTATCACAGGTCAGCTCCCCAGGAAAGAGTCTCTGAGTCAGATGAGAGAGTAGGCGACCTGGTGGGTGCATACAGGAAAGTGGGAGCAGGAAGAGGTGGAGAGAAGAGTTGAGCGGCGTCCCAGCCCTCTGCTGCCCTCACAGAGGAGGCTGGAGCTAGGCTGGCCCTTCAGAGCTATCCTCTTGAGGGCCTTTGTTCCTTTCACCCACCAGTCACTGGATGCTGAAGGCATTCAGGGAGAAAACAAACCTTAGCCAAGGCCACATTTTCTGCCCAGAGCCATTCCAGGCAGGGGCTGAGTCCGAAACCATCAGCAGCTGCTGCTCAGTTGATGGAGTGTGCTTCTGCACTGACGGGGTCTGTGTGGGTGCCACAGCATTGGGTAACACCAGGGACAGGCAAGAAGGAGGAAGGAGAGGAAAATTAGAAATAGTGTAGCTCGTACTGTGTACCTCGGGCCTGTCACTATCTGTGTTATCTTATTTGATCTTCTCAGTAGTCTTGCAGACAGATTGGTTAAATCAATCTTATTTCAATCCATAGAAACTCAAGGTTAATGCCCCCAGTGACACTTACTCGAGAAGATAAGGCAGGTAGGCAGTAGAACTAAGATTGCAAACCCAGACAAGGATCCTTTGTCTGAGCCTTCTTGCTGCCTCCAGAACAAAGTCCCAAAGTTGAGACTTTGTTGGCATCACCTGGGATGAAATCTGCTAACGGCTTGGAAGAGGCCTTTAAAGCCTCAGAGCACAAGAACAGACAAGTGAAGAGCTCAGGGGCAAGGCAAACTTGCTTCATGGGTCCACAGTGGAAGGCAGCACTGCTTTGTGCAGCTAGTTGGTTTGCTTTGCAGCATCCTCGGGAAGGATGCTTCTGCTCTTAACCCTGGAGCTCATGGTGACAGTGCATAACCAGAACCCCAGCAGGAGTACACATCAGGCAAACTCAAGCTGAAGAGCTCTGTAAAATAACCAGCCTGAACTTCAAACAAGCAAACCGCTAAAGTCATTCAAGGCAAAGGAATGTCAAGGAACAGTCCCGATGAAAAGGGGCCAAGCAATGTATGGTCCTGGACTGGAGAGGATTCTTAGGGGTGAGGGCAATCCTGTTATAGACTGTATGCACCTCTCTACTAGCAGAGGGCTGTGCTGGTGCACGCCACAGTAATAACGGTGGCGGTGGTGTTAATGGTCATACTATGGATTTGTAAAAGGCTATTTCTGTTCCTAGGACTGCATGCTTAAGCAGCTGAGGGATGAGGGTGAGGATCACATCACAGGATCTGGAGTTTGCTCTTTTCTTCATCCAGTTTCTTTTATAGCAGACTACATAAGTAGCTTAAAAAGAATAAAGAGGATTATTTGGCTCATAGTTCTGGATGCTGGAGAGTCCAAAGTCAAGTGGCTGCATCTGGAGAGGACCACAGTAGAACACAGAGAGCAAGAGGGCAGCATGTGACCCAGTTCTGCAACAGGCAGCCTTAGAAGCAGCTGATCCACCCCAGAGAGAATGACAACTCTCTTGAGACACTATTAATCATGAGGACTCAATCCCGTGACCTGAAGGTATCCCACTAGGCCCAACACTGCTAGATTTAAGAAGTACATCTCAACATGAGTTTTGGTTTTCGATTTTTGTTTTGTTGTTGTTGGGGCAGGGAACCATATTTAAACTATAGCAACTCCCAAATATTAGAAAACTAGAATTATGTAAGGTATTGGAACAGGTAAATATAATGAATGTTAACTGTAGTGAGAGGTCATTGTAACTCTACTGTGACTTTATTTGAATTCTTGAATTTCTTTCAAAGTGAAGAAATAACAAAATATATTCCCACAGGCAGTAGTGGCTTATGACTTTAATTCTAGCACTTGGAAGGCAGAGGCAGGCAGGCAGATCTCTGTGAGCTCAAGGCCAGCCTGGTTTACAAAGTGAGTTCCAAGACAGTCAGGGATACACAGAGAAACATGTCTAAAAAAAAAAAAAAAAAAAAAAAAAAAAAACAAAAACAAAAACAAAAACCAAAAACCAAAACCAAAAACAGAAGGGAGGGAAAAACAACAGAAGAGAAACCCATAGGCTCCAGATGAGCAAATGTTTCTGAAAAGTGAGTGAAGATTGCTATAGGTAGATCAGTGAACCTGAAATGGACCCTTAGAAAATCCTAGAATGTATTTTCAAATGACTGTTTCGCAAACACATAGAAAAGTTTAGTAGTGTACCACCAACACTATTACTGTGGCATGCACCCACACAACCCCCTGTCAATAGTGACCTCTATAGGCCAACAAGAACACATACATACACACACACACACACACACACACACAGACAAGACAGATCAAAGTAACCTCATTATCTTTTTTTTTAACTATAAAGCAATGATTATAAGCACAATGAATTTGACTTTGGCAGTTTTTACTTTTGTTGAAAACATTCTGTGGGTAAGGTAAATGCCTGCAGGTGTTTCTGCAGCAGCTTGCTTGCATCACGCCCCTCAAAGAAAGAAAGTTTTTTACCTGCAGCTGCTGTTCAGAGGTGGGTGGCTTAAATGATAGGAGCTGCTTCTCAGTCTTGAAGGTTATAGGTTCAAGATCAAGATGGTAACAGGGCTAGCACTGAGGGCTGGGAGGAAGGATGTGTCCCATGCCTCTACTTGATTTGTAGAGGGTTATCTTCATGTTCATGTGGCATTTCATGTGTGTGCCTTTCTCTATATGTACACAGAAGTCACAGAAGCAGAGCCTACTCAGGTGACTCCTTATTCATTTGACTGACCCTGTGCACCCTATCTCAAGTAAGGCATTCTGAGGCACAGAAGTAGGATTCCAACACATAAATTTAAAGGACAATTCAACCCTTAAGTAGGGAAAGAATCTCTAGGACAGAGTCTCAAAATTCCTTCCTTCTTCCTTCTCCCTTCCTCCCTCCCTCCCTTCCTTCCCTCTTTCAACTCTATTGTGATAATACATTTAGGGGAAATGAAATTAGTGTGTAAAGATGGAAAGGAAAAACAATAGTAGAAGCCTTTCATGAAGGAGGTAACACAGAGATTTGAAATTGGACGATGGGGTTCTGTGACCACTCAGTTCCCTGGGTGCTGAATGGCCCTGAGACACAGCAGCCTCCGGCTGGCATGAGAATTGAGGAGGGAATGAGCAAAATGCATTATGCAAACTGCAAGCCTCACAGAACTCTCTAATCATAGGCACTGCCACCTGCTGGGAGGCTTAATCAGAGTTCCAGCAGGGGTGGGGGGTGCGAAGCCTGGAGTGAGAGAGCAAGCGAGCGGGTGGGATGCTGACTGCATTCAATCAGCCAGCAAGATAGGCCGTCATTTCTTTTACCGCTGTTTTGATCAGGTTTGGGAGGCAGGGATTTACTAATTTACAAATCTAATTGTGTGCTAATTTGTGAGACCTATTCAGTAGAATTCCATCCATTTTTCTATTCTTCAAAGGACTTTAGACATTCAGTGCTTAAAGAGATCCTTAGACATTCAGTGCTTAAAGAAGACAGTTAGACATCATCTTTTCGGTAACCCTGTCCACTCAGGCAAGGAGTCATGACAAACCCCTGTATTTCTTCACTCTTACACATCCTTACACCATGAGGTCCATTACTCTGCACCTGCCAGTAAAGATGTCTGCCCTATCAGCTGGCTCCTGTTCTTCCCAACTTCTTCAAGCTTGGTTTCTCATTTCCTTTCCCTTCCAGTGCTTGGAATCTCCCCCTTGGTTTCCATTTTTCCTTCCCTCACCTTCTTTTTCTTCTCTTTTCTTTCTTCTTTTTCTCAAATAAATAAACTTAAGCTCCTGCCTTAACAGTGTTTCCCTGAGCCTGAGGCATCCTGAGGGCTGCTCAGTGTTTACCAGGTGTGACCCTCAGGATCATCATCTACATCCTACCTAAATCCAACTTCTCGAAGTCAGAAACAGCTAGGAAATGCTTTGTCTCTGATCTTTTAGCTTTGCCAGAGTCTTTAATGTCACATTCTGATATCTGCAAAATGGGATACACAGCTCAGAATTTCCTGCATGCTCTAACCTGAAGCTATTTCTAGATCATCTGCAGAAACTAATGTCCTCCCTCCACTATGGCTGGTCTACACACACAGTTTCCACTTTCTGCTGGCCTGTACAGAAATTGCTAACCGTGCCCTCAATCCTTTCTTCCTGGACCGAGCCAAACCACATTTCTCAACCTTCCTGGTGGCTCGAGGGAGCATGTGATCCAGTCCTTCCAAGTAGCTGATGAAAGGGATTAGATTTGCCTCATCTACATCTGACTCCCACAAGACTCTCACAGCCTTTTCCAAGCCCTTTCCCTCCTCAAAGTTCCTGACCAGTGGGTAGAAAAATTACTTTAAGTGGCTTGATTATCTCAAACAATATTAAGCTCATAAAGGGGAGGGAGGAGCCCCACTCCAACCCCAATTCCGTAACCTCATTCTATCATGGTCATTTTTCCTCTCATGGGAACACTAGTGAAAGTCGATAACCCTACAGTTGTTTACTCTTCAACCTCTTCTCTAATACTTGGCATCTTATCTGTCTACACATTTCTTTGCTAATCATACCTTTCTCATAACATATTACCTTAGACTCTCAAAATAATTTTTGGCTGCTCTTCCTGAACCTGTTCTCAGTTTCATACAGAAAGCAACTCAGTGACCTCTATGTATTAATTTAGTTGAACGTGAGAGGGCAAGACAGTGTAGAAGTTCTTCCATCTTGTATTCTTACTGAGGCCATTTCAGGTTTAAATAGAATTAGATCTCCTTGATGGAGAATCTCATGGAAAGTTACCCAACTCTATTGTAGGAACCCAAGGTCAGGATGCCCTAGCTAACTATCTTAGCTTCTATTAAAATGGCTGTTTGTGCAGAAAACCCCTCCAGCTGACCACTCTTTAAGCTTCTGTTAAACTTTAAGCCCCCAGAAGCTGCTGAAATGGAAATTTCTGGTTTCTTTGGAAAGTCAGTTATGTGAAATGATGTTTTGCTGAAGCAGGCACATGAAAGAGCTCATGATGAAAGATTCTTCACTAATGGTGCACATGTATTGATTGGTTCACCTTACATTGCATTGCTGAACTCTGTTTGTCATGACTCCATAGACAGAAATGCACCAAAAAAACTTCTGGTGGTGTTCTGGTGGCTTCTTGCCACTTCTGTGGACTCAGGTCAATTGGCAGAGTGATGTCAGCTGATACAGATACACTTGGAGTTTTGCTAAGACAAACTCACGTGGCGGGGTAAGACCCACTAGAGGACGCATGATGTTTGAAGGGAGTATAAATAGGACCCAATGGACACTGACAGTGCTTGTATAGCTAGTTTTGCAACACTTTGTTGGTCTTGCATCTTCTTCACAGACCATCACTTCATTGAGAGAGGCACAGCCTAGGACTTCTCCTGGTGTCCCTGCTTGTCCTAATCGATCCTGCTGACTTGTACCAGTTTGACTGAGGCCTGGCTGTTTCTGCTAGGTCATGCCACCACAACTGATTCCTGTTTGCTATCCTGATACTACTGAAGCAGACTGCTGGCATATTCGTGAAGTGTTTTCAAGTGGATGGAGCTGCTGCTGCTGACTCCTGTGAACTGAACTGCTGATCTCCTGTCAGTGCAGATTGGATTTGCTCCAAAGAACTATTTCTAAACAGGCCCACTTCCCCCATATCCTAGTAACCTTTCTTTTCCACTACCTCTGGTGGGTGGTGGGCTAGAAGGAAGGTTAAAGAATTTAAGTACCCATATTAAAAGTAGGTTTTGAAAAACACCAAACCTACAAGCTGCCAAGTAAAACTCCAGGATATGGCTTCTGCCTTTAAAAGTCCTGTGTTCTGGACACTTGACGTTATACCCAGGTCCCCAAACACTTGGGTATAGTCTCAGCTAGCTGGAATAAAGCCTTTCAATTGGCTATTAATTGTGTCTGAGTAGTCATCTCTGGAGAACTCCCTGTAACAGCATATTTCTAGACTACTCCAGAAGCTTGAAATTAATGCCTGTGGGATGAAGTGTTGGGAATGTGGGACTTGGGATGCGCTGCCAATTATGTCTGCTTTTGAATGAGAACATTTTTATTCCTTGAACAGTATACACCACATTTATTGTACAGATTAAATTATTCAAAAACAAACAAACAAACAAACAAAACAGCAAGCAGTGCTCAGTCACCTAAGGAGACTCAGCCTGATGGGCATTCCATTCAGCTCCCTGCTCACAGAAAGGAGAACTCAGTTTCCAATGATCACAACAGCAAACAACACAGCTATACATCACTGTCTCTTAGCCTCAAGTTTTCTCTGGGTTTATTCTGAAACCTACCAACAATTCTGTAAGAAACTATGACTGGATTCTAGGTCTTTATCTTTATTTTGTATGTCCAACTATCTATGACTATGACAAAAACCTACCCTTGTTTCCCTAAACTTGACTCATGGGACAGAACTGGCCCCAACAAGCCTGGTTTAGGAGCCTGTCAGTCAGTGAGGTTAAGGCTACTGACCATAATAGCTTTCCTTTTTATCTTTTCTTCTTTTTGTTTTGCTTTGATTTTTTTTTTTTTTTTTGAGACAAGGTTTCTCTATGTAGCCCTGGCTGTTGTAGAACTCACTCTGTAGACCACTCTGGTCTTGAACTCAAAATTCCACTTGTCTCTGTTTTCCTAGTGCTCAGAGTCAAGGTGTGCACTACCACACCCAGCCTATATTGGCCTTTTGACAGCATGCCACCCCAAATTATGTCAAAGACTTTCACTTCTGTTGGCCATAGTAGCCTGAGCCACTCAAGTCCCTGTAAGAAGACTGGCTGGGTGTTGACCATAGTCCAATCTGACCTGGGTAGCAGTCAGCTGGCATGGTGCCAGAGTCAGAGGAGGAGGGACCTGGTTGAAGCCTTGACACACAGAAGCAGCACCTTGTATTACCAGGAGTAGAAACGAGTCCCTTGTCTCTTTGAATGTCACAGCTTGGATGTCAGGTAGATGTCACGGGCTCTTGGGGCCTTGCTGCCAATCATAAAACTTGGGTTTCCAGCTGTCGGACTTCCTTGACTACCAGATCAATGTTAATAATTGGGATGAAGTACAGAGCCCAGTAAAATAAACAGTTGCAGACAAACTAAGGAATAAGCAGCCAGAACATGGCCATGAAAAGCCCCTGTGTCGATACTTTCCAAAAGTGGCTCCACATCCTCTGGGGCACTGTCTTCAGCTCGCTTCTTGACCAGATCCTCCAAAAAGAGAACAACTCCAGAACAGACAGCAGCATGGTATTGACAATCAGGAAGCGTGATGTCTAGTAGTGGACCTCCAGCCAGTCCCAGGCAAACTCTACAATCAGCTGGTATGGGAGAAAAGGAGTATTTGACAAGGAATTCTCTCCGCTGCTTCCACGTGGGTTCCCTCAAGTCCAGAAGCTTGTTGAAGATGTCCCTGCAAGAGTTGTCTTCCTGCAGAGGGCAGATGGTATGGATGAAGGGTAGGAAGGAGTCTGTGTAGTCAAACAGGTACAGGTATAGGAAGCCAAGTCTCGGTGAGCTCTTGAGAGCATAGAGCAAGAACAGAGACCTGCCTGGGTTGACAGCCTTGTATTCCCAGAGATTCTGTGGTGGCTTCACACCCAGGGCTCTCACACACTCTAGGTCCATGAGGATGACTCTTCTGTGGCTACTGTTTTTTTATGGTGTAAGGTGCCCTGGAAATTTCTTCTGTCAAAGTTAAAAGCAACTTTCCATTTACTCTTTCAGATAAGAACCTGTTTCTGTATAGGGAAGCCCAACGTCCTAGCTGCTCTAACCAGAGGGCAACTTCTTCCGTCATCCATTTGTATACAGCCTTGTGCACCAGGGAGGCCATGCTCAGATTCTCTGCTGCGCCAATGATACACAAGCAGGATGACTGCTACACCAGTTAAAGCTGTGAACACACCGGAGAAGAATCCCCCTCTTCTCTGTGGATTTACTCGCCCTGTGCTGGGAGCTAAGGGACTCTGATCATTCCCGTATTTCTGAAAGGCTGTAAGACTTTGGACTGTATCCTTATTCTGCTGAATGTCTTCAACTCGCATTTTAATGGCATCAGGAAATAACTTTTCAATGGCATCCCTGAGGAGAATGTTGACTTTGGGAAAACCTTCCCATTTTTCTCTGCATTCTGGACAGTCTGCCTTCTTTGAAGACATCCACCATAAGGCTAGGCAGTGCCGGCAGAAGCTGTGGCCACAGTTCAAGGTGGTGGGGTTAACCAGGGTGTCGTAACAGCAGTGGCAGGAGAACTCACTCACAGAAATCCGAGGGCCACTGCTTCTGATAGGATGATCTTCCTCCTGCTCTCTCATGCTCAGGTCATTTTTCTGAGGCTCTTCCATCTCTCAGAAAATTCTGGGATCCAGACACATAGATACTTTCAGACTCAGGATACTGCTGTAATGCATCATAAAGTCTTGCTACTAGTCCTGGGGCCCAATCGACCACCGCCACACTCCAGGACCTCGTGGAAGTAGAGCAAATGAGAAGATTTACCACTTGCATCAGTTTTTATTTTTGGTTTGGTTTTGGTTTGTTTTCTGTTTGTTTTGTTTTGTTTTGTTTGTTTGTTTGTTTTTGGTAAACTGCTGTAGCACCTAACTGCCTGCTTCATGGTGCTTATGGGCTCTAGTTCCCTGGAACTGAAATTCCCAATAAATTCTTTCTTCTAATATATATATATATATATATATATATATATATATATATATATATATATATATAATTTGCCTTGGTCATGGTGCTTTGTCACAGCATTAAGACAGTAAGACAGAAGTTGGTGCCTTGGATAGGTTATTGCTGTGACAGGCTTGACTGTATACTTTTTTTAATGAATATAAAAGATGTACATGCTGAGAGCAATGTGGACTACAGGGGCCCAGCTCAAGAGGTTTCAGAGGGGAACAGTATTAGTAACTGAGCTAGAGACCATTCTTGTGATATTTTTGGCAAAGAATATGGCTACCTTTCGTCCTTGTCCTAAGAATCTGCCCAAGGCTAAATTGTAGAGTTTTGAACTAATTTTAGTAGCAGAAGAGATTTAAAGACAGCCCAATATTAATTCTGTTATATGTTTATTAGTGATCACTCTTATGCAAGTCTATCATGAAAACAAGCAAGTAGTGCAAAAAAATGCAAAATGCACAGTTTGAAGAAAAACAGAGCACCACATAATTTAATTTTGAGCTTTTGGTTTGTGCTAAAGGAGATAAAGAAAAATAAAGGGAGTGCTACCCTTATGGCAGTGCCCCACCTAGCTAACCTGCAAGCTGTTGAGAGTGAGAGAGATAATGAGTTACCTGTTCCTAAGAGCATCAACAAATTAAAACTTATGCAAAATTAATTAAAAGAGGGAACCAAATTCAAGGAGGGAACTGGGTTAGATCCCAAGCAGGCAGAGGCACTTGGCAGCGTGGTTCTAGCTTTAGTCATGAATAATACAGGAATAAAGGGGTCATGGATATTCATCTGTGATTAAGAAGAGCCACTGAGGCAAGGGCATATGGGAGGGGAATCCCTGCATGGAAACCCTGAAAGGCCACTGTGCGAAGATGTGAGGGTGAAGGCTGGACTGTGTTAGAGAGGCAGAAGTGATGGAGAAGGCAGATCCATGGGGTGTCTGCCAAGAAGAGCTGAAGACATGGAGTGGAACCAGCAAGAGAGAAGCATTTTTCAGTAAGCAAAGTTAAAAGGGATCTAAGCCCTTCGACATAGACGGGAGCCACATCTGATCTGGAGTTTGCTCTGCTGGGTTTCAGTCTTGCTTTGGCCCAGCATTTCCTCATTATGCCCAGACTTCTCCCTTTCAGAATGGTAGTATATAGTCTGTGCCACTGTGCATTTGAAGTATGTCATTTGTTTTTTTTTTTTATTTAAGTATTTAACTATTTTTACAAGTATTTGAGTTTTTATGAAATATGTTATTTGTTTCTCACAATGGGTTAGAATTAAGATATTGCTTTGGGTTTCAGAAGAGACTTTGGACTTTTAAACTGTGTTGAGACTGTGGAAGGCAATGTGGACTTTTGAAGTCAGACTAAATGCATTTTGCATTATGATATGGCTACAAACCTATGGGAAGGAACCAGGGAGTAGAATGTGGGGGTTTGTATGAAAATGGTCCCCACAGGCTCATAATTTGATTGTTTGGCTCCAAGGAGGTGGAACTGTTTGGGAAGGATCAGGTGGTATGTAGTCTTGCTGGCAGAGGTGTGTTACTGGGAGAGGGCCTTGAGGTTTCAAAAGCCCATGCCCTTCCCAGTTATCTACCCCATCCCATCATGCTTATAGATGACATGTAAGCTCTTAGCTACTGCTCCAGTGCTATGCCTGCCTGTGTGTTTGCCTGTTACTATGTTCCCTGCCGTGATGATCATGGACCCTAACTTCTCTATAAACTTTCTTCTATAAATTTCCTTGGTAATGATGCTTTGTTGCAGCAATAGAAGAGCAATTTAGACAAAACTGAACCCAAGTCCTTTACAAGATCAGTGTTTTATATATATGATTTATTAGAGTGGCTTATAAGCTGTGGTAGCAGTAGTCCAGCAATGGCTATCTCCTAACAGAAAGGCCAAGGAGACTGGAGTCTCATGCAGTCCATGAGACTGGATGTCTCAGCAGATCCAGTCTACTGCTGGAATTCCAGGGAGGTCCTAGAGAGCTGCAGCTTTCATTCCACACCGGAATCCAGAAGACTTGAGTTCAAACACCAGTGAAGGAAGTGCTCAGGAGAGATAAGCTTGCCAGTAAGAGCGAGGACAGGCAGAGAGAAAGCACAAGATCCCTTCTTCCTGTCCTTTTATGTGGGCTGCCACCGCATGTAGCCCAGATTTAGGGTGGGTCTTCTGACTTCAGATAATCCAGATTTAGGGTGGTTTTCCCATCTCAAATAATCCAAATAAGAAAACTATCTCTCTGTCTCTCTGTCTCTGTCTCTCTGTCTCTCTGTCTCTGTCTCTCTGTCTCTCTGTCTCTCTGTCTCTCTGTCTCTCTCTCTGTCTCTCTCTCTCTGTCTCTGTCTCTCTCTCTCTCTCTCTCTCTCTCTCTCTCTCTCTCTCTCTCTCTAAAATGTGAGCAGCTGCTTGTGTTTCAGTCACTTCCAAATGTCACCTTCCAAGCTGACAGTCAAGACTAGCCATCACAAACACCAAACGCTCTTAACCCTGATCCAGTGCATGGGTGTCTTAGTTAGGGTTTCTATTGCAGCAACAAAACACCACGGCCATTTTCTTGCAGAAGAAAAGGGTTTACTTGGTTCACACCTCCACATTGCAGCTCATCACTAAAGGAAGTAAGAAAAGGAACTCAAACAAGGCAGGAACCTGGAGGCAAGAGCTGATACAGGGGCCATGGAAGGGTGCTGCTTACTGGCCTGCTCAGCCTGCTTACTTATAGAACCCAGGACTACCAGCCTAGGAATGGCACCACCCACAGTGGCCTGGGCCTTCCCCTTTGATCACTAATTGAGGAAATGCCTTACAGATGGCGCTCATGGAGGCATTTCCTCAACTGAGGCTCCTTCTCTTTGATAATTCTAACTTGTCTCAAGTTGACACACAAACCAGCCAGTACAATGGGTGCAATTTTTTGAGGGCATAATAAATCTTTTACATCATCCAAACAAAGCTATGACACAAAATCATTGTCAACAAAAGAACGTAGCATTTTCAAGGAAGAGAAAGCACCCATAGTTGGGAAAGGGCCAGGAAAGAGTGAGCACAGAGGCAGGGAGGAAGGCTGGGAGCTACAGCCATGACCTCCACAGGTGCCAGTCACACATTTTAAACTTAGCAGCAAAGAGGAAACACAGGCAAAGGTGCTAAAAGGGGCAGGAAAGGGAACAAAAATTTTTTGCAATTTCTTAAACTATGAAAAATTAAACAACTCTGTATGAAAGTAGAAGACAGGGAAAATTCAGATCAGATGTTACGTTATCTGCTAGCTCACCAGATTCTAATCCCCAAGGAGCTATGTCTGTTTTGTCCACAGCTGACAGCCTCTACCTTTACCTGACACAGGATGGGTACTCAGTCCATGTGCGAAAGGTCTAGAGGAACGGAAAGCAGATGGCCCTTTGGAGGCCAGAGTCAAACAAATTACTCTTCCAGGACAAACTCAGAACTGAAGAAGGAGCTCAGAAAGAAGCTGGGGCAGTGGGCTGCACTGGTAGAACAGCCCTTCCTTGTGTGATGTGGCTTACAAGTTTCTCTCCCACTGAGTATTAGCAAGTGGGAAAGAAAAGACTGGACCATGACACAGAAAGAATATTCTGGAAGAGAAGACGCATGGCCAAGAGGGCAAAACAGGAAAGCAAATGTTTTAGTTTGTTAGAGAAATGTGTTTCTCACTTTTCTTGAAGCTAGGAATTCTGAAATCAAAGGGCCCACATATTTGGACTTTTACCTATTATAACATGAAAAGAAAAAAAAACAAACAAAAAAACTTGAGACAGGGAGAATCAGGTAGAATTCCAGCAATAACTTACTTCCTTGAAAATGGGCCTGGCCCATTCATGGTGGTGACCCATTCATGGTGGTGGCCCATTCATGGTGGTGGCCCCTTCATGATCTAATTGCCTGTTAAAAATTCCACCTCCCAACACTTGGCACAGCGGCAAGTGAATCTAAAATGAGCTTTAGAGGGAACATCCAAACCACGGCAACCTATATGCCTGCCATGTACCGATCCCTGCCCAGGAGAAGCTCACTATCCAGCAGGAGAGAGAGACTTGAGACCACTGTGGTACCATTGGCTAAAGCCATTTCCCAGGGAGGAGACAGTTGAAGTGCTCCAGGGGCATAGAAGAAGTATCAGCATTCTGCTAAAAGTGTGTTTTGGTGAAGGCACAAAGCGGCCTAGGAAATAATGAGGGACTCCCTAACAACACACATTCATTTACTCCACAGCTTATTAAGCATCTATACGGCACCAGGCTCTGTGTTGGGCTTGAAAGCAGAGTCATACACACTCCTTGCCCTCATATCATTTGTAGTCAGAAGCCACTAGCTGCATAATACATTTACAAATGCAAAACTAAACTTGAAAACAACTAGAAACGAGAGGTACATGGCATTATGAAAAGCAAAATAAATGTATGAATGACAGAGTGTGACTAGCACACAAGGTTATCTACTTATAAGATACAATACTTATGGTGGCTTGAATATGCTTGGCCCAGGGAGTAGCACTGTTACAAGGGGTGGCCTTGTTGAAAGAAGTGTGTCACTGTGGGGGTGGGCAATGAGACCCTCCTCCTAGCCATATGAGAGCCAGTCTTCAACTAGCTGCCTTCAGATGAAGATGTGGAACTCTCAGCTCCTTCTGCACCATGCCTGTCTGGACACTGCCATGTTCCCATCTTGATGATAATGGATTGAACTTCTGAATCTGTAAGCCAGCCCCAATTTAATGTTGGCCTTATAAGAGTTGCCTTGGTCATGGTGTCTCTTCACAGCAGTAAAACCTAACTAAAGAGATACTATATCCCCCTTCTTCTGAACAGACAAAAAGAAAGTATTTGTTCTGCAGGATAAACTAAATTCCACAATCTGCTCTCTGGCAGTTACATTTTGTCAGGCAACCCAGAGCCAGTGATACACAGTCACTCATCTTGTGCACTGACAGGTATCCTCTTACAGAGAAAGGCTTGCTATCCCCTCTTCATCACTGCTTGGAGGTAGTGGTGAGCTATCTCAGGGCAGGTGGATGAGGGAAAGGTAGATTAAGAGAGGAGGAGGAGGAGGAGGAGGAGGAGGAAGAGGAGAAAGAGGAGGAGGAGGAGGGGTTGCTGGCAACTAGATCCACTTTAGTAGCCTTGAAAAGCTTCCAGTCATTGTAAATGTGTATTTAAAAATTCACTTCTGTGTCTTATCTCTCATTCTAATGATTTGTAAGAAAGGTCAAACATATAGGATCATTGGATTATTGCTTAATAATGTAACAAATAATAACAACTCATCATGCTTGTGTCAAGAAACTACTTGAAACCACACTAAATCAGAGCTTGAGTATACACATACATGGGATCTGGGGATTTCACGGCTGAGGAAAATGAAATAACCCCAAACAAGAGAAATTTGGTTTCCAGAAGGTTTTATGATTAACTTGTATGTAGCCCCAAATGCCCTCAGCATGGAAAGGCTGCCTGAATAGGCTGTGCTCACAGAAATGGAACAGTGGGGCTTAGTAAACTGGTAATAACTCCATGCCCCGAGCTTCACTGTGATAAATTCCTAAAATGGAAAAGCCAACAAAGGAAGTATGGTCCATATCTAGCTCACAGTGGGATGAAACAGATTATGAATAGGAGATAGCTTTCTGTTCTATTTTCAAGACCTTTCTGAAGATCAAGCACAATTTTATTAAAGTCTGAGAGACAAAAGAACAGGCAAGCTGAAAGTCTTGGCAACTGCCAGGAAGAGGCGATATGGAGAAACCTGTGCCTTCTCAGTTAGGCACGGAGGTCAGCAAGACAGTGCAAAAGCCCAGAGTGTCAGAGAAGCGTGCTTAATATTGCTGAGTCATGGACTGAGTTCAAAGGACAGCTGATTCCAGACTCTGTGTCCCAAGGCAGAGACACGTGGTTAGAAATAGTTTATTAAGAAAGAAAGAAAAATCACTCTCAAGAATAAGAGCAGAGGGAAAGCACAAAAGCCTATTTTCAAGATCTTTGGGAGTGAGTTTGATTTAGAATCACACGCCTGTCAGAGGAAAATGACTTGGTGTGACTTTATAGCTTATTATGTACTTTCACGCTCACTATCAGGACTATTTCATCCTCCTACCAGCTTTCTATGTAAAATAGGCCCATTACTTGCCTGCCTGTTCTACTTCAGGAATATAAGTGCTCTGCAGGAAACAAGGCTTCAGGGAACAACTCCAGGTCAGGACTCTGGGTGTCAGAGCTCCAGACACACCTTCTTGCAAGTAAGTGCTTTGTCTTACAGTCATTGGATCATTGGATCCTGCCCTGAGCTGAGCACACAAATGTTGCAAGGGTGAAGAGGACAGAGGTCCTGGCCTATGAATGCTTTCACAGTTGCTGTGAAATATAGTTCAGATCTGGAATGTTCTCAAAGGCCTATGTGTTAATGCTTCACTCCAAGCTTGGTGCAATCAGAGGGCAATGGGAACTTTACGAGGTAGGACCTAGGATGAGGCCTCCAGATCCTTAGGGGTGTGTCCTCACAGTCATTGGCAGGACCTCAGTCTCTTCCTGTTGTTCTTTTACTCTCACACCATAAAACAAGTAGTCTTATTGTACCCATGTACCTCTGCCCTAATGTACCTCTCTCTACAGGCTCAGTAACAATAGGGCCAGTTGATCATGAACTGCAATCTATAAAACTATGAGCCAAAATGAACCCTTTTCTCTTTATAAGTTGATTTTCTTGGGCATTTGTTAAGGACAGAAAACTGATGAGCATGGGGGGTGGAGTGTAGGGGATACAGTGAGTGTTATGATTTGCCACAAAACAAGAACAAGTACGGAGAGCACAATGTGCCAGGCACAGACAGGAATGTTCTGTGCCTTTTAGACAAGAATCAAGGACAGAAAAGAAAGAAGAAAGGAAGGGAAGGAGGAAGAGAAAGAAGAAGGGAAGGAGGGAAAAGATTGCAACTGCTCCACTGTCCCACAACGATCCACCTGAACCTCAAGCTGCCTGTGAACCTGTGTTCACATCCATGTACACAAACAAACACACACAGAGACATACACAAACACACAATACACACTCACACACATACTCACACACATATACACATGAGGCCAACCAAGAACCAAGTTCAAGCCGCAGAGCCCTTAGTGTTTGATGTGTTGGTATGTCTGTTAAACTTTAACACTTCCTTTGTCATCTGGCAAACAAATATTCGGAGATCAACTAAAGTCACCTAGGGATAAAATGAAGGATCTAAATTGGCCTCTGGACTTGAAGCTCTGATTTTTCACAGAACCCACTTTCTCTTGAAACAAATATACAAGGTAAACTAAAATGGCAGATGAGGAAATTAAAGAAGGCTTCAAGCCAAGCCAAGAAAGATTCCATGTCTTCATACTGACATCCTGTAAAGAAAACCAAAAGGAGGAATGTAAATCATTGTAGAAGGTTCTAAATGGAGCTGGTAGATCTGTGAGAAAGGAGAGAGGAATATCCTCAAATAAAAACACGAACTATAAGATATTGGCATACGTGAGAATAATACTAACATGTTCCAAGGGAGACCTGAGGCCAGAGGACGATGAGTCTGAGGGCAGTCGTGGATTCATAGTGAGTTCTTCTCTCAAAAACAAAAAGGAAAAAGTTCCAATTAAATATGTATACATTAAATACATAGAGTAATATTGAGTCTTAAAACAGATGAAAAATTCCATAGATAAATATGAACTTTGAGGCCATTATTCAATAAATTAGTAACAAAAAGACAAATATATGTTTCTGCTTATATAGAGTATACAAAAGGTAAATTTATACAGACAGAAAATAGTCTAGAGATGATTGGATATTCAGGAAAAGAGAAAAATGAGGCATTACTTTCTAATGACTGTCATGATTTTAAAATATAGAAATGGAAGTGGTGATGGCAGTTGTATTAGTCAGCTACCAGTTACTATAATGAAATATCTGAGGTGATTAACTTACAAAGAAATAAGAGATCATTTTCTTTCAAGCAGGAGAGGTTCCAAACTGAGCCCATCGTTTTTGACCTCTGGTAGGCAAACTGAAGTAGCAGAGGAAGCAAGTCAACTGAGCTCCTGTTGACTCTATCGAGGGCATGTCCTCCAGTAATCTAAGGACTTCCCAGGTCTCATGTTCTAAGGGACATAACACCTCCCAATAGCAGCATTCTGGGGCTCACACGTTCAACATGCAAACTTCTGGAGGAATAGTCAACATCCAAACTATAGTAGTTATAGTTTATATATTGATATGTAAATATATCAATATATTTAGTGATGCTAGATCGAACACTTAAAATGATTAGGTGGTAAATTTTATTTTAAACATATTTTACCACAAAGATTTTGTTTTTTAAGGAAAAATATGAGTGTGCACCAGAGTGATCCAACCTGAGAAAGACTCATTTCTACGACTCCAGCTTTGGAGGAGGGAGCAGTAGGGTGTCATTATACAGTGTCTCATTTGCCCCAAGCTAGCCTTGAACTCACTGTGAAGCTGACAGCCTCTTGAACTCCTGATTCCCTTGCCTTCACTTCTTGGGTGGGGGAATTACAAGTATGCCCAACCACATACAGCTTGATCTTGACTTTAAGAGAAAGGAATCACACACAAGAATCAGAACAGTTTCTAGAAACTGAAACAACCAGGTGACAGGTTCTCTCCTAGAAATACATCCCCACTGACAGCTTCATTTTAACCCGTGGGGATTCTCAACCTTGCTAACGCTGTGACCCTTCAATATAGACCCTCATGTTGTGATATTTCCAAGGATCTTAGGCAACTCCTGTGAAAGGGTCACTTGACCCCCACCCCAAAGAGTTTGTGACCCTTACACAAATGTGTGTTATCACACTAAAGCCACTCTGGATTGTTTTAAACTAGCTACTTTAATCACTGCTTCTTTAATCACAGAGGAAATGATGCTCTATGACATTCCGAGGGGAGTTACCTCCCCATTGCTGAAAGCACTCTGAGAACAGAATTAATCTTTCCTGAGGATTAGGGGACACTTTCCACTTACCAGGAAATCCCCTTTCCAACTTCAGGAGCTGATTGCTCAAATACAATTGCCAGCTGTAATAAATAAAAATATAGAAAGCCTATATTCTCTATTGGAACCAAAACCTGTTTTGGTTTCAAAACAATGAGTTGTTTCTAAATGTAGGTTGATCATGTGATCTCTACAATATATTATATGAAAAAGAAATACTGTTTGTATGTCTGAATTTTATATTTAACTGGGTTCCTGTGTTTTATTCAGCAACCCTACCATAGGCCATACTCAATAAGATCACACAGAAGCCGCGGGTGAGTTTTGCAGCGTTTAAAGATTAAATGAAGCCGGGCAGTGGTGGTGCACGCCTTTAATCCCAGCACTTGGGAGGCAGAGGCAGGCGGATTTCTGAGTTCAAAGCCAACCTGGTCTACAGAGTGAGTTCCAGGACAGGCAGGGCTATACAGAGAAACCCTGTCTCGAAAAATCAAGCAACAACAACAAAAACAAAAACAAAAAACAAATAAACAAACATAAGGTTAAATGAAAGACGTGTCCTCTTAAAAGATCTGATTTCCAAATTCTTTTTTTCGAAGGTGTCTTTTTGGGCTCCAGACTGACAGAACACCGTCGCCCCTAGCGCGGGCGCGGAAACAGGCACAGAGCACTTGCTGATTAAGGGGCTACTGTGCGGGGGGGGGGGGGGGGG
>NW_022196903.1:82170024-82201590 GCF_008632895.1 Mastomys coucha | reverse complement strand
TGGAACAGCGGGCAGACCCCGCTCAGGCGCAGAGCACTTGCTGAGTGAGGGGGCTACAGTGGGAGATCTGTGTGGAACAGGCGCGGGCAGACCCCGCGCAGGCGCAGAGCACTTGCTGAGTGATGGGGGCTACTGCGGGGTCTGTGTGGAACAGGTGCGGGTAGACCCCGCGCAGGCGCAGAGCACTTGCTGGGCAGGGACCCCTGGGGGTGGGGGGGATCTGTGCGGAACAGCGGGCAGACTCCGCGCAGGCGCACACTGCGGCGCGTGTCCGGGCCGCTTCCCGCGCGGAGACCCAGCACCTGTTACCTCTGGGTAGCCGCCAGCGCCCTCCCCGTCCTCGCGGGGACGCCGCCTGTCCCCCTGCACCCCTCTCGCTCAGTCTATTTATAGCGCTCGTCCGCACCGGCCCATTTCGGGTAGTGTGGTCAGCTTGCCCTGCCGCGCCCTTGCTACCCCGCGCCGTGCCTAGTCACGGTGCCATGGCGGCGGAGCGAGCGGGGCCGGGCAGCAGCCAGTAAGTAGTGGCCTAGAGAGGGGACGCCCCCTCGGTCGGTCGGCCGGCCGGCGCGGGGTCAGCGGCCGCTCAGGTCTCTCCGCGGCATAATCCATTTGCTAGGCCTCCAGGATAATTCCCTTCCCTAAATGACCCGGCTGATTATTTTGCGACCCCGCTAGACTATAAATGCCATCAAGGTAAGGGCTCTCCTGCCTTCCTAGAGCCCGTAATAATGCAGGGTTCGGTTCGTTTAAATTCAATCAGCGTTGAATGTATCCCTGGGCGACTCTCTTAACTTTAAAGCCAGGAATATAATTGCCTTGCATTTTCCCCACATGATTCTTAAGAGAAACTAATGAGCTATAATGCATATTAAAGCACTCGGAAAAGTATAAGGAACTGTGTGAATGCAAAACATTGTGAGCACACCAAAGGAAAGAGAAGAAAAAGCTTATTTGTCTTCATCATCTATGTGACTCATTATTGCAAGCCTTATGTATGTTAGAGGGTGACTTATTCGTATTAAACAAATCAGGGAAACGATATCAGCGGGAAAGTTGAGTGTAATTAGGGTGGTATGCATGTTCAGCCATTTCCTACTGCGTTGGCAAAAGTAGGACTGGGTAAGCTGGTGATGCCAGAAACAATATACAGTAAGAAAGAGTGTTATGTTATAAACCAGGGGTCACAAACTTATATGACTGTAAAATCATCCTCAAGAAGAGAAATGGGGAAAGCCATATAAATAATGTCTGACACTTAGATCTTAGCAAGGGTGGGCAGATGTGCCAACTGAGAAGCTGCAGCTGGCTTTTCAGGTCACATGGATATAAGCCATTGTTGTTGTTTTTTTTTTTTTTTTTTTCTGTAAATGCGGTAATGTTTCAAGTTTGCCTCAGCTGGCTATTCCCCAGGAATAAGACCTCTCTCTCAGAGAGCAAATAATGACTGTGAATTAACTTGGAGGGTGGGTGAGAAGTAGATGTACTGCCACAAATTCTAAGTGAAGGAATAAAGTCCTTCTTTGGAAGGGTTTATAGTAGGACAAGAGGATAATAACTTGTAGCATTAAAGTGTGGTTTAAGCAAAGTCAGAATCTCCAAACCTGAAGTGTGCATGCAAAGACATAAAGGGAGGAGGGCAGACTTAGTGGCACATGCCATTAATCCTAACACACAGGAAACAGGCAAGCAAGATTACTGTGAATTAGAGGCCAGCTAGGGCTACCTAGAAAGACCCTGCCTTAGAAATATTTATTCAGATATGGGGGAGGTTATTAGGAATGATGTAGTACTAAACAAAGCATTAGTTTAATCAACCATACCAAGCAACTCTTTTTTTTTTTTTTATACTTACTCACTTTACATTCTCCTCCCTGTCACCCCTCCCACAATCTTTCCCTCCTCCCTCCTCTTCTTACCCTCTGAGCAGGTGGGGGCCCTCCTGGGTATCCCCCCTGCTCCCCACTCCCAGCACACCCTAGTCTGTGAGGGTAGGCATATCCTCTCCCACGGAGACCAGATAAGGCAACCCAGCTAGAAGAACACATCCCACAGGCAGCAGCTTTTGGAATAGCTTGGGGATAGACTCTCCCCCTCCCCAATGCTCCTGATCTTGGCTGATCTCAAGCAAGGGTCGAGCCTGGACTGGAGACCAAGCAACTCTTCCATGCCAGGTATCAGCACAGACCCAGAATAGAGAAGTGAATAAAACAAAGTCCTTTACTTCAAGAAATGTTATCTAAGCTGAATTCTGAAGAGCTGTACAAGGGAAGAAGGATATTCCTGACACAGAGAATTACATGTATGCATTAGAATTGTTAGCACTTTGACACTTCAAAAAAATAAAATAAAATAAGGAAGGAAAGTCAGGAAGTGAGACAAGCAGTGGCGGGAGGAGCCTGTTCCAAGGAGTCCGGGAGGCTGGAACGAGCAGTGCTGAAATGGCCCTTGACAATTTTTTTAAATGTGGGGTAATAATTTTTTACATGGTAGTCACTGAGTTTTAAAAAGGCTTTCTTAATAAAATATTTTGCTTTGGAACTGGGAACATTAGAACTGGGACATTGTTTTCTGATGTCATAATTGTTAATATTTCTTGGTTTCTTAACCAAAGTCCGTTGAAGGCAATTTGGGGGAAACTAGATTTTTGGAGCCCTGTCCTAGTTACTTTTCTGCTCTTCAGCTGTTTTTGTTTGATTGGTTGGTTGGTTGTTGGGTTTGTGTGTTTGTTCTTTTTGAGACAGGGTTTCTCTGTACAACCGCCTGGCAGTCCTGGAGCTCCCTTTGTAGACCAGGCTGGCCTCGAACTCAGAGCGAGTACTAGGATTAAAGACCTGTGCCACCATGCCTGTGCCATCATGCCCAGCTTTTCAGGGTTTTTTTTTTTTTTTTATAAATAAAAATCCAAAGCTTTGATGTTGACCATTTTTATCATAGTTGTAACCTATTCACTATGCCAAATACTTTTTTAAAAGATATATTTCTTATAATGTAGCTGTCTTCAGACACACCAGAAGAGGGCATTGGATCCTATTACAGATGGTTGTGAGCCACCATGTGGTTGCTGGGAATTGAACTCAGGACCTCTGGAAGAGCAGTCAGTGCTCTTAACCACTAAGCCATCTCTCTAGCCCCGTACCAAATATTTTTATGGGGAAAATAAACACATAACAATTCTGAATCTAGTAACTTTCCCCATCACACAGGTTAATGCTGAAGAAATGAGCAAAGAGGTAGGGGTATAGCCACAAGATTTCAAAGCTGTTGTCATTCAGACCAGAGATGAGGTTTCTGTATTTTCCAGTCACTCATAAGTAGGGCTGCCTACACTTTGATATGTAAATTTACAATATATGAAAATTCATAATTCATCTATTATTTCTCGCATATGACATCAGGTAATGTACAGATATCATTTACAACACAGCTAAGGTTTTTGGAAACCATAAGTAATTGATATTAATAAATTCTTTTATTCTAAACCTATTTTGTGGGGTTTTCAAAATATACAAAGGGCATAAAGAATAATGAGGTGTGGATTGAGTCCTCACCATACAGCCAGGGAAATTAAACATTTATACAGCTGAAACTCCTTGTCATTCTTCTTTGTTTCCCTTTCTTCCACCTCTCGTGAAAGCAACTACTCTCCTGAATTCAGTGCTTATAAGTACCTTTTGTAATGTTCCATTACAGTTGTATGGGCTCTTAGAAATACATGATTTTTAACCTTTTTATTTTGGTGCTTCCAATTTTACAGAAAAATTACAAGAATGATATTTAAAACTCCTGTAATACACTTCACCAAATTCATCTACTCTTTATATTTATGTCATCATAATATATGATCTATACTTTATTAGAACAGTATACTGTATTGTATATTTTAAACACATTAATAGTATGCAGAGTGTATTCTAGTTATTTTGTAACTTTTGATACATGTAGATCATGTTTATTCATTTTTCCATTGTACAGTATTCTTTTGAGTGGGCATGTTATAGTCTGTTAATGGATATTAAGTTGGTTTTTACTATTTCAGACAGCACTGCTATGAATTTTAATTATTTTAAATTCTGCTAAAGATGGAGAATTTTCTTAGAAAGGTTGGTTATGTATCAATCATTATTCAGAAAAAGCAGCAACTGTAAAGATAATGGAAATATAATAAAATCAAACATTGTGAAAGCAAAGCATTTGTGAATTGAAAAGACTTGACATTTTTGCCCTATATTAAATTTATAGCAGTGCATATCTCTAAAGTAAATATAATAGACCTGGGTGTAGCTGCACTTTGGATTTGCAGGATAATTAGGCTTTATTCTTGGGATTTATATTTATCTTTGCTTCTCATCTTTCTCCATTATTATGGGTACTATTATTATGAATGCATCAGTTGAGTCTGCCATAAATTGGAGCAGAGAATAACTCCCCATTGATATCATTGAGAACATTTATACAATTTTGTTTTGCTGATGAAAGGAGAATGCACTCTCTGCCCTCATTATGAGAAAAAGTTGCTGTCAGCTCTCTCCATTTATGAACTGTGTCTGTATCCACAAGTGATTTGTATATGCACCAAAATTATTTTTTATTTGAAAAGTGTTTCTGTAGGTATGTCTCACCTTCACTTTACCAAGTAGATTTTATAAAGCTAATTACAGATTGTACATATATAAATAACCTTATTCAGTGTTTCCACCTGTTCTTATTCTTATATAATTCTCAGAAGAAATCCAAAGTAAAGAAACTAGAACTTAAAGAGGCTATACAACATGTTCATATTACTTCATTACAGTAGACAAGGAGTCAGATATTGGCCTCAGGAACAAGCCCAAGATGACACCCTTAACCGTGGAGAATGTACTGAGAGCTCTGTACTGTGTACTGAGTTTGCTGAGTCACTGTATTGGTAAAATCAACCTATTGTCAATTTGAGAGCTAAAGATTAAAATAACTACTTGATTTATATGCTTTTTATTTATTTATTTACTTATTTTTTATTTTGTTTTTGTTTGTTGGTTTTTTTAATTTTTTTTTACACTCCAGATTTTATTCCCACTCCCCCCAAACCCCATCCACCCTCCGACTGCTCCACATCCCATACCCCATGTCTCCACATGGATGTCCCTAGCCCCACACCCCACCTGACCTCTAAACTCTCTGGGGCCTCCAGTCTTGAGGGTTAGGTGCATCATCTCTGAATGAACACAGATCCCGCAGTCCTCTGCTGTTATGTACGTTGGAGGCCTCATATCAGCTGGTGCATGCTGCCTGTTTGGTGGCTCAGTGTTTGAGAGATCTTGGGAGTCCAGATTAATTGAGACTGCTGGTCCTCCTACAGGGTCGCCCTTCTCCTCAGCTTCTTTCAGCCTTCCCCGATTCAACAACAGGAGTCAGCTGCTTTTGTCCATTGGTTAGGTGCAAATATCTGCCTTTGACTCTTTTGGCTGCTTGTTGGATCTTCCAGAGTTTGGTCATGCTAGGTCCCTTTTTGTGAGTGCTCCATAGCCTCAGTAATAGTGTCAGGCCTTGGGACCTCCCCTTGAGCTGGATCCCACTTTGGGCCTGTCACTGGACCTTCTTTTCCTCAGGCTCCTCTCCATTTTCATCCCTGTAATTCTTTCGGACAGGAACAATTATGGGTCAGAGTTGTGACTGTGGGATGCCCCTCCTCCCCGTCCCCCCCCCCCCCCCCCCAGTCCAGCAGGGCATCAAATGACGGAGTGGAGCTATCCCACACTCACAAGTCTGATCTATGTGCTTTATCTCCATTGTTCAGATAAAGAAATCAAAAGTAGGAAAAGTTAAATCATTTTAAGATGACAGTAAGTAAACAGCCTAACTTCCATTGAGCCACACCAATACCTTCTGTGCTCTTTAAATGTAAAGAAAAAGAATACTTTTTGGATGTACTAGCTGATTTAACATCCAGGCTTCCCCGCCCCCTAATTTCAACTACCAAATTAATTTGACCTGTAAAGCCAAAGCAATTACAATATCTTTCAAGAGTCTATAAACAGCAATTAGAAGGAATAAGTACTTAGCAAATGTATATGTCCATTTAAAGCATTCATAGTAAATGATTCATCAAAGTGTTTGAAACTGTTGTTTCTGTTTTAAAGTAAATTGAGTTTTTGCTTTTGTTGTTGTTATTTTTGTAAGCCAATGTTAGAGAAAGAAGAACCACATCCGAATACACCATTTGTTCAAGAGACTAAATATAGATATAAATGATGTAGGCATATAGATATGAACAAGCAGTTGATTTTTCTCAAAGCAGAGCCAACACTTTCTCAGAACTCTTCAGTTGAATTTAGGAAAAGAAATGGAGATTAATCACCCAGACAGGATAGTGTCCTACTCACAGTCTAGAGAGTGGATTTATTTATAGCTTTGGAGAAATCGGCAACATGCCACTGTTTTTGCAAAGTCTATGAGCTACGAATGGGTTTCATAATTTTAAATAGCTTTTAAAAGTCAAAAGAAGAATAATATTTCATGACACATGAAAATAGGGCATGTTAAATTTGTGAAATTCAAATTTCAGCATCCAAAACTCGTCTTACTGGAACACAGTCATGTTCATTTATTTATGTTTTTTCCCCCTGTGGCTGCTTTTGTGCCATAAGAGCAAAGTTGAATGGTTGTGACAGAGCCCAGATGGCCTGCCTGGCATATCTACCATTTAGCCCTACTTTTCCAGCCCCTGCACTAGAAGGAGTAAGGATACAGACTTTGGGGTCAGATGGAACTGAGTCCACAATTCATTCTGTTCCCATGACAATGCCTTGGCCATTTTTATGAGAAGCCAATAGACAAGATCTCACCATGTAGTCCTGGCTGCTCTGAAATTCACAATGTAGATCAATCAGGCTGTACTGAGCTTTTAGAAATCCTCCGGCCTCTGTCTCTGAAGTGCTTGGATTAAAGGTGAGCATTACCATGCCAAGCTTCTGTCTGGTGCTTTCTATGAAGGAGGAGTAAGGATTTGAGATTCTGATGGCTCTACTCGACAGTATGGTATCTGAAAATATAAAACTCAACCCAGTGATATACATGGTTACAGCTCTCTTGAGCAACTTTTCTCAACATTTCTTCAAATACCATTTATACAAGTAAAGATCCTAGATTACAAATAATAGTATCCCAATTCAGATTAGCTTTAACTGTCTCAAAACTGTAAAGCCATTTTCAAACCTATTGCTCAGAACACTCTGCCTCCTTCCCTGGATTTTCTTTGTCCTGCTGCTGTCTCATGGCCATGGCTGAGACATATATGGACATCCCAGCCACGGAGCCAAGACCTGAATTTCATTGCTATAGGCACCTTTGGTTGTTGTGCCTATCCTTGAGCCAGTAACACTAATAAGGGATGTAGGGCCGGCTTTCCCCAGGCACACCAAGGTTAGATAAGTTACATAGCTCAGCATCATCCACCATAAAACCTGTGCGATATCACCTGGAAAGGTGACTCAACAACTAAGAGGACTGGCTACTCTTCAAAGGATCCAGGTTTTATTTCTAACATCTACACGTGCCTTACAATTGTATGCAACTGCAGTTCCAGGGGATCAGACAACTTTTGCCTGACCTCTATAGGTACCACAGACACAGTGCACAATTGTACACGCAGGCAAAACATCTATGCACATAAAATAAAAATAATAAATTAAAAAATTTAAATGACTCACTTGGGTCTCAGGCATCTGAGTTCTAACATTATCAAGATCCACAGTCTAGGAAGTGATCAAACTGCCTGTGGTGTATTAGATCAAGGGCATCCCTTTTAGAAAGTGCACTTGGCCTTCTGACATCATGAATGCTGGCATCCTTCAAGGGATTCTTACACATCGATACAAATAAAATACTAGACCTTTTTAAAAACATTTCTTCCTTAAAAGAATTCTTACGTTCTGGGCTAAGGGTGTCAATCCATGGTAAACAGCTTACCTGGCACGTGTGATACCCTGCGCTCGATTCTCAGATCTGAATCAAAACAAAAACCAAAACCATAGGGTTTTTTTTTCTCCAAGTAATAGTTGATGTGATTGTGTGTCAGGACATCTTTATAATGTGATTTTGGTTAGTCATAGTGGGCATAAGAGAGTTCGGACTCACAGCAATCTCATAATTGCCCATAACTGGATACTCATAGATAAATAAAATAAATTTAAAAAAAAAATCAGAGGTTTGCTTTTAACCGGAAAGCCATCTCCAAGAAAGCTTGAAGTGTTATGGAAGCAAAACTGAAGAGGCAGTCCAACAGTGTCCAGCTGCTAGGGTTTGGTGGCCATTTCTCTTCTTAGCTCTGATGCTTGTTATGGCGTATGCTCAGACCAAGTGCTTCTTGGGTCTTTATTTGTCACTGTGCAATTAGACATCCCTGCCATGTGTATATCACTTATCTCTTGAAGTGAAATTTACTTCAACCCTCAAAAAGAAGAAAAAAAAATCTCATGAAATGTCTAATTCTTTACAGGGCTATAGAAATTTGGGGACTCACTACCTTTTCTGGCTGAAAAATGCATCCTGTTCTTATAACTGCCACCTTTCTTTCTTACTCTGCTGCCGTCACCATCTCACTGCCTGTGGCTTTGTAGCCAAGTGAGAACTCGAAAAGGGTGTAGACTCTAGGACCACCTCCTCACAGGAGCTCCTGGTTCCCGGAATGTCTTTAAATCAAAGCGGCTAATTAACTTCCTTGAAACCTCGTGTTTGCATCGCCTGGGGAAGGCAAAAGTGACACCACCAGCTTAGAGACTTTTAATTAGACTAGGGCTTTTAAAGGCAAGAAGCAATTCAGTCTGTGCCACTGTGAAATGGGGAACAAAGAAAAGCTGGGCAAGGAAAGAGGACACATTTAGGTTTAAGTTTTAAATATCATGGATTCTCAGATCAGCAGCCATTGGCCTGTGCTTTAAAGCTCAGAAGAAATGAAATTTTCATTACCTACCAGTCTTAATAATCTTTCCTGTGCTGGAGTTTAATCAGCCATTTCACTTCCAGGGTCTATGTAACCCTAATCATAGTCATATGGATTAGTCATTATACATTTAGTTGTGTGTTGTAGAGGAGTTGAGTATAACCCACATGCAACACTGCATCTCTTTAGAAATATAAACTGATACCCCTGAATCCTCAGCCTATGGGGTGGCCCTTCTGATAACTAGAAATGGAATTGCAAAATGTGTTTATCTTTTTTACTTCTTTCTCCCTTCACTCTGAGACTCTCCAGTCCTAGGGGGCAGGGTGGTGAGAACCACTGAAGATTAGAAACTATTGCGGCAGCAGTTAATAATTGATGATTTACATATCAAAGTCTTTTTTCAATACAAAGTAGTTGTCCTAAATTGCTGTGTTCTGAATGTAGAATATTTACGTGTAAATACTTCTTAGAACTAATGCTACATGTTAAGTATGGGGAATTTTTTTTCTTAGACAAAACTTGTTTCTTTTCTTACCCGCAGGAATGTTTCATGGCATCTCCATTGATTTGTGAGTAATCAGAAATGCAAATGACTCCTCAGGAATCAAGCTAAGCCCAAAGAAACCTTACTTACCAATTTCAAGGAGTGCATCATGGAGTGCAAGACTAAGGGAAAACACCAGCATAGCTTGAACTTGCTAGATAAAATTAAGACTATGAGAGAGTTAGAAGAAATGATTGACGTAGTGCTCATAGCAGAAGAGGAGAAATTTCCTTGCCACCGACTGGTCCTCACTGCCTTTAGTCCTTATTTCAAGGCTATGTTCACCTGCGGGCTACTCGAGTGCACTCAGAGGGAGGTCATACTCTATGACATCACAGCGGAAAGTGTGTCAGTGATCCTAAACTACATGTACAGTGCTGTTCTGGAGATCAATAATGCCAACGTACAGACCGTAGCAATGGCCGCCTATTTTATGCAGTTGGAAGAAGTCTTTAGTGTGTGTCAAAACTATATGATGGACCACATGGATGCCTCCAACTGCATAGGAATTTATTACTTTGCAAAACAAATTGGAGCAGAAGATTTATCTGATCAGTCGAAGAAGTATTTATATCAGCACTTCGCCGAGGTAAGCCTTCATGGAGAAATACTAGATATCGAAGCTCACCAGCTTCTGGCACTCATTAAGTCTGATGATCTGAATATATCCAGAGAAGAGAGCATTCTGGACTTGGTTCTGAGATGGGTAAATCATAACCAAGCTTTGCGCACAGAGCATCTCGTTGAGCTTTTGAAGCAAGTCAGATTGGAACTTATCAATGCTTCCTTTCTAAGACAGGCCCTCAGAAGGAACACGATGCTCCTTTGTGATGGCAGTTGCATTGATATAATCCAGAATGCGTTCAAAGCCATCAAAACACCCCAGCAGCACTCCTCTAACCTTCGCTATGGCATGGAGACCACCAGCCTACTGCTTTGCATTGGGAACAATTCTTCTGGAATCAGATCACGGCACAGAAGCTATGGGGAGGCCAGTTTTTGTTATGACCCCGTGTCACAGAAGACCTATTTTATCTCATCGCCCAAGTATGGGGAGGGTTTGGGGACAGTGTGCACAGGGGTAGTCATGGAGAACAATACTGTGATTGTGGCTGGAGAAGCCACTGCCACTAGGCTTTCCAGGCAAAAGAGCAAGAATATTGAAATCTATAGGTTTGTATCTCATAGCAGGTTTGGTATTTTTCGTTTTGTTTTGTTGAGATGGGGTCTCATTATACAGCCATGGCTGTCCAAGAACTCTCTGTGTAGACTAGGGTAGTCTGAACTCACAGAAATCCACCTGCCTCTGCCTATTATATAACCATCATATTATATATCCACAATATCAATATAGCATATAATACTTACAATTGCCTTCCATATTTTAAAATTATTTTCTCTTAATCGTTTTGTGTTGCTATTGTTCTTGTTTGGCTGCATTTAGGCAGTGTTAGGGACCAGACTCATGGCCTTGGCCTTACTGAGCAAGTGCCACCCACAGCCTACTTTATCCCTTAATTGTCAAGATATAATGGAATTGTTTGTTTATATAAACTCATGAGTGCTGAGGTTATAAGCACGTGACACCACACCTGGCTAGAACCTTTTTCTTAACCAGGAAGGGTCCTCAATTTGTGAATCTTTCCTAAACCTTCGGCATTACAGAACTTTTGAAGAATGCCTCAATTATAGTAAAAGGAACAAGAACACCTGCTTACCCAGTTTATTGTCTGCATCGTAATTGTGAAAACACATTTACTTTATGACCTAATCATAAATACTTGTGAGTGCTTACTGTTTAAAGCTAACTACACGAGTATGAAATATACACACAGAATACCTCCTGCAGGATCCTTCCCTTGTCAGATCCCTCTCGTCTGGGTTTATTCAGATTTTTCAGTCAGAATGCAATTCTTTGTGACAGGAACTTAGAAATCTACCGTTGTTTCACCATTTATTAGCACTACACATCTGTTCTGAGCCCTTTCTGTCTCTTTTGCACAGTCATGGCTTAAGGAATATGTCTCATCTCCTCTAGATGTCACAGAGTCCTGGGTAAATGGCCTGAACCCACACCCATGGTGATCAAGCATGTCACAGGCTAGAGGAGCATGCTCCCTCAGAATTACCAGTAGACTGCCAAGTGGCTACAAAGAAGGCCTTACAGGAGGAGCAACTTTGATTTTCCTGACAGGATTCTTGAAGTTCTGTTTTCTGGTGTGGGACATGATTTGTGCTGGGGCCCTTTCTATCTTGGGACCTTAATTAAAGAGCCTTGGGCTCTTCGGATATCGTTTTCTGCTTATACAGGCTACTCATCTCTCACCAGAGATTGTTGTTAATAAGTATCAACCCTGTCATGTGTTCTATTCTGTTCTGAGCCTTAAACATCTTTCATCTTCATTCTAAAAGCCCTCATCCTTTTCTTGTAGCAATGTCTTAATTGCACTCTCCCTTGTTTCCTTTTTAAACTCTCTTAGATTCAGCCAGGGTCCTGCCACCAATAGCTCCTTCACATTGGTTAGAATTAAGGCTGAAGTTACTAGTTTCTTCCACCTTTAACGTTGATGTGAAATTGTCAGAAAGGCATGTATAGTCAGATTATCAGAAGCATTGCTTTGGGCTTCAGTGAGACATACTTTCTCATAGTTGTCTAACAACTATGAGAACAACAATTATGAGTCTACTACATTGGACTCTGGAAAGCCCTGAGAGAGAGTCCCGTCTCCCTAAGATCCTTGTCTCACAAGACTTTTAATCTTTTGCAGCTTCACTGCAAGTCACTTTGGTGGCAATTTTGTAATAAATGAGGGAAATTAATTGCCCTATGGTGGACCCTTGCAATATTATTTTATAATAATACTTTACTATTTTAATATTATTCCTTATTACTTTGATCTTTGTCTAGATGTTCTTCACAGTGCCTATGTTGCATAGTTCGTAGATGTCCATGCAACTGTATTTCTTCTTGACTTAAAGTAGAAAATGGTCAAACAGCTTTGTAGGCCATTCCTTTCCATGTTCTTTCTTCATCTTCCCACTTTGCCATATGAAATAAGTGAGTGTGTACCAATTTCAGCCTGTCATGTTTTCTTAAACTATGCCTCAGAAAGCCCAAACCCATCTTTGGATCTATTTATATATTCACTCACTTAGCACTTCTTAAGAGACACCAGCATATAGACACATGATCTTCCTCATCTTTAAAAATCTATACAATTAAAAATTAGTGAAAATGCTCCTTGCAACTCCAGGAACTCTGGCTTCCTTTCTAGAACTGCATAGAAGACAGCCACTGAAAGGTCTGATAAATCTTCCTTCAGCAGTGACAAGCCACACATGCCTCTATGCAAGGAACATGCCTCTCAACTCCCCTGTCAAGCCTGAAGCAGAATGTTCTCTGGGGAATGTGAGAGTTGGCCCAGAACAAGTGGGAGAAACTCTGATTAGATGACTAACTGTCGAATGTTCCTTAAAAACCGTACTTCGTACAAAGCACACATAAGTGCTGCAGCCTTGGTCTTGTTTCCTAGCAGAACACCTGTTTTCTCCCCCATGTTCCTGAGTTTTGATTTTATGTTCCACATAAACTTTTCTAGATTTTTCTGAGATATTTAATTTCAGATATTTTATCCCACTATCCCTGTAAGTGTCTCTGTCTTTCTCTTACCAAATGTCTCAAATTACAATTGTAAAAATACACTTATAAACCAAGCATGATGGCACGTATCTGCAACCAACCATCTGAGATGTTGAGACAGGAGGATGGAAAGTCCTAGGCCACCTTGGACTACATATTGAAACTTTATTTAAATAAAAAATGTACTATGGGGAAAGTCAAAAGACAGCCATAAACTAGTACACTCAGGGGCTTTATAATATACCTGGTAACCAGTTACTGTGTTGGACTCCAGAAGGCACTAAGATGCCTTGAGGATCCACATCTCTCAAGACTCTAAACAGATATAACTATTCATGAAGGAAATTACCCAAATAACCATATCTAGTAGATGAAAATAGACATTAGATGCCCAACAGACATCTTTAGATGGGTTTTTACACAATGCTCTTGACCCAGTTTTAAACCAAATCTACAGCTTAAATAGTAACCAGGCAGGGTGATGCACACCTTTAACCCCAATATTTAAGAGACCAAGGACAGCCTGGTCTACAGCCAAGGCCAGTCTGGTCAATAGCCAGAGCTACACAGAGAGGCCCCATTGTTGTTGTTGTTTGTTTGTTTGTTTTGTTAAGTCTGCCTATGTAGAATTTACAGTTAGAAATTCTAAATTGAGATACTTTAAATTCTCTGCTTTAAAACCATGATTCCTTCAATGTTGTACTAAAGTGCTATTCCTTATCCAAATATTCATTTTGTATTTGTATCTCTTTATTCATTTATATTAAAGTTAAAAACTGATTTTCTGAAAAATGTTTCTATCCCTGATTTTCTTTCCCAGAATTAGGAAATGTTAAAGACTAGTCTGAGTAAGGTATACTTTTTCTACATGTCTTTTTTTTTTTTCAGGGAGATGAAGAATATGTTTCAGCACGTTATGTTTTGCTCATTGATCCTTGGAGGAAAAAGAAAGCAAATATATATTACCATCTTTTCTCCTCTAGTTAGAAGAGCTGGGTCACATTGTTTTGTGTTGGAAAAAAGTTAAATGTGTTTCTTGGCTAAGTTGTTGCCATGGTAACTCTAATCTTGGATCTCTCTCTCTCTCTCTCTCTCCCTCTCTCTCTCTCTCTCTCTCTCTCTCTCTCTCTGTCTCTCTCTCTCTCCCTCCCTCTCCCTCTCTCTCTCTTTCTCCTCCTTCTCCCCGTTACCTTGTAGGTATCATGATAGAGGAAACCAGTTTTGGGAGAAGTTATGCACAGCTGAATTTCGAGAGCTCTATGCTCTGGGCAGCATCCATAATGACCTCTATGTCATAGGAGGACAGATGAAAATTAAAAACCAGTACCTCATAACAAACTGTGTTGATAAGTACTCTGTAGATGAAGACAACTGGAAACGAGTATCCCCCCTCCCACTGCAGTTGGCTTGTCATGCTGTGGTGACAGTGAACAATAAACTGTATGTCATCGGAGGCTGGACCCCTCAGGTTAACAAATTCCTTGCCTATCTGCCTGGTGTGGCTAGCTTTGCTGAAAAATGTAGCAGTTGTTGGATAGTAAAGCTATCATGGCTTTACATTTTGACAAAATGCTTTTAACCCCATACAATATAAACTTAATTCTTGAATTCTTAATTCTTGAAAGCAGTTTTAGCAAATTTATTTTTTAATGTGTTATTTAAAGAATGGGTGCATTTATTATTCATGCTATTCTATGGACTTCATAATTCTTCTCCTACTGGCTAATTGGTAGAGATCCTCATGCCAGGGAGTAGTTAGAGGGAGGATTTAAGTAAATGGAGCCGCTGGATCCTCATTCCAGTCCTTCCCTCTGACCACTGTGTGACCAGTGACCACAGGTCCTTCCCTCTGACCACTGTGTGACCAGTGACCACAGGTCCTTCCCTCTGACCACTGTGTGACCAGTGGCCAGTCTAGGCCATTTCTACATTTAGGATTCTTGCTGTGGGGGCTGGGGAAATGTTTCAGTTGGGAAGATGCTTGTTGTACAAGCATGAGGACCTGAGTTTGATTCCTGGCACGTATGTGAAAGCCTGTAATCCCAGCACTGAGGAGCCAAAGACAGGAAGATCCCGGGCACATGCTGGCTAGCCAGTTTTGTCAAATTGCCAAGCTCCAGATTTGGTGATCTATCTTACCTTAAAAACAAAAGACAGACCCTCCTGAGGAACACTTGGGTTTAACATCTGGTTTGCATATACACATGTACGTGAACACCCACATTGACCATGACTAAGTATACACATACACACACACACACACACACACACACACACACACACACTCTTATCATAAATGGGAAGCCAGAATACTGATTCCATAGTGACACAATCATCCAAGAAAGTGTGTTATGACTAAACATTAACTGTCCTTGCTGGGCAACAGCAATATCAAGAGAATACTGTTGACATTGAAGGCCACAGAAGTGATGGCAAGTCAAAGTAGAGGTCAGCAGTGTGGCCACAGTGGCCCTGTATCCTTTTGGGGTCCTCCTGGATCTTTGGCATTATGGTGGTGTCCTCTATTCTTGCCTTCTTATTTATCCTGGTACAGATAACTCTCACTTGCTCTTTGGATGTCTCTGTAATATAAATTTATTTTTGCCTGTAATTTCTCTTATTTTATAAAGGTTGCCTCATTATAAAACTCATGCTTTTGAGTTTCCTTCATAACTTGAGAATTTTATACTTATTTATACTTTATACATCTCTATCCGTGCTGTAGATCAAACATAGCACAGATTTCATCACAGCGTGTTCTTGACATTGTGTAGGTAGGTATGTTTTCTGAAACCGTCCACCTTCACAGTGGATTTGCGTGCCTCAGAACAACTCGGAAGCTTTGCCTTCCTAAAGTGGAGATGGGACACCTGCATCAGGAGAGTGGAAGCAGGGAAGGAGGTGCTTGTGACTTTGTAGTCTCTGAATGCCTGCTGTGTAGCTAGGCAGTCCCACTGGGCCTCAGCCACAGCACATGGAAGCAGGCTCCGAGTGTCTAGTGTCCTCACTCCTGTCCTTAAAGGTGTCCATAAAGTAAGGTTTGTACAAGCTTCCTAAGGGTGGCAATTGCTTCTTTGTTGTAAAGTTGAACCCAAGCAAGAGACACATTAATCCTTAGCTTGAAGTCGTTATAAAGTTCCAGATATTATATATAAAAATGACACTATATAATCTAAAAGTTTATGGGTAAGAGCCACCTGTATCTCTATAAGAATAAAATTATTCAGTTTTTACTAATTAATCATTAAGTAAATATATAAATATATAAATATATAAATATATAAAGTGAGTAAATATGTAAATACAACCCTGAGTAATTTATGATAATCCTATTATCTTAAAAATTGAAATCAGGTTATTTACATATAGCTCATAATTAGGGTCTAAAATCCTCTAATTACTAAAACAGCAAAAGTGTTTTGAAACTTTTTATAGGTTAAAAACTTTTTATAGAGTAAAAAATGTAAAGAAAATGCATTATGGATTATTTCAATTAATTCTTCATGAACACTGTTAAAATTCACAACTGTGAAGGATTTACTTCATACACTGTTCAAGAGAACATGCTTTGCCTTTTTTTATAAAGATTTTACAATTGCTTCATTTTTGCTGTCTCAATGTGAAAATCACTGATTGCTATAAATCAGCATGTTAGCTCCACTGCACATATGAATCCCTCTGATGTTGACGGAGTACTTACAGCCCCGAGTCTCAGCGCTTGGCAAGTTTGTGAGTCTGAGGGAGACAGCTAACCTCCATTCATCTCCTCTGCCTCTGCTTTGATTAATTGTATCCGCATGCTCACAAAGGCCTCTAAGTGGTCTGCTGCTACATTCGCTGTCATATTTCATACAGATGGATCTTCCTGATGAAGAGCCTGATCGATTAAGCAACAAACTGTTGCAGTATGACCCCAGCCAAGATCAATGGAGAGAGCGGGCACCCATGCAGTACTCTAAGTACCGATTCAGTGCAGCCGTCGTCAACAGTGAGATCTATGTTCTGGGTAAGAAACAGCAGATTGCTCAGAATGTAGCCACATTTATTACTCCAACAGTGTGTTCCTGTAAAAACAAAAGTTTCCCTTCCTCTTGTATCTTAGTTTAAATACATATATGTGTAAGTGGTGAAAAGGTATTTCTTGTTTTCTGGAGCAAAAGTCAAATAAGATTAAGTCTTAGAAGGCAAAACTATTTTTATGGCATCTTCAAGGGCCTGGAATGCGAAAGCAGTGGGGAGCCATCCAATGAGACACAGGTTCATGAAGTAGAAGAAGCCTTTGTGCATTTTCAGTTGGTGAAATGTGGGGTTTGCAGTCAACTGTGGTTGTGCTGTTAAAGAGAAAGCCATAGCAGGGTAGACTCCACAGATTTTGCAGTTTGCCCAACCTCCAAAGTTCTAAAGGCATACTACCAAGTAATTTTTCCATGGATGCATTTCCCCCTCCACTCCTGAATATGTATAGTCTGTACTAACTAGCAGGGGCTGGTGAAAGAAATGTCTATGGTTGGGAAGAATTCCAGAAATCTCCTTTAGGCCCTATCCCTTTCCTCATCCCTTGCGTCTTCCTGCTTCATCGCATCTCAGTCTTCAGAGCGTGTATCTCCTTCTGTCCTCTCCTTCTGTCACCGCATCACACACCCCACCCACCTCCCCAGAGTACGAAAGACTGCAGTATTAGGCCGATTGGATGGCTACCGAGTCTGGGTCCTCTCTGTCCTCCCGTGTGCTCGAGTGGCTGGCTGGAAAATCAGGAAGTGAAAGGAGGCAAAGAAATGACAAAAAAGATATCAACTCTGGAGTAAAAGCAAACCAGACCTCTGACTGAGACAATTTAAAAAAAGAAACACGGGAAATGCAGGCTGTTATCTTGGTCTGTTTTCACAGCATGGGACAAAGCAATTCATATACCCAAATATTAAAATTGTTTTATTTAAGAATAATTGTGAAACATAATTTATGATTATCTCAGTTAAGAGACTCACAATTATAATTAAATTTTTCCTCTAGATAAATATCCCTTATTTGTTATAGCCAGAATGAGAGCTCTCTCTAACAAGCAACCTCACCTAGGCTGGATGTGTAATAAAATGGTAATTGTTGTGGATGACTGTGGGAAAGGACACCTAGAAGCAATCTTGGAAGTCCACTCTTCATAGCATGGAGAGTGTCCACTGGGTGAGCAACAGGTAAATGTAAAGGGCATTTATGTCAGTGAAAGAAGAGGAGCAGAAGTAAGCAGGTAGGGCGAGTGGCGGCTGCAGTTTGGGATGAGACAAGGGTGACTAGAGAAGAGGATAAGAGATGTGGAGTGAATGAGCCCGATGTGGACAGAACTGAGCCAGCAGTGCCCAACCTCCACATTGCTCCCTGGCTCTACTCATCACCTGTGACCTGACAGAAGCAGCAGAAAGGAGTGAAGGTTTACTGTGACTCGAGGTTTCAGAGGGATTTCAGTCCACTATAGAAGGTACATGACAGTGGTCTGTGGTGGAACAGGTGGAAGTGGGAGGCAGTGACGAGTTCACATGGCATGGACCAGGAAGCAACAATATGACAGAAACCTGTGGTGGATATGACTTTCTAAGTCCCACTCCAAGTAACCTACTTTAGCCAGTGTCTTAGTCAGGGTTTTTATTCCTGCACAAACATGACCGAGAAGCAAGTTGGGGAGGAAAGGGTTTATTCAGCTTACACTTCCACATTGCTGTTCATCACCAAAGGAAGTCAGACCTGGAACTCAAGCAGGTCAGGAAGCAGGAGCTTCCCCATGGAGGGATGTTACTTACTGACTTTCTTCTTGCTTTCTTACGGAAGCCAGGACTGCCAGCCCACGGATGGCACCACCCACAAGGGGCCCTACCCACTTGATCACTAATTGAGAAAATGCCTTACAGCTGGATCTCATGGAGGCATTTCCCCACCTGAAGCTTCTTTCTCTGTGATAACTCCATCCTGTGTCAAGTTGACACACAAAACCAGCCAGTACAGCCAGGCAGACTCTGACTCCACCATCTTTGAAATAGCACCATAGACTGGAGACCTCCAGTTGATTCAAACTTCGAGCCTTTGGAAACATGTCAATTCAAACCATATCAGCTGGAAACCACATTATGAAGGCCATGAAGACTTGACATAGTGAGCATTGAGAAACCACCAAAGCAAGTTGATTAAAGGATGTTTGGAAAGACTGGTGCAATGAGGCTGTAAAGAAGAGATCAAAGGCCAGGAGAAGCCAGACGTGGGGAGTATCTCAGTAGCTTAGATCTCCAGATACCCAGAACCAGGAACTGGATCTGTAACCGTCCCAATAAGTCTTGCCACCTATAAAATTTACCTCCAAAGAGTCACCCTGCCCAACATTTGTGCTTAATTCTAAGCTCATAAATAAGCTTTGTAGTGATGTGAAACTCAAGTTGTTTCATTTCTGTGATCTTAGTTGTAATTGGAATTGGGACAAATGTTATACAGAACCCTGACATTGTTGGTCTGAATGACTTACAGAAACAAAACCTCATCATTGATTTTTGACTGTCTGTTTTAGGGTATCTACATACACCCCAATGTGATTGGAGATCCATGCCAATTACTATGACCTATTATAAGGCCTCTCATCACTCTCTACTGGATTTAATACACCTCCTGTATAGACTACAGAGTATCTCCCAAAGGCCAGTCAGTAGCACCTCCTTACCAGAGAGGCAGTAGTATGTTAATGTGAGGGATGCTCTAGCCTCTGAGTGGGAAGAACTAAAATCTTGGCTTCTCACTGACTCTGGTCTAATAAATACTTTATTATTGTAAAATAAGATGTATTCAAATAACTGCATTGAGAGAGTTCAGATGCTCTGACAGCCTTTCACTGAGCCTCTTGATGTTACAGACAGATATGAGGATCTGCACTATCCTCTTTATCTCATGTGTTGAAGGCCTAGGCACCATCATGTAGTCTATTATGAAATCATAGACATACTAGAAGATGGGTTCTAGTGGGAAAAAAATTACATCATTAGGCTGTGGTGTCCAAGGGCTTAACTGGAAAGTATATGCCAGGCAAATTTTAACTAGGTGATAATAACTTAGCTATATTGATGACAGACAAAATATACTTTTAGTCAACAACAAAAATATCTAGTTTCCAGCTGAGGTAAATGTAGCAAGTACAGTAACCCTGTCTTCCCATTAAATGACGCTGCAGAACATGGCTGAAATGTATGCAAAAGACACTTGAGAGGCAGGTGCATCGGGAAGGAGCACTGGAGCTGCTGAAGCACTCAGTTTCTCTCCTGTGTCCCCCAACCTGATCTCACCACAGCTGAAACCCAGAAGAACATATTGTGCAGACAGAGCTCTGAGAGAAGCCGTGTAGATCTGGCCTGAATTGCTGGAGAGGAAACTTATAATTCTCAGAACAGGAGTCTCACCTTACCTTCTTTCTGTCTTCTGTCTCTCCCTCCTCCCTCCATCCTATCTGGCCATTTAGGCCAGTCAGAGAGCTAAGTGTGGCTGAATGGGAAGACTAGAATCCTGGGTTTCTAAGCAGAGAACCAGTGCAGGGAGAGACTGGAGATGTCAGCCTCACTTCCAGGGCTCAGCTCCGGTGACGCCTGCTCTGAGACTCTCATACCACACTCACTGAGAACTAAAATTACAGCTGAGCGTGGCCCAGGCCTCCGCTGATTACCCAGATGATGAATTTCATAGAGAGCATCAAAGAACACTGCACACGCTTGGACTCTAAGCAGACCCTAGAACAACAGTGCACAGAAAGCAGATGGAACCTTCCATCCTGCACCTGACCAGTTCAAATGTTGACGATGGGGCAAAGGAGGGGAAGGGAGAGAAGACAGGAGAGAGGGAGGAATGGGGAGAGAGCAGAGGACAGAAGACCATTGTTATTGCTAGGGTTTAAATAAGCCCCTGAGTATTATGATCAGAAGACCCAGGACACAATTCTTATTCAGCAGTCAAAAAAACCTGGAAATTCTTGAATCACTTGGAAAAAGCAACAGTAATGACAGAAAAGGCATAAACGCATGAATCATCTTTCAAAGGCCTTAAAACAGTTCCTCTAAAATGTTAAAATATACATATGTATATTACATGTGTATTTATAGATAGTGAACATTCTTGAAATAAATACTAAAATAGAAAAACCTCTGCAAAGAAATAGAAGATGTAAAGAAAAACGAAGTAGAAATTTTTAAACAGAAAATATTGTTGCTCAAATCATGAAGCTCAAGGGATGGATGCGAAAGCTGAGGGCAGATGACAGGGGCAAGAGTCAGGAAATGCAAACATGTATTGTTGGAGCTGTGGCGTCTGGGTGGCATAGGATAGTGTTAAAACCAGGGGGGCTGCAGAACAGTTATAAAGGGCCTCTGAGTTATGTCTCTGGACCCCAAGCTCAAATACCAAGAGTGTGGCCCCCTCAAAATTATTTAATGTGAAATTTATTTTTATTTTTTGTCCATTGGTGTTTTTCCTGCATACATGTCTGTGTCAGAATGTCAGAAGCCCTGAACTGGAATTGCAGACAGTTATGAGCTGCCACGTGGGTGCTGGGAATTGAACCCAGGTTGTCTGGAAGAGCAGCCAGTGCTCTCAACTGGCTGCTGAACTCTCCAGCCCTTAAAATTACCTAATAACATCTTATGAGTTTCAAATATGTTTGAAGTCAAGAAGCCAGACAACCCCAAATGGAATAAATCCATAAAGCCCACACCCATGTCACATTGCTAACCAGCCACAGAAAACCAAAGGGGGAGAAAAGCAAGCAACCAAAAATGCTTGAATTGTGTAGGGATGGGGGTGGGAGGGACACAGTCTGGATGACTAGAGATGTGTGCTCAGAAATCACAGGAGCTAGGAGGCAGGCAAGCACAGCTAAAGCTCTAACAGAGAAGAACCATCAACGTACAGTTCAGCATCCCCCAAAAGCCTCCATCACGAGTGGGTGTAAATAAATGTATTCAAAGACAAAGGAAAGCGAAGACACTGGATAAGAATGTGTCTACTAAGGGAAATGGTTCAGACAGAAGGGAAGGGTACCAAGTGCAAGCCCAGACAAGAGGATGGAATGAGCCTAGCTTAGCAGAATGGCACATGTCGGGACAAGTGCAATGTCCTGCTTTGGGGTTCTCAAAAACGTTTGCGGGCTGAAAGTCAAAATTGCCATATTTTATACAGTTTTCAGTGGAGACAGATATGAAGAATGAGACAGGTGTATCTAGCGTAGGAGGATGCATGGAGGACCTGTGAAGCACTGGTTTACAATGTTAAGTACATGTTTTTGGTGAATGCTGTGTCTCACACCTGTAATCCTCAAACTTGGAAAACTGGGGCAGGAGGATTGCTACAAATTCTGTTGAAGCCAGCATGTGCGACAGTATAAGACAGTCTCAAATGATAAGACCAAAAAGTACATATTTTGTAAACCTCAAAGAAAAGCTATGAAAGGGATAATGTAAAATTTTCAGTAAATACATGCGGTGACTAAAAAGATGCAGAGGAGCTCTGGTGTGAGTATCCTTGGCCAGTCTCTCTATTTCCCTATCTCTCCAGCTCTGGTAGCCATAATATCACGGTTTTTCTGATTCAACATATGAAAAGCCCTGGAGAATGTGTCTGTTTCTTGTTTCCTTTACTGTAAGATCTGCCAGCCTTACCCATGTTGTTACAGATGCCAGGATCTCCTTTTCATTTTTCTCTGTGTATGTGTGCATATGGTGTGTATCTGTGCATATGGGGTGTGTGTGTGTGTGTGTATAAAATGGGTGTGGGGTGGAGGAAAGAGGAAAGAGAGCATGCCTTGTACATGGAAGTCAGGACAGCCCTGGGTGTTGGTCCTCACCCTGCACCTTGTTTTGAGGCTGCGTCTGTGGTTTTGCACTGCCTTCACTGGGCTAGCTAGCCTGCAAGCTTCTGGGCTTAACTGAAAAGTATATGCCAGGCAAATTTTAACTAGGTGATAATAACTTAGCTGTATTGATGACAGACAAAATATACCTTTAGTCAACAGCAAAAATATCTAGTTTCCAGCTGAGGTAAATGTAACACACAGTCAACTGTGGTTGTGCTGTTAAAGAGAAAGCCATAGCAGGGTAGACTCCACAGATTTTGCAGTTTGCCTAACCTCCAAAGTTCTAAAGGCAAGTTCTGGGGGTCTGCTCTGTCTCTACCCTCACCCCAAACTTCCTAGAAGGCCTGCCACTTTACACATTTTGTATGTGTATTCCAAGGATTTGACTGTAGGTCCTTGGGTTCGTACAGCACACATTCTGCCCTCTGAGCCATCTCCCCAGCACAAAGTTCTCCTTCCTAAACTTAAATATTCCTTCGTTTCTAGCTGGTCATCCATTAACAGACACTTAGGCTGTCTCTGTATCTTAGATATCATGCGAAGTGCTGCAATGCAAGAGCACACATATTTTTCTGAAGTGCTTTTATTCCCTCATGGAAGAGGAATTTCCCAGAAGAGGGATTCAGTGTACTTTTTTTTTTTCAATTTCTAGAAATCTCAATTCTGTCTTCCATAGGCTGTACCAAGCATTATCCCTACAAACCATGTTCAACCCACATCCTTGCCAACACTTGCCTTTCAGCCTTTGGACAGCAAGTTCCCTAGTGGGTGTGAAGTGACCTCACTGTGGTTTTGACATAGTGAGTGTCTTTTCTTATGTCTGTTGGATACTGTATGTCTTCTTTGGTGGTGGTGGGGGGGGAAAGGTTTATGAGTCCTTTGCTCATTTTAATCATGTTGTTAAGAGTTTTTATTATTGGGTTATATAAGTCCCTTATATATTTTTAATTAGCCCTTACTTTATTTTGTTGGTTGTTTCTTTTGCCATACAGAAGCTTTCTGGTTTGATGCAGTCTGTTTGGTTTTTTTTTTCTGTTAGTACCTCAGGTTTGGGCATTGTCTTTAAATAATTATTTTCAAGGCCAATGTAAATCAATCTTTCCTGTGTTCTCATCTGTGACACAATATTCATTGTTTCACAATATTCAATATTTCATTGTTTCAGGCCCTATTTTTGGTCTTTAATCCATTTGACTTGATTTTTGTGTATGATGCAGGAAAGGGCTCCCATTTCTTACATGTAGGTACACAGTTTTCCAAGCAGCATTTGTTAAAGAAACTCTCCTATTCTCCATTGTGTATTCCCAGCACCTTGTCAGAAAACATTTGACCATATGCTCAGGTTTATTTCTGGGTTCACTGTTCTGTTGGGCTATGTGTATATTTTTGTACCAGAACCACTTTGTTTGGATCATTATAGCTTTGTAATGCAATCTAAAATCAGGAAGTTGTGTGCCAGGTTTCTTACTTATCAAGATAATTTGGCAATTCAATACCTTTTAGAGTTCCATATGAATTTTAGGTTGCCTTTTCTATTTGCGTGAACAATGTTGGGATTTTAATGAGGATTGCATTGAATTCTTGTGTCATTCCAAGTGATGCACACATATTAATCCTCTCAATGCATGGAAAAGGGATATTTCTCATTTATTTATGTCTTCCTTCATGTCTTTCATCTACATTTTGTAGGTTTCATGGTTACAGTTACTATTTTATCCTTTTTGATGCTACAACATATTAGATTGTCTTTTCAGATAAGATGTTCTTAGCACAAAAAAACACAATTGATTTTTCTGTATTAATTTTGTTTCCTAAAACTTTACTCAACTTATTAATTCTAAAATTTTTTATAGACTAGGAAGTTTTTTACACATAAGATTGTGTCATTTCTTTGTGGATGACTTATGTCATTTCTTATCTGTTTTCCCTCTCTAAAAACATATTTATCTTAAATTGTGTGTGTGTGTGTGTGTGTGTGTGTGTGTGTGTGTGGTGTGTATGTGTGGTGTATGTGTGCCTGTAGGTTTGTATACATGGGTACAGTTGCCCTCAAAGACCAAAAGAGTGCATCAGGGCATTAGATATTCTGGAACTTGAGTTACATATGATTGTAGCCTGCTGAATGTAGGTGCTAGGAACCACAGTTGGGTGCTGTGCATGAGCAGTACAGGTTCTTAGCTACTAAGCATCTCTCCACACCTTTGCCTGGTTCTCTTACTAGTGTTTCCAGTGTCCTGCTGCATAGAAGTAGGAAGAACTGCAGCTGTGCCTCAGCCCAGTTCTCGTGGGAGAAGCTCTTCCTCCTTGCTGATAATAGCACTGGCCTCAGGGTTTTCACACAGCTTTCCCCGTGTTAAGGACATTTCTTTCTGTAGATTTTGTTGAGAGTTTTATTTTTAACTCATGTTGAACTTTGTCAAATGATTTGTATGCAATATTGAAGTGATTTTGAACCAATATTGAATGGTTCTAACTTTCCACTCTTTCAATATTTATCTCGTGCAGGAATAATTAGCTTATCAAATAATAATAATTATAAAAAATAAAAGTAATTAGCTTATTGTACAAGGCAAACTATTGAAGTTCTGTGAACAAGGGCTTATTTTGGGTTAACATTGGTTACCAAACAGGGAATGGGTTGCTGTCACCTACAACTGTGGCTTATGTTTCTTACTGACATGGCAGTGTCTCAGGCCAGGCCTGGAGGAGGCTCAGTAGGCTGAGTCAACAAACTGCCTTTCAGTTAAGTAGACTGCCTGCCTCTCTCTGAGGGGTTCGGAGGCATGTTCACTGAAGAAAACTGTTACTGGTTGACTGATCTTATCAAAAGCTAGTTCTGAGGCTGATTTATCATGCCTTGGGACCGTTGCCTTTTCCTAGGAGTGCAGGACTTTTATCTAGCCCCATTTAGACGTTTTCATCAAACAGCAGAGGAAAACAGCGGGAGCTGTCCAGATCCCACCACTGTTGCTCATTCTCCTTAAAGATGGGGTTTTGCTTGTGGGTCTGCATGTTGATCAGCATGAGCTCATCCTGCCTTTGTCTAAAAAGCATTTGTGGAAGCATTTACTAGGTCAGTTGGCTGTCTAGATTTAAGACTTGATTAAACACATCAAACAATGTTCTTGTTAACTTGTGTGTGTGTGTGTGTGTGTGTAGCTATAGGTATAGGTATAGATATAGGTATAGATATAGGTATAGGTATAGATATAGAGATATAGATATAGATATAGAAATAGATATAGATGACGGCAGTCTGATGGAGTGATCTAGGTCTTCCCAGGTCTATTGATGAAGTCAAGACCCAGGAATGGCCTCATGCCTCCCTAGTGGCAGTTTACCTTTCATCTTGCTTGGAGAGAAATTGATCTGAGAATTTTCTGTGGTGCTAATGCGGCTTCAGATGAAGTGTCCCTGGTGGCATGGACCTTCGTAGCAACAGAAAACCCTAGGCTATGTTTTGGTCCATAAACTCCTGAGCAAAGGAATTAACTTGGTGTCCTGTGTCCTGAGAGGTCTGGGGTGAATTTTGATGACCACCAAAGTCGAGCAAGCCTGTGGCAGGGACTATGATTCTTGGGAATCTATTCTCAGTATTCATTTGTCTCGGGGAGGGCTTATCACTTTAACTTCTCTCGGAAGACAAAGTCCCTAAGAGTACTATAGGGAATTAGTCCTGGTGGACATCACAGATCTGAGTCCCAGAGAGGGAAGCAGAGAAGCATGTGATATCTGTGAAACAGCAGCTCCTATGGCATTTTCTTTGGGTCTCATAATGATCACCATTCTATTCCAGGAAGATTTTATCTCCCCGCTCCCCAGTGCAAGCACATATTCTCTTTGTTGTGTTTTATCACCATTGCCAACATTGGTATAAAATATCTCTATACCACATTCCGAACTAGCCACACAAGCTATGTTTTAGGAGAACTAGATTACTAAATTAGAACTGTCATCATAATTTAGTAACTAGTAAGGAAAAATATACCATCAGGGGTATCTTTTTTTTACTTTTTAATCTTTTTTTACAGTCCAGACTTTATCCCACTCCTGGTCCACCCTCTGACTGTTCCATGCCCCATACCTCCTCCCCTGCCATCTCCAAGAAAATGTCCCTGTTACCCCCACCCCACCAGACCTCCACACTCCCTGGGCCCTCAAGTCTCTTGAGGGTTAGGTGTATCTTCTCTGACTGAGTCCAGACCTGGCAGCCCTCTGCTGTATGTGTGTTGGGGGAATCATGTCAGCTGGGGTATATGCTGCCTGGTTGGTGGTTCAGTGTCTGAGAGATCTCGGGGGTCCAGGTTAATTGAGACTGCTGGTCTTCCTATAGGGTTGCCCTCCTCCTCGGCTTCTTTCAGCTTTTCCTTAATTCCACCACAGGGGTCAGCAGCTTCTGTCTATTGATTGGGTAAAAATATCTGCATCTGATTCTTTCAGCTACTTGTTGGGTCTTTCGGAGGGTAGTCATGATAGGCCTGTTTGTATGAGCACACCATAGCCTCAGTAATAGTGTCAGGCCTTGGGGCCTCCCTTTGAACTGGATCCCAATTCGGGCCTGTCGCTGGACCTCCTTTTCCTCAGGCTCTTCTCCATTTTTGTCCCTGCAGTTCTTTCAGACCCCCAATGGCCTGACATCCTCTCTCATCTTCATTTTTTTCTTTTCTTCAGAGCTGAGGACTGGATGCAGTGCCTTTCAGGCATTTTGCTACTGAGCTAAACCCCAGGCCAAAGACTTCATTTCTTAAAGGCTCTACTACCTCCCAACAGTCCCTTGTGCTGATAACAAGCACTTAAGACCCGAGTCTTTAGTAGACACTCCAGACCCAAATTGTATCACTCCCTAATGGGCATACATCCTATTCTTGGGCCTTTCTGAGCTTTTGAAAATGCTTCTAAATCAGCAATTTTCCAACACAATGTATTGTTTTCTGAGACTTTTACTTCAGGTTTGAACCATTTACAAATAGAAAGTCAAGCCTTACACTATTTTATTTCCTATCTACCCTAGATAACAAGTTTGCTAAAGTTTTCTTTTTTATAATCTATTTTCCCTTTTAATTTTTTGTTTTGTTTTGTTTTGTTTTTCAAGACAGGGTTTCTCTGTGTAGCCCTGGCTGTCCTGAAACTCACTCTGTAGACCAGGCTGGCCTCAAACTCAGAAATCTGCCTGCCTCTGCCTCCCAAGTGCTGGGATTAAAGGCGTGCGCCACCACTCCCGGCTTAATTTTTACTTTATGCATATGTGTGCTTTTCCTGCATGCTTTCCCTGCATTTCCTCCGAACTACGTGCATGCATTGCCAGAAGAGGCAGAAGAAGGCATTAGATCTCCTAGAACTGGAGTTACAGTGAGCCAGCCATGGTGCTGGGAATAGATCCTGGGTCCTCTGGAAGAAGGCTTAAACACTGAGCCATCTCTCCACCCCCCATAAACCTACTTTTACAATATTTCATCCTTACTGCTTTTGCAATTCGAAGTCATTTTTGTTCCTATTACCCTCACAGAACAATTCAAATAATTATATGGATGAGGTCTGTTTCATGTGTACATCAGACTCTTAAGTAGGGAGACTGGCTTGAGAGCCTGATTCAGGCCCAGAGTTTGAGAAATGAAAGATTCTACATTTTCCAAATACTTGATGCCAACCTGTTTGAGTGCCTAAATCCCATAACATTTTTATCAAGAAAAAAATTATTTCATATTACCATAATTTTATGTTTAGTGAAATTTTTCCATGCAGAATAATATTTATTGAGGAGCTAGTAACTGCTAGTCTCTTTACAATAGTGTATTGTTTCAGTTCTCAAAATATATTACCAAAGTAAGTTCCTAGGGCTGGAGAGGTAGCTCAGTGGTTAAGAGTATATGCTGCTCTTACAGAGAACCCAACTTGGATTCCCAACACCCCATCAGGTGGCTCAGCACTACCTGTCACTCCAGTCCCAGAGGATCTGATGTCTCTGACTTCTGTTGACATTGCACTCATGGATACACACCCTTACACACATACACATAATTTTGTAAGTAAATTTTTCTCTCCAATTATATTCATTATGCAAATAGTGGGATTAAGTCTAGAATTCAAGTCCAAATTGATTCAATTTCAAAGTTAAATAATTTTTAAAAATATGTCATTACTAGGGGCTGGCTGAGTCATCTCAGTGGACAAAGCACTTGCCAATAAGCTTAAAGAGCTTAATCCACAGAATTCAGGTAAAAACCAGGCAAGTGTGATGGCTCTCAGTAATCCCAGCACCTTGGAGAAGAGACAAGGGATTCCCCTGGGCAAACTGGGTGACTAGACTAGCAGGAATTGGTATGCTCTGTGTTCAGTGAGGGACCCTGCCTCAGTAAACAAGTGGAAAGCAGTCACCTGATATCAACCTCAGGTCTTTACATTGTAAGCACATACATGCATACATGCATGCACAGCACACATATGTGTGTGTCTATACATACACACACATATAAACATATATGTACACACACACATATATGGAGAGGGGGAAGATATCAGCAAAGGCTGTCCTCCTCTATGAATAAGCAATGTCCATTGCTGTTGTGTCACGCGAGTATTCATTGCCCCCTGAACTAAGAGGCCACAGGTAACCAGACCTGGCTGGTTCTTTTCCTTCTCATTGCTAAGCAGGTGCCTTTGGTTTTCTCTTTAGTACTGGGGATGGAACCTCAGGCCTCGCTTCATGCCAGGCAGGTGTTCTGCCACAAGCCACACCCCAGTCCTCAGTCCTTGCCACGACTGCTGCTTACTGTGCCATCAGCCTTCGTGGCTGTCACATTGCACAGGCAAGCTTCTCCACACCTTCTACACATCATACATAAGATCACACTGCAGACAGCTGTGTATCTCTACAGACCATACATGAAACTGGGCCATGAGATCACACACCTTTAGCAGAGAGTTTCAGGTCTCTGTTGCTGTGCTGGCACACAGACACATACTTTTTCATGGTTCGCCTCTGTGTGCTAGGCAGTGACCTGGAAGTCTGATGTCCTGGCCGGTGGGTGACACTGTTGCACTGCTGGGGATATATTACCATGGTTGCCATGGTTCGTAAATGTCACAGTGGGGCAGGACAACTGATTGCTTTTCTCCATGGGCAGCTGGCATAGCACCTTCAGATACCCTGAGAGCTGATCCTTAGGGAGGAGGCTTCAAGATCAGTTCCAGCTCCATTCTTCCCAGTTCTGCATCCTAAGTCCTGCATCTTCAGCAACAAGTCCTGAGGCAGCCAAGGACAACAGCGATAGCAGTAGTCCCTTGCCCTCTCCTGACTTCAAACGGAGGTTTCCTGTGCTTGGTTCTGGGGTAGGGATGGTTGTTAGTTTATGACTCTCGGGGGTACTGTAATATAATATGTATTTTAAGTGACTATGAGATAATATATTTACTCATGGCTTTTTCAAACATCCTTCTACTCTCCCAACTCTCTGTATTGTTTTCTTCCCCTTCCTTCTTAGCCTCCTCTTCCTTCATTTTCTCCCTCACAGCACCTGCATTCTACTATACTCTCCCTCGAGCTCATCCACTTTCCATGGTGTTGGGGCCTTTTCCACTTACCTGGTTTATATGGTTACTCCACATTATCTACTCACATCTAAAGATGAAGAACCAGAATTAAGAGAATAAGCTATATGTCTCTTTCTGGGTCCAGGTCACCCTGCTTACCAAGACTGTCTTTTTATAAAAATACATATTAAGTAATTTGGCTTTGACACTTGAGAGTGCATTGTGTCAAATGATGACTTAATAAGCGTGTGGTAAGTGATGGTTATAATAATTAATATCACTTGTAGTAAGAGGTCTAGCGTACTCTAGAGTCCTGCTAATGATCAGCCCGGACATTTCCACAACCACCTGAGAGGGCATCACTGTGCTGGGGCGTTTGTCAACTGAACCTTCTCTGCTTGCCTCAGCTCCTCCACTGTGACTCTCTACCGATGCCATGTAACACATTAGCACCTCCCACTGCTCTCTGTGGCTCACACACATGCTTTCCCATAATCAGAACTAGAAATGCATGCAGAATATGCTCTTGCTGCAGGCCCTGAAGACAAAAGCTTTCAATAGCAGGGTACTAACCCTTATCCCAGTCCTGGAGACTTGGTTTCAGTTGTTAAAAAAAAAAAAATGAATTTGAGCTTCAGTTAAAATTCGCTCTAATTGTTTAGTGGAGGACATGTTTGCTTTTGAAAAGCATGTTTTACAGACACTGAATTTAGATGAAAAGAGCTCCTGGAATGATGTTAAATTAGTCATGGGGCAGGTGTACTAGTTTCACATAGATATATTTCCTGACCATCTATAGATTACCCTCTTAGAAAACCTTTTTCCAACCTTTTACTCTAAGTATTGTCTATCTTTGATGTTGAGGCGTGTTTCTCGCATGCAGCAGACAAATGGATCTTGTTTTAGCATCCATTCTGTTAGGCTGAGTCTTTTTATTGGGGACTTTAGTCCATTGATATTGAGAGATATCAATCATCAATGATTGCTAATTCCCTTTTTTTAAAACTTTTATTGCATTATGATGAGAAAAGTTACATGATTTTAATTTATCTGAATTTGTTAAC
>NW_022196903.1:82152252-82168611 GCF_008632895.1 Mastomys coucha | reverse complement strand
TAGGCCTGCCTTTATATGTTACTTGCCTTTTTTCCCTTACTGCTTTTAAAATTCTTTCTTTGTTTAGGACATTTGGTGTTTTGATTATTATGTGACGAGAGGAATCTCTTTTCTGGTTCAGTCTATTTGGAGCTCTGTAGGCTTCTTGTATGTTCATGGGCATCTCTTTCTTTAGGTTAGGGAAGTTTTCTTCTATAATTTTGTTGAAGATATTTACTGGCCCATTGCATTGGGAGTCTTCATTCTCTTCTATACCTATTATCCTTAGGTTTTGTCTTCTCATTGCGTCCTGGATTTCATGGATGTTTTGGGTTAGGAGCTTTTTGCTTTTTGTATTTTCTTTGACTGTTGCGTCAATGTTTTCTAAGGTGTCTTCTGCCCCTGAGATTCTCTCTTCTATCTCTTGCATTCTGTTGGTGATGCTTGCATCTATGGCTCCTGATTTCTTTCCTAGGTTTTGTATCTCCAGGGTTGTCTCTCTTTCTGATTTCTTTATTGTTTCTATTTCCATTTTTAGATTCTGGATGGTTCTGCTCATTTCCTTCACCTGTTTGATTGTGTTTTCCTGTAGCTCTTTAAGAGATTTTTGTGTTTCCTCTTTAAGAGCTTCTAGCTCTTTACGTGTGTTCTCCTATATTTCTTTGAGGGTGTTATTTATGTCTTTCTTAAGGTCCTGTATCATCATTATGATAAGTGATTTTAGATCTGAATCTTGTGTTTCCGGTGTGATGGTGTGTCCAGGACTTGCTACGGTGGGAGAATTGGGTTCTGATGATGGCAAATGACCTTGGTTTGTGTTGTTTATTTTCTTACGCTTGCCCTCCGCCATCTGGTTAACTCTAGTGCTACCTGCCCTTGCTAAATCTGACTGGAGCCTGTCCTTCCTGTGATCCTGGTTGTGTCTGCTAATTCCCTTTTTGTTGCTGCTGTTGGTGGTGGTGGTGGTGGTGGTAGTGGCAGTGTGTGTGTGTGTGTTTGTGTGTGTGTGTGTGTGTGTGTGTGTGTGTGTGTGTGTGTGTGTGTGTGTGTGTGTGTGTGTGTGTGTGTGTGTGTGTTGTCCTTCTTTGGGCTTGCTGGTATGAGATTATTTACTGCCTGTGGTTTTGTGGGTGTAGTTAACATCTTTGGCTTAAAGTTTTCCTTCTAGTACCTACCTATAGGGCTGGATTTGTGGATAGATATTGTTTGAATTTAACTTTATCATGGAATATCTTGTTTTCTCCACCTATAGTGATTAAAAGTTTGTTGGGTGTAGTAGTCTGGGCTGGTATCTGTGGTCTTCTAAAGTCAGCCCCACATATCTCTAAGCCTTTTTGGCTTTTAGAGTTTCCATTTAGAAACAGGGTATAATTCTAATAGCTCTGACTTTATATATCACTTGGCCTTTTTCTCATGGAGCCTTTAATATTCTTTCTTTGCTCTGTGTATTTAGTATTTTGATCATTGTGTGGCAGGGGGCTTTCATTTCTGGTTCAATCTATTTGATGTTCTGTAAGCTTCTTGTGCTTTTATAGGCATGTCCTTCTTTAGGTTAGGAAATTTTTCTTCTATGATTTTGTTAAAAATATTTTAACAAAATATTGAGCAGGGAATCTTCTTCTATTCCTATTATTCTTAGGTTTGGTCTTTTCATAGTATACCTAATTTTCTGGGTGTTTTGTGTCTGGAATACTTAGATTTAGTATTTTGTTTGACCGATGTATCTATTTCTTCTATTGTGTCTTTAACACCTGAAATTCTCTCTTCCATGTCTTATATTATGTGGGTGATGCTTTCTTCTGTAGTTCCTGTTTCTTTACCTAGATTTTCCATTTCTAGAATTCCCTCAGTTTGTGTTTTCTTTATTGCTTCTATTTCCATTTTCAGGTCTTCAACAGTTTTGTTCATTTCCTTCAACTGTCTATCTGGCTTTTTTTTCCTTGACTTTCTTGATATTCTTTAAGGGATTTATTGATTTCCTTAAGTCTTTTGATTGTCTTTTCCTTGATTTCTTTAAGGGATTTATTTATTTATTTCCTCTCAAAGAGCTGTTATCATCTTCATAAAGTTGTTCTTAAGGCTGTTTTCTTGTGCTTCAGCTGTCTAGGATATTCATGGCTTGCTGCTGTGGAATGCTGGGCTCTAGTGGTAGCATATTGTCCTGGCTGCTTTTGATTACGTTCTTACACTGACATTTAGGCATCTGGATTTGGAGTGATTATAGGCTGAGGTGCCAATTTCTGGGATTGTCTTTGTTTAATGGATGTGTTCTTCCTTGCTTTCTGTTTCCTCTCTGGTCTTCTAGCTGGAGTGGCCGGAGGTTTAGGATTCTGGCCTGGTCTCTCTAGATTGCCCTCTTAACATAAAGATAGAGATATGGCCAGCTTCTTTGAGAGACTGCACTATTCGTGTGGCTACTTGTATATTTTATCAGCGGTACTATGATTGGTGTCTTTTGTTTTCCTAGGAAGCATAAACTAATCTAAATAGTCTGTATGAGCCTTATGAGTAAAGGTATGCTGACCAACCATGCAGGTGCTGAAACTGCCTGATGTTCAAGTTGACTTTCTTCTTAAGGGCTTCCTCATGCCTGTGTTTTGGGAAGTGTAGTGATGGTGCTGTGTGCTAGACAGAACCACTGGGACTTCCTGGAAAAGACCAAATAAGGGTGCTGCCTACAACTGTGTATTTTTAAACGCCTCAATTTTGAGGCAGAAATTTTTTTCATTCACACAGAGAAAACTCACTTTAATAGATCATTAAGTGTATTACTCACACTCCTGGGCAGGCCCTATGCCCCTCCAGGATAGTTGGCCAACACAAATGACATGATTGTTTGCCTATGGACTTTTTGTTTAGTTTTTCTTGGGTTTTATATATTTTTAGTCTTACTGGTCTTTTGTTTTCTTTTGTCCTGATGTTTGCTTTTGTGTTTGTGTAATTTGTTTTTGAGACAGAGTGAGAGCATAAAGTTGGGTGGGTAGAGAGGTGTGGAGGATCTGAGAGAAGTTGAAGGAGGAAAAACATGATCAAAATTCTAACAGAAATATTCTCAAAGGAAAAAAAGAAAACATAGTCATGAGTTCCTACTAAGGTGCCCCGGGGTTCTCTCTGTGCAGAAGCACATGGTGGGTAAGATAAAGAAGTAGGCACTTTTTAAAATCCCACACTGGTGATTATGCTTTTGAATAATATATGCTTGTTCCTGAAGTGAAGGCATATATTCATATGTATGTTTTGGATTTCCATCAAGTAGATACTATGAAAAGACAATCTGAGTACAGAATCCACTTCAACTTCATGGAATGTAGAAAGTGAGTGGAGCCCAGCTACAGAGGCCTTCACTGCACACAAGGCAGCCCTGCCCACCATGCAGCCCATACGTCACTGCTTCCTGAAACCCCAGGAACCTCTCCCAGGCACATGTTCCTGGGAGCCTGTTTCCCTGCCTCTCTTGAGGCTTGTGTGACCCCTTGGTCAGATGAACCACTGGTTCTCCGGAGCACAATGCTGCCCTGGCCCTGCACTGCTCCTGTCACTTACACAGGGGAAAGGGCTTCTCATTTACCCCCTTGTGGCTTACCTAAGGGCTGGCTTTATATGGCTAGTAGTTGGTAAACATTTGTTCACCAAAGTAATTTTCCCATCTCAGCATCCTGTCCTATTCTTTCTTCATGTAAAGTTCTGCTTTATAAAAGCCACAGTAGAGGTCTCATGGCAAGTTTTTAAATAGAGGCTTTTGATTTCCTTGTAGAGGGAGATGGCCAATGTCAACTCTTCCAGCACTGCTAATGCTGCAAACCATTGTTGCCTTGCTGAAAATATAGCAGCATCTTCTGAGCCCGGCTCAGCTTGAATGCCATTAAAGAGAAATGAAGAGAAGAGTTACATAAAAGGTCCACGATATTACTGTAAATGCATCCAACAGATTGCTTTAGCAGTGAATTATTTTATGAGAGTACCAAGCTTCACAGTAACAAGACTTTGTCTTTTGACAATTTATTTTTTAAATACAATTGTAATGTGAATTACCTAGGCTGTGCTTTAAAATGGCACGTGCCTGGCTTCTACCCTTGGCAGATGCCTGTCAGAAGCTCTGAAAGGAGCTGAGAGCCTGATAGTAGGGAGTTTCCAGGCAGTTCTGGAGTGAAGGATGATAGGACTGAACTTTGGGAACATAGACATTGTGAGACTGTCCCCATAGGTGGCATATGCTCAGAGTATTTACTAACCTTGTGCTGCACTAGCCAGCCCTGGGCTGGTATAGAAGAGACCAGGATGAGCACAGTATGTCTACTAATAGCTAGCTCTGAGCATTCCATTATTTGGTTCAAGTGTACAAGTGATCCATCTCCTGCCTGGTTCCACTCTGATAAAATGGCATTCCTACACACATGCTGAATGCATGCTTTCTTATTGTCAGAGCGCCAAATACATTGTCCTCCATGCCTCCTGGCTCTGAGAACAAAGCCCTGCACGAAGTGCTTCAATGACCATGGAGCTCTCAGCTGGCGTGAATGGTTCACCATTGCTTGTACATAGTCACAACATGTTTCCAGCTAAACATGTTAACTCTTTTCCATCTGGCATCCTTAGCAGTGCTAGGAAGACCAGACCTTGCGTGTGACCACTTGACTGCAACTTAACTGCAGTAGATTCTATCACTAATGCCCTAAAGGTTCCCAACAAGCCTGTGTCTGTGTTTCACTGTGATCATCTATCAGTGTGCAACCCCAACACTCTGTCGTATGTGTGTAACCTCCCAGAAGACTCTGAGTATCTTAGGGACAAAACACAGAAACCAGATGCCGGTTGGTGCATGGTGTCTGATACAAATATGAAGTGGGCACAGGAAATCTCAGATTGCTCAAAGTTAACTAGAAGTTTAAAATGGGTGTTTGATACAAATCTGAAGTGGGCACAGGAAATTTCAGATTGTTCAAAGCTAACTAGAAGTTTGAAATGGTTTTGAGAGCTGGAAATGGTTAAGAACGCTAGAGTTTCGTTCCTATCAGCCACTTCAGTCAGCTCACGGACTGCTTTTAACTCTGGCTCCAGGGGATCTGATGTCCTCTTCTACCATACACAAACATAAAAACACACATGTACATAAATAAAAGATAAAGATAAATCTTTTATAGAGGCTTCTGATTCTGACGTCAGGATGTTAGGAAGCTTCACCAGGGAGCAGTGCCATGACATTACTGAGAACAGGCCAGAATGATCCTAGGAGAGTGCCAACGCAACTCTGATGTCTCCCTGTACTTGCAGGAGAGCATCAATGGGTTATGTTATTCACATTACTTTTAGGAGGCAGAGGTTAAAAAAAAATGTTAAAAAGCTGTCAACAGGGAAAATCTATTGAAAACAAAACAAAAACCTTAAAATTGTCTAATGTGCCATTTATGTCATGCACACAAAAGGCCAGCCATACGGGTACACTTGAACCCTATACCCCAGTACTTGAGAGGCAGGAGCAGGCAGATCACTGTGAGTTCAAAGCCAGCCTGGTGCACATAAAGAGACCAGGGCTACAAAGTCAGACCTTGCCTCAAAAGAAAACAATAACAACAGCAACAAAAATACACCCTGTCATTTTGAATAAAGCACATCATCTTTCTGCAGTTAGTTTAATCTAATGTTTTCTTACTCCAGTCTTCCATCATCTGTCATTTCTTATATGAAAGAGCAAGTAATGCAAATGCTACTTTATAGAAATCATTTTATTTAGACACAAAGTAAATAGACCAAGATTCTTAGAACCCTTCTTTTTTTAAACAAACAAAAAAAAATTCAGACTGAAGGTCTTTAAGGTTAAGAACACTGTTTTTTCTTGCAGAAGATCAGAGTTTGGTCCCCCGTACCGTATGGTGGCTTACAACCCTCTGTAACTCCAGTTCCAGTGGATCTGATACCCTCTTCTGACTTCTGCAGACACTAGTGTACATGTGGGGTACAGACATGTAAAACAAAAAAAATATATTGAAAATAGTAAATTCAAAATCCATGAGGGTAGGGTCCTGGTTTTAGTATTTTTAATAAATGTGTGTGCGTGCACACACATCTGTGTGTCACTGTACACATGTGGAAGACAACTTTCAGGAGTTGGTTCTTGCTTTTTACTTTAAGTTAAGGTCTCCTTTCTTGATTCTTTTCTGCACTGCACACTCCAGGCAGGATGGCTTGTGAGATTCCAGGCATTCTTCTGTCTCTGCCTCCCACTCCCCTGTAGGAGTCCTGGAATTACAGATATGTGCCACCAGTTCCAGCTAAGACTCAAACTGAGGTCATCTGGTATACAAACTTGGGTCAGCTGATGTGCAAATATAATACTCTTACTGCTGAGCCATCTCTCCAACTCTGGTCTTTTTTCTTCCAATTTTTGTCTAGCAAATTCTGTCTAGGCCTATTTAAGAGAAGAACACCATTCTTGGTGCTTAGGAAATGCGCCATGCCTTGCAGGACTTCTGTCTTGTGCCTCCTGTGATTTGAAGTGGGATACCCATTTGATTGATGGGTCTTTGCAGAGGCATTAGTAGAAGTTTGGTCTGTATCCTGTTAGGTAGTCCTACCCAAATCAGGAGAGGCTAATCATCCTGGTAGGCAGGCAAGCCTGGGGAGAAGACCCAACTACAGGCTCCATGGGAGCTGCCCAGGCACTGAGTACTCCATGAGAGCTGCCCAGGCACTGAGCCCTGAGTTCTTCGGACTCAGAACTTGCCTCATTTTAGTCATCAGCAAACAGGTGATCTAGGAATAAGATGCGGAAATGACCATGTGTTCACCTCAGTCTCACTGAAGAAAGTACTGGGGGTTCTGTCCTCAGGGAACTTGCAGGCCATCCTAATAGGGGAGAGAAAAAGGGGGAGTGGGGAAGGAGAGAGAAGGGGGAGGGAGGGAAAGAGGGAGAGCATATGTTTTGATAGAAACCTTGGTTTCTATTCAAAGGACAAAGTCTTATTCTATATTGAGACAGGAACGACTTTTTGAGAGAGTATAGGCAAGCTAGGCCTTAAAGGCTCAGGAGTATGTCAAGCTGGGGAAGTGGTGTCAGAGAACACAACCTGTGAAAGGGTCAGAGAGAAAGATCTTGGCTACATGGGGAACTGTTGAGCAGGAAAGAAAGGAAAGCCAGGGATGTTAGAAGGGCAGGACCTGGATTATCCAGAGCCCTGTGCCCCTTCAGAGAAAGCAATTGATATGGAAATAGGTAGTCTACAGAACTGGTGACTTCGGGAGATACAGAGGACACTGGTATCATTCATTTGAGGTGGTTGGTCATCTTCTAAACCTTCTCAGAGTCACTGTCCCCGCCTCACCCTTAGCTGTTCTCATTTAGGGACTCAACTCTCAGACCTTTGGGGGCCCTGCAGTACACACTGGCACAGTGTGGGAAGGGACACAGAAAGATGATCTCAGGGTCTGAAAAGCCCTGTTGTGGATAGAAACACTGCTGCCCAGTGCTGACTGGACACGGACAGCCTAAGCTTGCTACAGTCTGATGGGATGAGACGTTCCACTGCCGCTCAAATGGCACCAGCAGCTCTGTTTCAGGGCTTTCTGAGTTCTTTCTTTCTTTTTTCTTCTTTTTCTTGACTACATCATTCTAGAACTATCTGAATGCCCCTGCATTTTTACTTGGAAGGCACAAAACTGTTCAGATTTGTGTGTTTTTCTGTCCAAAATCAAGCTTAACACATGAAACTTGAGCTTCTCTCTCTGCCCCTTTTCCCTGGGATTTTGGGGTTTAGGGAATGAATGGGTCATGGTATTCTGTTTGGGTAGTAAATAAAATGCATTCTTAGCCTGGTGAAAAATATGTGGGACCCATCAACCCAAGCTCTCTGAACCCAAGGCATACAATATAGGCTAGCAAGGCCTAGCATATATTATCCAGGATTTGGTAAGAGGCAGATAAGAACTTTTTAACTGAAAATACCCAAGAGCCTTTATGTTGGGCTCTAGAAACTGACAAGCTGATGTTTTTTAAGGCTTTAAACTTCAAACCTAGAATTCTAAAGTATCTAGGGGGGAATCGGAGAGCTGACAACCTGTGTGAGAGTGAAGCAAATTGCAACAAGCATCCCATTTGTAGTCAGAGGCTCAGGTCGGGAGTCAGAAGGAAGCCTGGGGGCTCAGAAAGATGGGTTACTTTTTCTCCAAGCAGCTGATGATTTCTAGAATCATCTTCCTCACAACTCTTACAGCTCAAGTGCTATGACCAGGTAAGTGGCTCTGTGGGATCAGAGAGAGGTGCCTGATTCTGGTGCCTGATTGTTTTTGGATTTCTGAGTCAGTCTTACTCTGTAGTCCTGGCTGGATTGATACTCACTGTGTAGTCTGGACTGGCCTTGTACTTACTATATAGCCTAGGCGGGCTATGCTCAAATTCATGGCAGTCCTTCTGCCGTAGCTTCCTAAGTACTGGGATTACAGGCATGCACTACCACAGCTTTTGACCTGATTCCCTCTGCCCAGATTCAAAAGAAATGTCTACGAGCTTCTGGCCCTAAACTGGCAACAATTCAATAATTCAATTACACATAATAATTCAATTTATGGCATATGTCAATTTCAAAAAAAAAAAACATTTGTGTATGTAAAACCCCACATACATGAAAGTTAGCTCAGTGGCTTTCAAACAGGAATGAAAATAACAGTCATCAGAGTCCCAGGTGCATGTGTGTCATGATGCCATCCAAAAGAGGAACTGGGTAAAAGAACGAACGTTCCCTCGGTGACACCCATGAGTGCTCAGAGGTCCTGGCTTTCTCCCTTTCTTTGTCATTATCTAAGTCATTTGATCCTTGCCACATTTTACAAGACTGGTGTTATCATTCTTAGCTTACACGTGAGAATGATTGCGGCTTAGAAGAATTAAATCAATCAACTTCATTTGGCTATCAAGTAGTAACACAAGAATGTGAGCCGGGATCTGTTTCTAAAAGTCCGCATGCTTTCACCAAGGCACGTGGGTGCCTCACCACCACCACCCACAGTCATTCCCCACCCCCAAGTCGGGTTTAGCAATGCAAGCAACTTTGGGAGTTTGCCAGAACTGTTAGTGAAATCCCTCTCCTGCCCAGATCAGAGTAGAATTAGCCTGCCACCTTGAGGCAGGCCTGAAGGGGAAGGGTGTGCAGATTTATGGGCGACTAGATGGCAAGTGCCTTCAGCCAGCTGTCTCCTGGGCTCTTTGTGGGAGGACAAGGTACCTCCCACACATCCTCAGAAATGAAAGAATTTATCATAGTCAAAAATCAGAAGAGGCAATCTTCATCTTTGTAGGAATAAAATGAAGAAAGAATAGTGAGTTGTGATTGTCTCCGTCCCACCCCTGAATAATCTAGGCTTGGATTTTGTATGTGGGGTGCATTTGGGCATGACCTATAAAGGTAATTTCTATTCATTTGCTTGGTTTTAAGTAAGGGAAAGTCATGCTCAGAGATTCTGGTAGCGCATAAATGAAAGCCACTGAGCTGACTTATTGACATTCTGCAGCTATGCAGATCACACCCTAGGCTTCCCCTCATCAAAAGGCTGCACTTGTAGAGCCAGTGCTGACTTATTAATAAAGATCAGGCCTTTATTTGATTATTTATCTAATCAAGATTCATCTTCAGTCTAAGCTCATTAAGCCTGCTGCTAATAGAGTGTGCTTGAGGTGAAATTACACTTGGTGACACAGAGACTGAGTCCAAGCTTCAGAGGCCAGGACAGAAACAGAGCACACCGTAAGCTGGGGTCGCCCGGGGGTCAGGCAGAGCATGTGAAGTGTCTGTTCACCAATGAGAACGGGCACGTTTCACAAGGTTAGTTTCAAATGTAGTAATTAAATAACACTCGGTAGCAACACAAAGGTGACAAGAACTCTCATTATCTCAGTCAAGACTTATAACCACTCTGCTTGTGTCACACTGGGGCAACCTCTCTGAGGGGATTGAAAGTGGGACTTCTGACTTAGAATCAAGATGCTGGCACTCAGCCTGACTCCTACTGACTTCTGTCTAGCCTTTTTTCTTCACTCCCTGGTCTAACCTGGTTGCAGCACAAGCCAGCCCTAAAGCACCTCTCCAACTGCTCAGAGAAGGGACTCATCATCTTTCTACCTCGCAGGGCTCTGCTGCCACACACAAACCCCCTCCTACATGACTTCTTGTCAAGTTCCATTTGACCTAAGATGAGGAAGTGCCCCACTACCACAGAGTCACACTGAAAGTGGCCCTGCCCATGAGCACAAGAGCTGTGCTGAGGCCAATGTGACCCTTCCTCCAAAACACAGCAGTTTAGACTCGGCTTCAAAGTAGACTAAATTACTTCTTAAGTAATTAAGCAGATAAGAGAGAAGGCGCCTAAGCGTATCCTGTGTTGATATCTCAGTCTCTGGACTCAGGCTGAAAGAACTGTTCAAGTAACGTCAGTAAGGAGGTAGGGGGGACCCCTCCAGCCTTCAAAAGCCTGGCTTAAGACCCATTCATAGTAAGGCATGCAGCTCCCATTGTCCCCCTAAATTCATTGAGTAGTGTATGGAAGGCTCAATCAAAACCATGTGACCTTTGCCCTTCAAGAGCTTACAGGACCCAGAGCTGGACAGACAGGGAATACAGTGAGGGAAGGGTGTCAGGGAGAGTATGGGGAAGGGACCTTTCATACTCATTCATTCATTCCAGACACATGATATAGGAGGAACTGTGGGAGGAGCTGAAGGCAGGATCAGAGAAGATGACAAAGCAGGTGATAATGAAGATCTGCCTGACTAATTCAGTGAAGGGCAGAGTCTAAATGGCAGTGAAAAAGAGAGGCCATGAGACCATGTGAAAAACTTGTCAGCAAGTGGCATCTATAATACAGGTCATAAGTATTTCTTAGCTTTCTATATGTGATAAACGTATACCCAGCTTATGATAAGCAGTATTACCACGGATGTAGTGGCCCTTCCAGGACCATCCTCCCAGAGGGCCGGTACAGCCATGACCAACACTTTACAGTCCTTCCTTGGTATACAGAGATTAGCAGTGGGTCTGAATGGAACAGGGTAACAAGGAGAACTATTGCAAATACAAGAGTGTCTCTTCTTCCAGGGAATCTGCCTCAGTCTCAGGAGCTGCCCTGTAGGTCAGGAACCATGACTCTCACATTTAAAACCTTTTGTCTTGGGGCTTGGGAGGTGTTTTAATTAATCTTATATTTTCATGATAAAACACTATGACCAAAGCACCATATACAAATAGAAGGAAGGGTTTATTTTGGCTTACGATTCCAGAGAGATAAGAGTCCATGACCATGGAGGGAAAGCTTGGTAGCAGGCTGGCATGGCAACTGGAGCAGCAGGCTAAAAGCTCACATCTTGAACTACAAACAGGAAGGAGAGCAAAGTGGGAATGGTACAGACCTTTGAACTATCAAAGCCCGCCCCCAGTGATAGCCCAGTCCTTCGTGACAGGCTTCCTCCAGCAAAGCCACATCTCCCAAGCCTGCTGCAACTGCACCACCAACTGGAGACCAAGTATTCAAAAACTCAAGACTCTCAGGGGCATCTTATTCAAATCACCACAGCAGGAGAAAATAAAAACGAATCCCATCCAGACTGGTGTTTCTGGTCACAGAGGGTTGGAAAACCTTATACAGACTTCAGAGTCCTAATTCTGTACATATTCTATCTGCTCCCTGTTTCCACCTGAAGTAGCCCTTGAGACGCCTGCCTTCCTTTCTGTTTATTTGCAGGTATGGCCCCTTCCACTTAACTTCTTGTTTGGAGACAGTGTTTCATGATGTAGCCCTGGCTGACCTGGAACTTGCTATGTCAACTAGGCTAGCCTTGAACTCACAGAGATCTTGTCTGCCTCTACTTCCCCAGTGCTAGGATTAAAGGCATGTACTACCATGTCCTGCCTTCACTTCATTAATTTCTAAAGAGCAGGAGCAAAAACCTTGTCAATCTTTTTAAACTCCTTGTCACTTCCCATTTTCTTGCCACCAATGAGGACTTAGTGAGGGTCTGCTGAATAAACATGGTGTCCTTGAAGTAAGGAAAGGGCTACACATTTCACCTCCCGGTCCTGCTGGTCTCCCTCTAATCCCCAACCTGAAATTTACCAAAGAGCCCTTCTTTCCACATGGAAAAGTATACATGCCAGTGAAGACGAGGCACCAGCTTGCAGTGATGAGTCACAGAAAAGAGAGTCCTTGACAGCTGTATGAGTGAACTCATCGCTCACAATGAGGCAGGTGTCTGAGTCATTCAACCAATATCCTTACTGGAAAGGGAATGCTCATTGTGTGAACCAACTTTGCAGGGTCTGTGCGGAATAAATCCTGCCTAAGCAGTAACAGGAAATACAGCATTAAACTTATCTTTGAAATAGGCGACAAAGAAAAGTCAAGGCCAGCAAGCTGGTGCTGCCTAGGGTGCTAGAAGAGGATGTCCACTGTGAGACTTCTGCTCCCAAACACCCTGTTTCTGTGCTTCACTCTCTTAGGTGGAATTGGCTGTGTGGGCCGGGACAAGGGACAAGTTCGGAAATGCCTTGATGTGGTGGAGATCTATAACCCCGATGGGGACTTCTGGAGGGAAGGCCCACCTATGCCAAGTCCCCTCCTCTCACTGCGAACCAACTCCACCAGTGCTGGGGCCGTGGATGGGAAGCTCTATGTCTGCGGTGGATTTCATGGAGCAGGTACTGGCCTAGCTATAAATATATCGTGGCCCTCTTGGCATTGACTTTTACCTCCATTACCTGAGGATGGTCGGCATTTGCTTTCCAGAGTAGTGAGGCACTGGCAAGGGTCTGGATTTTAGAGCCCAGAGGCCTGGAGCTGTTCCCTAGATTCTCTGGGGCTTCACCTCTATGAGATGGTGAGGATTCTGTGGGATGAAGTTTGTAATGCATCTAGCGCATGGCAGCCACTCAGCCCATAGCAGTTGAGTATGGAGAGAAAAGAAATAGAAGAGGAGGGCAAATTCCTTTAGTAGGACTAAAACACATTTCTGAACAGGAGGGACGTGGGAGCAGAGGAATGACGGGAAGTGTTGGGTGTTATGCTTTTAGCTAGCAGAAGACCCTGACACTGCCCACTGGCATCCAGCGAAGTGAATTGCTTGAAAGCATTTCTAAAATGATGCCGTGTATATACTTATTACTGAATGCACACATCCAATACCATCATTGCATGGCACAGGGAGGCTTTTAAGCATGCATGGATCTAGAGGCCAATGTCTCTAATGCCTCACTGGCTACATCAGTAAATAAAGCAGAAGAATACCTTCATAGTAGACTTGACTAGCTGATTCTGACCTCACCAACTGAAGTGTTAGGCCAATATATATCTGTGAGACACACGCCCCAGAGCACTTACAAGTTTGAATTTTGAAAGAAGTCAGGTTTGCTTTTTATTTTAGGTAACTAATTTAGAGATTGTGGCTTTCTTTGTGAATTAGAAGAGACTCAGTGGGTTAGGGAGTTGACTCTGTTGGTAAACTACTTACCCTGAGTTCAATCCTCCAGAACCCAGGTAAAAAGCCAGAGACATGGTGAAACATTCTTGTAATTTCAGTTCTCGTGAGATGGGAGGCAAAGACAGGCAGATCTCTAGAGCTCCTTGGCCAGTTAGCCGAGCCTACTTGGCAAAGTTCCATGCCAGTAAGAGACTCTCTCACAGAAGGCATAAGGTGCCTGAGGAACAACGCTGACACAGAGGTTCTCCTCTGACCTACACACACACACATACGCACGCACAACAACCAAACAAGAAACTTAGAAGATGTTTGAATCAAATGCAGAAACTTTTTGTTCTTTATTCAGACCTTTTATGAGAAGATATTCTTCAGATAGTCCAGGAAATTTAAGTATGGATTGGGTATTAGATGATATTAAGGAGTTGTCTTAGGGATATTGTATTTTATACAAATCAAAATAAAAAGACTATTCTGGACAATTAGAAGTTATACATAAGTATTTGCAGGTGAAAAGAATGCACTGTCTGAATTCTTCTCTACTATAGCAGATTTGTTTTTAAATGTGTATGTATGCCACATGAGTGCAGGTGACCCTGGGAGCTGGAAAAGGGTGTCAGATCCCTGGGAGCTGGATTTACAGTCAGCTATAAGCCACCCAACCTGGGTGCTGGGAACTGAACTCCGTTTTCACTGAGCCATGTCTGCAACCCTCCAGCAGATTTTTTTAACAGAAGGAGGAGTCAGCATCCTTTCTGGAGCACTGATGGATGCGGTCATTATTAGAGATGGGTAGTGTGTGCTCAGGCTGTGCTGTCTTATTGTTTCCCTACTGTGTGCTGCAAGGTTCCCCTGATCAAAGACTTCACTTGTCCATTTGTCCTTGAAAGAACTTTCCCAAAAGGCCTTTAAATGTCTCACCGCATTTTATTTAGGATGTGCAGTGTGTGAGGGTTCAATGGCTTGAAAGTGGACATCCAAAAGCAACTTTTGGGAGCTGGTTGTCTGTGTGGGTCCTGGGGGGTGTCACCTGAGGGAACCATATAAAGCAGGGCATCCCAGAAGAGCAGGGGCGACACCAAGAGAAGCGGCAGCCGGAGAGATGTAAGTACATGCTGTGCTGAAGGAGCAAGGATGAAGGAGCAGGGGTGGATACTGGAGAGATTTCCTGGGAATTAAGATTTAGACCAGAAATTAAATCTACACTGGAAATATGAGCAAAGATGGTGGGGGAAACTTCCAAGAAAGCAGAGTAAATAAATAATAGTAAAATCAGAGGAAGAGAAATGAAATCCAGGAGACCGAGTCTTGGAGTAGCAGGACCCCTGACAAAGAGAACAGAGAAAGTGGACAGGATGTGTCATCCACAGAGTAGATGAATAAAAATCCCAGAACTGAAGTGCCTAGTCTAAAGGAAGCTACCAAGTGCCCTGGGAAACAGATAAAGACAGATCAAGTCAAAGTGCACCACTGTGACATTAGAGTCAAACAAAAGATCCTAAAACGTTCTGAGGAAATGCTCTACCCAAAGTACCAAGAATCAGAGTTCTGAAGTGTGATGTTGGAAGCTAAAGGAGAGTGAAGCAAATGTATTCAGAAGCTCTGCAGAAAACTCTTTTCCACCTATGCAGTCTGACCCTGCTGGGCTTGACATGCAGTGTGTCAGAGTGTCTCTTCTGTGCCCTTTTTCAAAAATCAAGATACGTTTCAGCAAAACTTAATATGTAAACCAAGAAACAGTAGATCCCAGAAAAAGGATTAAACACTGTAGAAAGAAGTGAAACTCCTGAGAGGATGAGGTAGACCCAGAAAAACAGCGGCTGTAGGCAGAGCTGAGGAGCAGCAGTACCCAATAGAGCTGGCCCTGGGCTGTGGACAAGAGGGCAGGATCCAACATGGGTGCTAGGAACTGAACTCTGGTCCCTCTGCAAGAGCAGCAAGTGTTCCTAACTGCTGAGTGATCTCCCCAGCCCCTAACTCACAATGTTTTTTAAATGTTTTAGACGTCAAGAGAGCGGCATTGGAAGCTAAAAAGCGTAACATCATAAAAACACCATGCTTGCTCCTTAGGTATCCAGTGCGCTCATTAATCTTGAAAATCACGGGAGAAAGACCAGTTCCACAGTGTTGAGTCACATTTGAAGCAAGCTCTAGTTAAATACTGGCCAGGATGATGGACTCTGACCAGGTCCATCTCTAGGTCCCCAGGAAATGGCCATGAGTCACATTTTGCAGAGATTTAAAAAGGCAAAACCTCATTGGCGCACGCCTTTAATCCCAGCACTTGGGAGGCAGAGGCAGGTGGATTTCTGAGTTCGAGACCAGTCTGGTCTACAGAGTGAGTTCCAGGACAGCCAGGGCTACACAGAGAAACCCTGTCTCGAAAAACCAAAAAAAAAAAAAAAAAAAAAAAAAAAAAAAAAAAAAAAAGAAGAGGTACAAGTAAGTATTCCTGTTGACATATTTCCTGCCTACATCCCTCCACCAACATCCAATTAAGCACATTTGATGCAAACAAACTTGTTTAGGGGAGCAGAACCACAGAGCCCAACAATCCAGGAATTTATCTGTCCTTGGACAAATAAGGATTACTGTCTAACTTTGGCTCTTACATCCCCCCTTGGGTTGTATCCTGAGTTAAATCCTTGACTTTGTGATTGGTACCTGTTTATATTGGGATCTAATAACCACCAGCTTAATGGTACACAGATAGTACTTGTCATTTAGTTAAGTGATGTCATTTAGTCAGTGGTGTAAGAGACAACAGTAATTAGCAGAAATATAAGGTTCAAAAACTCTGTGATGGCAGAAAGAGCCTGGAAATGGGGCACAAGTCATTTATTTCATCTCAGGTCTTCTTTTCAAAGTGTGTTGTTGTTGTTGTTGTTGGTGGTGGTGGTGGTGGTGGTGGCGGTGGTGGCGGCGGT
>NW_022196903.1:82148469-82151732 GCF_008632895.1 Mastomys coucha | reverse complement strand
TTTTTAGTAGTCAGATTTTAATCCTGAATGTTTTGTTTTGAAACAATAATTTTCTCTTAGAGTCATATAGTATCTCCTTGTTCTGCATAAAGCAAGCCAAGTGTCCTATCATATTGTAGAACTATTTTAGTTAATGAATTTCTCTGGTGGTAAATCTGGGCCCACTTTCCTGGTATGCCAATTGACACTATAGGTAGCTATTTTGTTCCCTATGCCAGGGAGTTTCCTTTGGACAGCATTTCAGCCTGTTGGGGACAATAGGTGATGTGTTCTCTTCTGCAACTACTTCTGGCCGAAACTAGGGCATTGTTGCCAGGGCCCAGGAAGGCTGAAATACTAGTCAGCAACTGTCAGGGGAATCAGGCAATGGTGTATTTATCAACCGCATCTGCTTGGCTGACCCAGCTGAAGGGACAGGGAGCAATCCCATCAGCTGGACTGGTTTGCATCAGCTTTCAGCAAGTTCAGAGCTCAGCGGTTTACGGTCTGCAGCTGATTCCTGGATGGTGTCTGTCAGCCGAGTGGAAATCGGCAGATACAGACTGGGAACAAAAGATAAAGTTTAGGATCTTAAACGAAAATCTTACGTTTGGAACTTTAAGGCTCATAGTCCCACTAACTGGGGAGAGTAGGAGTAACAAGAGACCTAGTAGATCTAGGGGGGGAAACTAGACCTAATTTTTATACATAAAATGAGCTAACAAAGTGGCTGTAGCCTGGGTGGAAGGAGCTAGTTGCCTGATGTTAACAGAGCCAGTCTAAGCATCAATGCCTTCAAAGATCTGAGAAGACTGCACTACAGGAGGGCCTGTGCTCCAAACAGCCTATGTATCAATGAAAATGACAGAGACTAGTCCATTACCTAGACAGTCTGCCCAGGCTCCTGTGGTCTCTCTCCATAGCTTCGCTTTGAGGGCAGAGGTACCAGGGCAGTAGCATCCACCAGTCCCATGGGGCAGAGGTACCAGGTAGTGAGAGGCTTTCCTTTGTAGGAGGAATATGGAGGACTGACCTTACGTTGTCTAAGCAAAGTAAGGCAATCCGCTTTCTACTGTCCTGCTTGTCTATGGTTTGGGCTGGGCCCTGGCTGTAGGTAAGGCAGTGTTTTCAAGTGAATAGTGTTACCACAATCCAGACAGAGTTGACGTTGTGCCCAATCATCTTGTTGGAGACCTTGGGGTCACTACTAGGAGCTGGGGTCTCTGTCATGCTGAGTTTTTCATTAAACATTTCAAATGCCATATTCAGCAGATCTCTTACAAGTTTAAGCATATCTGAGCTAAAAAAAAACATGCTTTTTTGTTTTGTTTTATTGATTTAAGTTTTACTGCATTATGAGAAAAGATACATGATTTCAATTTATCTGAATTTGTTAACATTTAAAAACATATTTTAAGTAAATAGAATTTCATCACATTCTTGTTTCCCTTTTGTACCCCAACTCCTCCTAGAGAACTCCCTTCGATACCTGCAATACCTTTTGGTTTTTTTATTTTGTCATACTCTTTAAAATTTATAAAATATTGTAACAATAAAAATGAGTATTATAAAAATTATTTGATATAAAACAACAATCAATTGAACAGTCTTATGTAGATGCTTGTCTACAGCAATACTGGAAATACATACATTTGTCTCAATGTAAATTTGAAATAACTCCAAATATATTAACTGTATATTTCAAAATAATACATCACTACCAGTATTTTTTAAATGAACATAAATAGATAAAGTCTTTTTGTTTCTTTGTTATGTTTTTAATAGAGCTTAAAATCTTGGCTCTTACTGTGGTACAAGCCCAAAATAAGAACAATTTTTAAACATTGGAGTTCATTGTAATAAGGCTGTACTTCAGTGACCCTCACATCATCAAAGGATTTTATCTCCATTGTAGCTAAGCTGAGAATTGACAGTTCTGCTGCATCAAGGAATGAATTGTAGGCACGATTTTTAGATACAGATTTCCTGCTATGGTCAAAGCTATTTGACTTGAATGATTGTCATCATTCTCAGCCCACAGAGAACAGGTTACATTCATCTAAGAAATGGTGTGTGTATTAAGATGGTCTATCCATGAAGTCATTCACCAACTGTTTCAATTAACAATGGTTCTGCTTGGAGGGTGGCACAGACATTAGGTGAGAGTAAGAATCTGGTTCATTGGCTGTGATGATTTTGAAAAGCATTCATCTCAGAGAAAGAGTAACTTATAAAGTCATCTTCTTCAAACTTGATATAATAGTTACAAACATCAAGCAAAGCATTCAGTCTCACTCTTTGTTGTTCTCTTTCAAGCCACCTCCCAAGAGATAGAAGAGAAAGTCTCTTCTATCTATCTTGTTTTCTCCATCTATAGTAATTGAGAGTTTTTCTGGGTGTAGTAGCCTGGGCTGGCATTTGTGTTCTTGTAGGGTCTGTATAACATCTGCCCAGGATCTTCTAGCTTTCATAGTCTCTGGTGAGAAGTCTGGTGTTATTGAAACAATTAATTGTCTATGTTTCTTTTGGCTGCATAAACTTTTGAAATATGTAAGCTGTTCTGAAAACCATAGTATAGTGTAAAAACATGAAATAAACAGTACTACTAATAGAAAAGCTGAGATAGGAGAAGCAAGATTTCAAGACCCTTATGTGGAACCCAGCAAAACACTGTCATGTATAAACAAGCAGAAAGTGAATATGGATTGTACGATATTGGACCTATTTCTCCAATTACCAAATTAAAGAGACCATTGGATGACAGTCAACAAATTTCTAATTCCTCATATTTTTGGATTTCAATTGATGAGAATATGTTGGTAATGTTAATTTTCATAATAAAATATTAAGAAAAAGTAGTTATTACTTCCTGTTATTTTTGTTGTTAGAGGTGGAATTAGGTTTATGTAGGTTTGTTGAAAGATTACCTTCTTGCTTCTTCTAGAATGTAGTTTTGCTTCTTATGTTGATGTTTTCCATCTATTATCCTTTGTAGGGCTGGATTTGTGGAAAAATATTGTATAAATTTCATTTTGTCATGGAATATCTTGTTTTCTCCATCTATAGTAATTGAGAGTTTTGCTGGGTATAGTAGCCTGGGCTGGCATTTGTGTTCTTGTAGGGTCTGTATAACATCTGCCCAGGATCTTCTAGCTTTCATAGTCTCTGGTGAGAAGTCCAGTGTTATTCAGACAGGCCTACCTTTATATGTTACTCGACCTTTTTCCCTTACTGCTTTTAAAATTCTTTCTTTGTTTAATGCATTTGGTGTTTTGATTATTATG